>NW_027508811.1:9072500-9672500 GCF_051911475.1 Siphateles boraxobius | reverse complement strand
TCAGCCACCTACAGGATTTCATTTCAGAAATTGTCCATTTACAACTCTGTATGTTCCATGTGTTATCTTAAAATGTGTGTTTTCAGGTTGCAGTTGTTTGTGGTACCACAAAAGCTGAAAGATGTTTATTACGTGAATGGATGAGAAACGGTAACATTTTTCACTGACCCGATAAACAGGCTTGCTGCTGCTGTTTCCAATGCCAATTCGAACAAAACAACCAGTAACGGTTTTAGCAAAGAATGGCATGTGACACCAGCGCTCCAGTTTGTGCCGGGACAGTCGGATCCGATTCAGCTCGTCTGGTAATGACACTGGCTGGGACTTGGGCGGAGCCTCCTCTTTCCTGAAATACAGGTGCACAGCTGATAAACATGCTTATTACAAAGGGACACAACTGTCACACCATTTAAAAAATATATATAATAATAATAATAATAGAAAAAAAAATTCCAATACTGTTTTATAAATCTATAAACTTAAAATCTAGGAGTACTGTCTATAAATTATCAAATCTACATATAAATTTACATAATGTATACATGCACTAAATTAAAAGTTTGGGGTCGGTAAGATTTTAGTTAATACCTTTATTGCATTTAATTGATCAAAAGTGACAAGAAAAGTATGTATGATGTTACAAAAGATTTATATCTTAAATAAAAGTTACAAAATATTTATATCTTAAATAAATGCTGTTCTTTTGAACTTTCTATTTATCAAAGATTCCTGAAAAAAATGTATAACAACATTGATACGAATATGCTGAAAATTTAGTTTTGCAATCACAGGAATAAATTGCATGTTAAAATAATATTTAAATAGAAAACAGTTATTTTAAATTGTAATAATAATAATACATTTTTTATTTATTTTTAAATCTTACTGACCTCAAACTTTTGAATGGTAGTGTATGTCCAAGTAAAAATGTTAACTATTATGTAATCTAAATTAATTTTTAACTGATAATGTAACATTTTATCCAAAGGTTAATGTAAAGAAGGTAAATCATCTAATACTTACTCCTCCTCTTCATCAAAAGATGAAGACCTTGAGCTGCGGTCACTCTTTACTGAAGACTTGTCATCATCATCTTCCTCCTCCTCTTCATCATCTGAGTAGACCTCACTTGTCTTCAGCGGCTGCCTTTTGGAAAGGAGCTCAGCTGAAAGGTTGATAGTAATAGATCAGATACTGGCATGACTGGCAACAGAATGCTAATTTTCTGCACATTACAAGATATACCACTTATTGTTTTTTGTTTTTAAAAAAAAGTTAATAAAAGAAAATAAATGTTTTAAACATATGCTACATTGTAGTTCGATCACCCTGCATGTAAGTGGCATCCAGTTATAATCTAAGTAAATAAGGTTATTTAGGATTTTAATGATTAATTCCTATTTGAAATTCTGTCTGTTATTCAATATCTTCTGATTAACGACGAGAAAGTGATAAGAAAAGTACCAGTTCTGTTTTTCCTCTTCTCTCTTTCTGCTTTCAGCTCTTCCATGGCCTGTGACTTCTTGTCCAGCTTCTCATCTCTCTTGATCCGCCTCTCTTTGTTGTGGGACATTACCTGCATTTACAGAGAGAGGAAACACGTGTGTAAAACCATATTTGCGTTCCTATTTTAGAAAAGGCTTGTTGGCTATACAGTTTACTTACCACCTGAGTATCTGGGACCTGAGACAGTTTTCTCTTCTCTTGCTCCTCCTCCTGTTTCTTCTTCTTTTCTTCCTTTTCCTTCTTCTTCGCTGTCTTCAGTTTTTGCTTTATTTCAAACCTTATTGGGAGAAATAAACACTTATTGATAAGAAATTATTTGAAAAGTCATTAGCTAATGTATTTTTCCCCCCCGATAATTCAAATAAAGTTGAAATAAAATAAATACTTAAAAATGAGAAATGGAAACTAACAAATACATTTTGTACTAAAATGACGCATGTCTGCTAGAGACTGTGCGATTTCAGCAATCACATATAAGATCATTACAAATCACACTGTTCAACATGGATATAATAAGCTTGGGTACGACATGTTTGTAGAATGTACGATGATGACACCTAATGAATCATAGGCTACGGCGCAAGTTAGTATAGAAGCATAAAATGTCATCTGCATGCGCTAGTGGCAAACAAATAGAACAAGATAAATTGGCAATTGTCGTTTTCATGTGTGCTAAAAAAAAGAGAAGGAAGCGAAAGAGGAGAATATGGACGCGGTCATGGCTAGGGATAAGAGGCCAACTTGGCATGCCAATTTTGTAAATGGAGCTTTAGGCAAGTAGTTTTAAGTTTTAGCTATATGTCGCGTTGATCAATACGCCAATTCATGTTGCAATTTTATTGGCTAGTCAGTAGACGCATGTCCTAGCAGCAAACACACAGAGATGATCACAGAAATTGCCACGATTGGTCATTCGTTTGGGACAGCCCAAAATCATACAATGTGAACCGGGCATAAAACAAAAAATAAATTAAAGCTATATAAAAATATTTAAAGTGCTACAATAGATTTAAACAATACTAAAACAATAGATTTACATGCATCCAAGGTCAAAAAACACCAACCTTTCTTATAATATACATTGCATATCACCTTATTTCTCAAAGCGTTTTTGAGAATTGGCCAGATGGCCCAGTCTATTGTGATTGGTCTACCGCTTACACAGAGTGTCGAAAACAAAACGCCTAATTACAAAAGCTGAATTTTAGCTCCGGGGGCTTCCTTAGCATCTGATGAACAGTGATACAAATAGTAATAATGGTGTTGTTTTTTTCCCTATCAATTCTAGTGCGAGTCCTCATCCTTTTGAAGTGCATGTAAAGCGGACTCACAGCACAGAAATCAGTGTCTTCTTGACATGTTGACAACACAAACCAAACTCTTCCAGGCCTCAGCCACAACTAGTGATTGAGGGCGGGTCAAAGAACATATCATTCACAGGCAGCCAATGAAAACCATAGGCTGCCATTATGCAAATTTATGATGACTCATTTTGATAGTTCAGAATCCAAGTTCATGCCAGTTCAGATTATTTATTTTAGGAGATAATAACTTTATTTGTCGTGCACTTCGATCTTTGAAACTTTTAAGACCTTTTACATTAACAAAAAGCTATGTTAAACAATGCATGAAAGGCAATGTCTGAAAAAGCATAATAGAAGGCACTTTAAAAAAAATACTAAAGCCTAAACTAAAATAGCAAATAATTAAAACTAAAATTAGACTGAATACAACATTGAGAATATTGCAGTACATTAAGGCTCTTTTTATTAGCCCGTTATGATTCCTAGAAACCATGTATTTTGGTTATACATGGGCTATGTATAACCAATAACCAGGGCAATTTTCGCAGTTCCGCCTTTTCTTGCAAGTATAAACATATTTCAGACCATGGCCGCTCAGATCTGAGCTTTGAAACTCCTCTTACCTCCTCTTGAGCACTTCTCTCTTCTCTATACGGTTAAACAGCTCCTGTTCTCTCTCCTTTTCCGTCATCTGCTCCAAACGGGCCCTGTCCTCCTCATCCCCCATTAGATCATCTCCATAACCATCCCGGAAAACCTCATCCTCTGATGACGAGTCAGAATCTGAGCTGGAGGATGAGCTGTTACTGTCGGAGTCTGACACCTCACCTTATGAAACGTAAAGCAGGGATAAACAACTTTTGAAATGTACTTTCCCAGAAAACAGCATTAAAGAATCCAAACCGCTGCCTTACCCTCCTCTGGAGCCGAACTCTCTGCTGAGCTGTCTCCATTTGAGCTGCCGGATGAAGCCGCCTTGCCCTTTCTTTTCTTGACTGTGTTCTTCTTTTCAGGACCTTTGCTAGGTTTCCCCTTCTTTTTGGTTTTAGTGCCTCCAACAGTCCACTATTAGATCAATAGAACACATCGATAAGGAGTTTAATTTACAATCAACTTTTGACACGGACACTGAGGATTTCTTTCAGACCCAGGATACGCACACACTTAGTCACCTAATCAGACATAAGACACAACTGATTCAATGTATTTAGTATTGTAGTACGTTCTAAATGTCACTGTATATTTTGCCATCGAAATGATCAAGACTTAAAATGACAACTAGGCCTACACCTTTTTTTGTTCTGTTAGTAGATTTAAATAACCATAAAAATCAGCAGATTTCTGCAACCTTACTGCAGTGCATACGCTTGAAAAAATGTGCTTTTTCATTACACTCGCTTCTGATTTGCATTGAAAGTCTACATGAATTTGTAATCAATGAGAAAAATAAAATAGTGAAATTGAAATGTGTTTAACCTCAGGTTGTGGAACAAGTACACCCTCAATATCATCTCAACAAATCTCCAAGGTGGAACTTCTTTTTAAAATCTATCATTATTTACTATTGAAACCTTATAACATTATTACATTAATTACCAGAGAGAGTTGCAACAACAGTAGCAACACCTTAAAACAACACCAAAACTAATATTTGTCTACATTATTTTCTGTGGAATAACATGGAGTAACATAAACCACTCAGAATAAGACCAGAACAGTATATTGAACAGAATGGAAATGTAGCAATAGATTTTTGATTCTGTATTATAACGTACATCTGAGTGAAATTAATTATTAAAAAAATAAATAAATGAGTGAGTAGGTTCAAGTCCTCGGTTGTTGTTTGGATGGAGCCGGATCTGAATGCAAACTGCAAGTTTACATAGGGCAGGTTTAAGCGGACTCAACTATAAGAGAAGTCCAGCATACGTCACGAGATTTATGACATTTTGATACAATTTCTTTTGACTTCAAAATTTATTAAAAAATATATATATATTAAAATGCACATGATGATTAAAAGTGCATTCTCACTGTATGATACTCATTAACTGATTTGGCAGATATCCTGAACATTTACTTGCAGTAACGAATACAATACAACTGTGATGGTAATTTGCTTGGTTCCTGTGATGTGAAAATTACATCGGCTAAAGAAGGCCCGATGAGAGGAGTAGGATCAACTTTACTCACAAATCTCTGATCTTCAATGTTCTGAATGATATTTCTAGACTAGTGTTGTGGGGCGATATACTCCATAACATAGTCATATCACCAGCCTGTGAGAACCCAGATACACGATTTTATCAAGCGCGGCGGGTGGGGGGTGAAATAGTTTACCATCTGATCATTAATTTACTTATTTATTTACTAATTTGTTTAACAAAGTTTTATTATTGAGGGAAAATGATAACCATTGTCTAACCTTTTGTGAGCACAGAGGGAGTTGGTGATAAAGAAAAAATGTCATGTTGCATAGAAGTATTTAACCCAAAAGCTGAGCTCAGGCAATTTGCAAACTGTGCATGAGAGTTATACCGGTGAAGGACTCTCAAACCACAGTCAAATATTAACTGAAAGTGAAAGCAAAAACTGACTGAGCTATTGGCTACTTTACTGCATTAAACAAATTTCATTAAACAAATTTTGTTCTTTATTAAGTCTGTGTTTGAAGCTGCTTTTTTTCATCAATGACTGATTATTTTGCTGTGTTCGGACCTAAAGATTTATTATATCATTTTAGTAATAATATTATTAATAATAATAATAATAATCTGTAATTGTATTTGTATTAGCACATTTAAACATTTTAATGACAAAATAGCACTATGGAAACAAAAATGCCATGGCTTAAACAATAACTGTATAAATAATGCGTTTCTTTTTCAACAAGCACTTTTGACAATTTGCGAATAGAACACCTTTGATGAGGGATGTAGTTTTGTAGTCTGTTTTAAAAACATTTTCATTGAGGAGGTCTTAATCCTCAAACGCAAGTCATTTTCGCAACTGTGGTTATGCAGTTAAGTGTTATGAAATTATGGAAGGCAAATTAATTGTAGGCCCAAATATTAATTTGATAATAAAAGCCTGATGATAATAATAAATAATAATAATTTTATACATTAATGGGAAAATGAGCCAATTATCTTGATATCGTCAAAGGGATCGGCTATTTGCGATATCTCTATCAGCACAACCCTATTCTAGACGGTTCAAACAAATGTTTGCAGGGTTTTTCCTGCATTGAAAAAAAAACGTCAGCTGCCAAAATAATTCTTTGTCCCCGCCAAAGATTAATTTGATCATTTATTGTGATTAATTCTGCCATTCTGTAGTACCGATACCCACTGATAGCTGAATGCTTTAAAATGCTCCTGTGAGTGTTTGTGTTCTGTGAAGAGCGTCAAGGGTTTTTAGTATCTACAATGAACGCATCGTGAACGCAATATGTAATCAGATGTGTTAAAGTTAGACAAAATCCGCTCAACATTTCTCAAAACCATGGCTGAGTTGTTCAGCACGAGTTCTGCACACTCGTGAATACGTTCATTATGTCAAATGGCCTTTGTAGTATGAAATAGTGTAAATGCAAAATAATAGAGCTACCACTTTTTCTAAGTAATGTGATACTTAGTTATTCTTTTTATTACAAACTTTTCAATCAGTCACCCACACTCAGTGATATAAACACAGACTTTTTAGATAGAATTTTATAAGCACTTCATTTTATCATCTGTCCTGACAGTGATTTTTTTGTTTTTTTGTTTCAATAATAAATAGGATAGATTAATATTGCAAACAGTTTTTTTGGGGGGATTTATTATCAGTGATGGGATGTGTCTGTGGATGACCGTGTTCATCCGCCTCCACCAAAGACCATGTTTGACCCAGGAAAAAGCCTGAATATCCAAAAAAGTCAGTTGCAACCTTTAGTAACTGAAAAGCACCATACCTCATCATCACTGTCTGATGTCTCTGAGTCCGTGGAGGCTGCAGGTTTACTAACAGGCTCTTCCTGTTCATCAGAATCCACGCGCTTTCTTTTGGCAAGAGACAGCAGCTCCTGCAAAAAGCAGAGGAAGATTGACAGCTAGGACTTTCCCAAGTAAAATTCCTTGTACTTCGTGAAGAAAGAAGGTGAATCCCCTCTTTGTTGTTCATTGAAAACCAGAAGAAAACGTGCAGGCTGTCATAATGTCCACAAAATTCTACTTTATGTTTGAAGCCTGCAGGGAAGGTGTGGCAGCAGAAATAAGGCTACATATGCCATTTATGAATACGTTTTAAAGCAGAAAAAGCAGTTTTTCTTTCTGTTTAATGAACCCAAATAGTGAGTGATCTATAAGCTTGCCAGTCAGGGTGTCAGCTTATGTGCTGCTTATTTAATCCTGAAGTACAAAAAGACATTACAGACTTTGGGATAGTTGTAACCCAACACTCCCAATGCTCTAGTAACAACCACCATATGGGTAAACAGGGTCTAATCATCTCAAAGCACAGACAGATGTCAAACTCCACTGAGAATGGGGATTTAAGTCCAAATATGACCTGCATTTGAGCATAATTATGTTATTGTACTCATTTCATCTGTTAGTATTAATTAAAATTTCAGCATAGCATATGCACGCAAGACAAAAAAAACATTTCTGTATAGTAATATAGTGTCAGTAATCACACTGCTGATAGTGTTTGTGTTGAGCTCTGTTTAGCTGCTAGCTGGCTAGCTCTGAAATTTGTCAACAACATCGAAATGAAAACAAGTGCACAGGTTGAAATGCAGTGTAGTATGGAGTACTGCCTATAGGTGGCATATCATGGTTCAAATTCATATGATCGCCAAGCAAGAGTTTTCAAACTGGGGGCTAAGGGAGGCCAGAACATCTGCGTAAATTTATAATGAAACAATAACGGTAAAACATTATTTTAAATTTTAATACCATTAAATTATTTAAATAACTAAATTAAAATAAATTAAAATGAGAATAATACTAAAAACAACTAAATAAAAAATTAATAAAAAAGAATAAATTAAATTTAAAAAATAAATAAATAGTAACAGTACAGTCCTAGTTAGTAGAAAAAATGTAATATAACTTAAAATAAACTAAATGTTTTCCAAATAATATTTTAGACAATTTTATAATATTTCTTTTCACTTAATATATTAAGTCTTTATACAAGCAACTATGACGCCCTTTACATTTTAGTCCCTTACACAAGGGTGGTCATATATAGAAGTCCATGGAACCTTAAAGATTGAAAACCTTGCTGTAAAGCAAATTAAAATTAAAAATAATCTAAAACTGAATATTTGTAAAAAATAAATCACCATTAAAGTTTAATGTATTCAAGCATTTCTTTTACAATTCAAACTTTAAACCTGTAAATAACGTTTTATAAAAAATATCTTTCTTTTACATAAGCTCTTTTGACAAACAGTAAAATGTATTCCTTGAATAGTTCTCCATATTCTTATTTTGATGCATCATGTGACTTTCAGCAGTCCAATCAGAAACTGCTTTCAGAACGTGTTTGTGAAGAGTCTGTCCGCTCTAGTCTCTCTTCATATTTCTACGGCTACAACCGAAATAGAAGTTTAGCCGCGGCGCAGTGACGTCATAAAACAGAAAAGGTTCTAAACGCACGCGCCTACATTTGTAAAGCCGAAATAGCCGCGTGCTGCAGGTGACAATAAAAAGCACGTAAAATATAAAAAATTCCAGGTGTTACTGTCTTAAAACCAACACGACGGCCCCATATAGGCCTCTGCTAACCAGCTAGCTTTCCTACATCACTTAGCATGGGACTTCAACACACACATACAGTTCTGACACCTTAATGCCTTATATATCGGTAAACAGCGAGGTTTTTGGATCACATTCACGTGAATGATATTCCTACCTGATCCAAATTATCATCGCTTGCACTATCCTCCGAGTCAGAGTCAATCACGACCCGACCTTTCCGTTTCTTTACATTCACCATGGTTAGCTGCCTGGCTCCCCTGTGTGTGTGTGTTTAAACAGCAGCGCCGCACTCCTCCACACAAAGGCGCTAGAGCTGCACTACGCATGCGCACACGTCACTCCGAAACTCAGCGACGACATACACAGGACCAGAGATGTGTTGTATTTGTTAATTGTACATAATATGTATACATTTATTTAGCCAAAAATATAATATTATTTGTTAATCACTATATGTGATGTGGGTGGGAATCACCTGCGAGAGATATTTGGTGTTGGTAGGACCTTAAGCACGTGTGCTTGTTTCAGGTAAGGACAGATTATATGACGGACTGCAATAGCACAAATGAGTAGTAAAAAATAATTGCTTTTCGAGACATATTTTACCTTTATTCTTTTGTTATTTTTTAGATATGACAAATGTGGTCACCCTCAGGGTTTGTAGCATAGCTGTAACATGTAAAACTGTCATTAACATTCAAACACGCAGTGGCTTTCTCATGTATGACTTCTGAATGTCATATCCAGTCAACTAAGATTTAATCTATGGATTTACTCTCATTGCTCATTACAGTCAAGTGAACGTGTAAGTGTTTGCAAAGAAAAGAAAAAAAGAGAGATGGCTGTAAGATGTTCAGGGGCTTTTTACATGTTACTGTACTACTGTGGTGCTCTTTGGACTAGGGGTTTTCAATCTTTTAGATTCCACGGACCCCCATTTATGTATGATCGTGCAAGAGACCCCCATCCTAAAATTTAAAGGGCAGCCGTATATTTTCATGTATAAAGACCCAAATTAAGCTAATTCAAATGGACATAACCAACTATACAATACAAATTTAAAATATTATTTGGAAAATATCTATTCGTTTTTTTTTACCCACTATACTGCACTGTTAAATATATTATGTATTTAAATCTAATTTTTGTTTTTAACTCAATTTTATTGTTTACTTAATTATTTGAATCTAAAATGTATTATTTATTTATACTGTAATTTTTATTTATTTATTTGTTCTAATGTATTTATTTATTTGAATTTTTATTTTATTTTTTTACTTTTTCAATCCCCTGGGGTTCCCCAGACCCCGATTTAAAAAGTGAAAACATTGGAATCCAGAAGATCAACCGTATGTTATATGACAGTTAATATAAAAAGGCATTTCATTTTCATTACATATGATGTTTTCATTTTTTCAGTATATTCTACTGATCTGGTCACAAGAGCTCCTCGGACCAAATGGCTGTATCGAGGAGAGCATTAAAAGCTCTGTCAGGAGTTTATGGATTCACTCACAGGCAGCCACTGTTATTTCCATCTACGCTCAGATTCTCAGCTATACTGAGCACCAGGAGCGTATATGAACGAGATTACCGCAGACCGGGTCAGCCCCCAGACACCCGTTGGCCTTGGCAAAAGATACACTTTGATTTCTCCAAAGGTGTGGAGGGTATCAAGAAGCACATTGGATTGTTGAAGGATGAGTTTGTCCAACGCTGGACTGGACCAGAAGGAAGGCCATTACTAGAGCACATGCTGGAACAGACCTGTGTCCAGTGGGAGTTCCGTGGGCCGGAGAGTCTCGATCAGTGGGTCGTGTCATCTGATCAGGAAATTGGGGGCCATAGTGTGGCATACACCAAATTGGGAAAGAACAACACCACGTGTTTTCTGTACGGGTCTTTGTGCTCCACGCCTCCTCGTGATGGAGAGACTCGATACAGTGGATATTGCACTATGCGCTCCAAACAACCTTTGGTCAGTACATCTCTCTGTCTGATCCATAATCTGATTACTTATTCATCACATTTCAGATGTCTTATTCAATTCTATTCATGCTGTCTGCTTGGTTTAATAATAAATGAAGACTGAGCTTTCTGCAGGACATTTTTTTTTAGTTGGGACTAAGATTATTAATGAGAATATCTAGGATGAAAAAGTTTAAATGAATTTGTAATGTAATGACTCGTTCCTTTCAAAATTATATTTTCTATTGTGCATTAAACTGACACAAATTACATGAAAACATGGTTTAGACATTTACAATACCGTTCAAAAGTTTGAGGTCAGTAATAAAAAAATAAAAAAGAATTATGTTTTTGAAAGAAGTCTCTTATGCCCACTAAGACTGCATCTATTTGATCAAAAATAAGAAAAACAGAAATATTGTGAAATATTAAAATAAATGTTTTCTATTTAAAAAAAATTATTTAATTCTGTGATCGAAGCTATATTTTCAGCATCATTACTCCAGTTTTCAGTGTCACATGATCCTTCAGAAATCATTCTACTATGCTGATTTGCTGCTCAAGAAACATTTATTATATTATTATTATCAATGTTGAAAAACAGTTGTGCTGCTTAATATTTTTGTGAAAACTGATTTAAAAAAATCACAATTCTTTGATGAATTGAGCATTCAAAAGAACAGCATTCATTTGAAACAGAAATCTTTTAAAACATTATAAATGTCTTTGTCACATTTGATCAATTTAATGCATCCTCGCTGAATAAAAGAATTAATTTATTTTTAAAAAGTCTAATTGACCCCAAACATATTGTATAGGTATATTTTCAGTTTAGAATTATACAATTTATGATGAAAGTACATTGAAACACTATAATTCATGAGTTGCGAGTTTTTAGAAAACATTAGAAATTGGAATCACAGCTTTGGAGTTTATTTGCATAAATTTACATATATTTAAATGTAGCCGTAAAGGGGCAATAACATGTTATTTGACCTTATATTATTCCTCTCTGCCGCAGGCCTCATTTGACAGGAAGAAAACCTATGACTGGTCAAGTTTCAACACTTTGCATATGCGTATCCGGGGAGATGGAAGACCGTGGATGGTAAACGTGTCTGCTGAGACCTTCTTTTCTCATCAGAGAGATGACATCTACAGTTACTTCCTCTACACTAGAGGGGGACCTTACTGGCAGGATGTTAAGGCATGTCTTAAGAATTTTACATTAATGGAAATCTAGAGACACTTCATCTGCAGTTCATATGAAAGTGCATTTAAATTAATCTGTTTTATTAAAAGTTTGGGGTCAGTAAGATACTTTTATTCATCAAGGAAACATTAAATTGATCAAAAGTGACAGTATAGACTTACATTGTTGTTCTTTTGAACTCACATCAAAGAATCCTGAAAATAATGTACCACGGTTTCTACAAAAATATTTACTGTTTTCAACTGATAATAAGAAATGTTTTTGAGAACCATTCAGCATATTGGATGATTTCTGAAGGATCATGTGAATCTGAAGAGTAATGATGCTGAAAACTCAGATTTTTTAATTTACTTTTTTTTTCATTAAGATTTCACAATATTACTGTTTTTACAGTATTTATGATCAAATGCCCTGGTGAGCATGAGACTTCTTTCAAAAAAATCGTACTATGCCCCAAACTTTCGGAAAAGTAGGTTTTGAGCGGTCCAGATCTCTTGCTTGTTAATTGTAAAATCATCACTCTCTTACAGATCCCATTCTCCAAGTTTTTCCTTTCCAGTCGGGGAAGAATACAGGATAACCAGCATGTCCTCTGGTTAGATAAGGTCAGCATGACTTTATTTCATCATAGTTTACCTAGTAATTGATATGAGCATCTAATCATTAATCCTGCTAATCATTAATCCTGCTATTCCCTCTGATGATACATTTATGAGCATTGTGGTGCAAATTCATCATACCTCAGATTCAAAACTTGTGTCCTCTTAGGTAAAGAGTATTGGTTTTACACTGGGGGACAAAGCAGACGGTCCATTTCAGCTGGAGATTGACTTCATCGGTCTGTGTAACGACCTTGCCCACACAGAGGAGTTTGCATATGAGCTTTACAAGAGAAACCCTGAGGTCTAATTGGATTAAAAAGGATTCTGCAATCACAGATAACAAACGTAACAAATGTTTTATTAATAAAAACTTTGTAAAAAAAAAAAAAATTCATTGGATGTATTTTTTTTTGCAGGCCGATATCTTTAACACATACACATTATATACACACACAAAAATGACCACATGAAGGACAAAAAAGTACAAAAATGATAATTTATGAATATCGCTCAAGTACAAATAGACATTTTGTGTGACCAATGTATTAAGTAACTACTGTTTTTGTCCCAGTACAAATGTAACCATTCATACTAAATACAATTCACCAGGGCATCTCTTCGCACATAAATCAAAAACAATGTTTAAGATATAAAATTCTCATCCTCAAAAGATTCTGTTTGATTACCTCACATTAACCTATGTTAATAAACAGATGTTTACAGAAGAGTAAAAAAGTTTGGAGCAAAACAGACAAAAGTTAACATGTACAATGAGTGTCTAAAATAGCAAAACAGAAAAGATAATGGATTTAGGCCATGACCAGGCCTCGTCTGGCACCCAGCATATTCTCTTTCTTCTGTTTTCGGTCTACTGCGTGCTTGGTACGTCGCTCCTCTCTGAAGGTTAAAAAAAGCAAAGCATATTCAATGAGATAAAGTTATGAGACCAATCAAATTTAAATGCACGCTACAGTTTAAAGTGGGGTCGGTAAGATTTTTTTTAAGTTATTGAAGTCTCATGTTCACCAAGGCTGCATTTATTTGATCAAATGCAATAAAAAAACAGCAATACTATGAGATATCATTACCATTTAAAATAACTATTTTCTATTATATTTTAAAATTTAATTTACTCCTGTGATGGCAAAGCCGAATTTACACATGATCCTTTAGAAATCATGCTAATATGCTGAGTTGGTGCTCAAGAACCATTTCTTATTATTATCAGTGTTGAAAACAGTTTTGCTGCTTAATGTTTTCATGAAAACAGTGATTTATATTTTTTATATATAAAACGTTGGAATTAACAGCATTTTTTTTAAAATTAAAAATACAGAAACAGTAAGAAACAACTCTTTACTGTCACTTTTGATCGATTTAATGCATCCCTGCTAAATTAATATTAATAAATCTTACTGACCCCAACTTTTTGAACAGTAGTGCATCTCACAATGCATAACCACAAATAAGCATCTAACCTGGTTTGAACTTGGTGCTGTTTATAGTTTTTCTGGTGTGAAGGAACAGTCTGAGATTTATTTAGTTCTGTGTTCTCCTGTGCAGCTCCAAAAGCCTTCAGTTTTCCTGCAGAAATTAAGGATGACAATGAATAGCAAGCAGCAACAAGTTTCAATTCAAGAAAGCAGTGCCTGACACATTAGTCCCAGGCATTACATTATATATTTGTCTGATTGTGGACAAACCTTTGTGTGGTTTGTAGGTGAGTGGACGAGAGAGACTGGCCTTCAGATCAAATGTATTCTTGTTGGTGGTACCAGGTGTGACTGACATGCTGTTGTTCCCATTAAAAACAAACGGAGTAACTCCTGCAAAAACCAACAACAAATGAAACCAATGCTTCTTAAAATCAGTTATAAAATGATAACTGCAACACAATGGCATTACCCATACCAGGTGTTTTATTGATGGCGTTGATACTTTTATTAAGTTCAGGTTTGGTATGAACAGATTTTCTCCCTGGAGTGGAGGTGAGAGGGACAAGAGGAGACATACGAGCTGGAGTCTTTACCAGAGAACGCTTGTATTCGTTATCGTGAGTGGCCTTTGAGAACCTAGAGACAGAAACGCAGCAGTTAAGTGAAAAGTCACTTTATTTGTCAATGCTTGGCTTTAGCACCTATATTTAACTTGATCTCAATACTAAAAGAATTATAAAGCATACTGTGTATTTACCTGACATTGATTTTATTGGTGGTGAGGACAGTTGGCCTGAAGGTGGCGCTGTCCTTCAATGCAGACTTGCTGGCAGTCTGCTGAGTGAGCCTGCGTCTTTCTGGCACTGGTTTCTTCTCCTGCACTCCAGGACTGAAAAGAGATGCTCGGCTAGTAGGCACCTTCTAATGGGAGACAATACCAAAGCTTGCTTATGAGGTCAACCCCTTCCAGAAATAACAAACTTGTTTGACTCAGACACAATACAACTGTATTTCGACAAGATGTGAGACTTTTCCCCCCCATAGTTTTAGAAAAGATATATTAAGACCTCCGATGCAAAAGCCTCAAAAAGCCACCTCTGTCAAAAATTAGATAATTGAGTGAATGCTCTATGCACATAGTAAACATTCATCAAATACTTTCACTTCAAACTCACTAAATCCCATTCTCAGCCCATTCAGAAATGCTGGTACTTGGGTAGAAACCTATAGGAGCCTGATTTTTTTTTAAATATTAAACAAAAACTTTAGACAGACTTCAAGGCTTTTGAAACTTAAGTCTTCATATGCCAATTTAATTAAAAAATATTTGAGACAAATTTATGATCAGGATGTGTGCGAATTCAAAAAGTGAATCCTGACAGCTGGTAGGAGTTGTTTGGTGACTTACAGTTTGAGCCTTTGTCTCGACTGATTTCTTCAACGTCTTTTCTGACAGTGCCTAAAATTACAAAAATAAATATATAAATCACGACTCATAAATAAAACCCTTGGTACTCAAAATAAGGTGTGAAATCCAAAATGCTCAAACTAGTTGTTTTTTTTACTATTATATTTTAATTAGCATCTGTTAATCTTTATATTTAGTTTTGTGTTCGTGGTTTTAGTTCATCAACTTAACAGTTTTCATAGAATATTTCTATTTTATTTCAATTAACAAAAAAAATGTTTTAATAGTTTTAGTTAGTGATAATAATAACCCTAGGTCATTGTTACCTTCAGCTCCTTGACTGAATTCCTGATCACCTCCATTTGTTTGTTCTTCCTTTGCACATAAGAATCGATGGACTCCAACTTTTTGAAATGAGCCTCATGGAGTTTTTTGAAATCTGGGAAATGGAGTTTTGCAAATGCATTACTGAAGGGCAGAGCTCAGAATATTTGGTTACAAATCTTAAATGAGCTCAGACAGAACAGTCATCTAAACAAGAAACTGTAATTTGAATAGTACAGGAACTGGAAATATATTATCTTTTCACATATATAGTTGGAAGGATTGTATTACTAGGAGTTGTCGGCCGCAGCGTAGGTTTCCTCTTCATCAGACCTTCATGACGGGGGATTTTACCCACGGTTCTTCTCCCTACACCTGCAAGATATACATCTTAAAAGTAATCATAGCATACACTGTACAAACACGAACTAATAAATAACCTCCTCAACTCCCTTATCTATTAGATTGTAATTAAAAGGATGATTGATAATATCTACTCTCCACAAGCAACTTGAAATTGAGTATAATTCTTCAAGCCTCACCTTTCACACATGGCTCTGTAGAAGCATCTTCAGAGTCTGGATTGGTTTCCCCAGATTCTAGAGCTTTCTCCACAGTATCCTCTTTAGTAGAGATTTCAGGTGGAATCAGAGTCTGTGTGTTCTTGGCTGAGGATACCTTCCTTCTCTTGGAGCCCCTTCGGCTCTCCTCTTGTGCCTGCTTTTCTTCAGTCTAAATATTACATATTAAAAACAATTCATTACAAAATTACATAAAGTTTATAGATTAGACTAACAGATCTGTACTGTACATATGCTCGTGTATACCTGAGCAGTTACAGGTGGGGAGTCACTGAGCTTTCTCTTGGCAGTGCGTCCTTTTCCTCGGCGCTCGGTCACAAACGTTGACGTGTGCGCGCTTTGCGCGTCAACGGGCGGGACAGCATCGTCGTGCGCGTCGGCTACATCATTCCCCTGCAAACAATACAGTGTTGCTTCTTTTATTAGAAATCTCAACATTTTGAACAGATTATGTTTGACAATTAACAGATATTACTCACATTTTCCGATGTCAGCTGCTGTTGTTGTTTTGAAAAGTGCTCTTTTAAAGCTTTCAATAGTTTTTCAGCCTAAAAGCGATTAAAACCGAACATTTAGAAAATAGAAAACATACAGCCACAAAGTAAGAGTTAAAATCTTATAAAATGCATATATATATATATATATATATATATATATATATATATATATATATATATATATATATATATATGCATGCATGCATGTGTGTGTGAATATAATGCAGATCATTTAGTAACGATAAGTTACACTTGGGTTGGCAGCATGCAAACACAGCACTACATCACTTATACTAGTAAACGCGATTTACCTTCATATTCGCTTTCATTCCAACTTCTTTAGCGAGGCGCTGCAATTCCGCATATTTAAGCGAGTCCAAATCCATATTTTGGATAATCGTAATGCCAAATGCAGAAATATAACGTAATATTGACTCTCTCTGGTATACAGATCGGTTTGTTTAGGTGGGATTGCCGTTTGAAAAATTAAATGAATAAACGTTTCAAAAACAGCCCTTTCCGTTACATGATTGGTTGAGAAGCCCATGACGATACTGCACTACACCCAATAAAAAGTGGCGTTTATGTCTCGTTGATTTTGATTGGCTAAAATGCTTAGGCAAAAGCGGGGTTTGATTGAGTGGTTTTGGGCGCCACCTAGAGTTCAAACCTATAAATGAATTAACGTGGTTGCGTCTTTTGAACTTGTCTGAGCAGAACAAGGACAAAAGTAGCTACTAGCTAACAATGTCGAACAGCACTCGAAGTTTGCTCGAAAGCTCTTATGACATCGGTCCATGTGACTCGACACAGACTAGTTCAATTGCAGATCAGCTAAGAGCAGTGACGGACAGAGAAATGTGTTTGGTAGACTATAGGAATTGCAGCGTTCTCCAATGCATGACATGCAACACAGTGCTTGGAGACTCTCTCGGCATCTGCGGGGAAGTCCAGAGCCTCCAGAGTATTATTTGTTTGAGTAAGTTGTAATTTACCTCATTTTAATAGCATGCAGACTAAACTGCAGATATAGATTCAGTCATGAAAAGGTTTGTAAAATACACCAAACACGTATGGGTGTGTTGTAATAATCTCTGCAAAGACATTTTAATCTTTCCTTTGCAGATGTTACTGAGGATGTGAGGGTGAATAAAAATCTGGATATGAGTTTGAAGGGTAAACTGGCTTCCTCGTAAGTATTGCTTTCTATTGATCTCAGCCGCTTCACTTCCAGCATGTGTGTCGGATATCCCATTGTGTTTTCTCTGTAGCACATACCAGGTTCTTCACTGTGCTGGTTGCCATGGTACTGTTGGCCTGGTTCTTCACTCCACCCCAGAGCACCTGTCTTCTTTACGAAATCTCTTCCTACTACGAAAAGAGCTCATCAACTGGTGGGAGTAGTTTATAATAATAATGTGCACACTAACAGAATTTGCGTAATATAAATATTTAATGGTTTAAATTTTAATGGTTATATTACTTTTTTATATTATTATGAGAGCCATATTTTTGATTTTGACATGTTTTTTTTAAATATATATTTTAGTTACATGCTAAGAAGTGGCACACGTGTTAAAGCCTCCAAAATCGACTTCAAACACAGACTCATGGACAAAAATATTAAAGAGGTTTGTATTTATGTACTCATGCATTTACTGCTTATTGTACAGAAGGAGAGCAACATTATATTCTATTAAATTATATGTAAGGTTGCTTTAACAGCTGCTCAACTGAGTTGGATTGAACATTGTGGATTTTCTTTCTCCTTTTCTAGCTGAAGCAGTATTTAGAAGCTCAATTGAAGCAGGTGAAGATTCTGGAGGGAATGATGGAAAAAATGTCCACAAACAATGTAAACTAAAGAAATGGCTGGTGTGGAATATGTACAGCTTTCTTGTAACAGTGTTGTAATAAAGTCTTTATATATTTGTATGATGTATTAAATAGGAGTTTGGTTCGTCAAATGTTTAAAAATGTGTGAAATATTAACTAGCTTGGTTAACTATGTTGCATTTCTTTATTTACATTGTTCAGAATGTTTATTTATCATATATTATGATAAATAAAAAAAATTTATTTGCGGGAAAAATGTCTGATATCTTACACTACTGAAAAACATAACACTGAAGAAGGAAACAACACATTTTATGATTGGCACCATGCTGCTTTTTTATTGCTAAAATGTAACATTTTGTATAAAATCATGCGGGGTGCATTTGTAGTGCATAGATCAGACTAAGCATAGAGTTTCACATTCAGAGGCAAAATCGGCAACACAAATCAGGTCAGCAAAGCATATAAACTGCATTATTTGCATTGAACAAGAATAAGCTGTCAAATTTTATTTTTGTTTTTCCATTTAAACTCACAATTGTTAAGGCTTTGCTAAATACTTATAGTATCCGACTTTGCCTCTTGAATCACAGACTCATAACAATTTCATTTTCATCATACAATATTCAAATACAAAAAGTAACATTTCTTAATGAATACATCTGAATAATTTACAGTAGAGATAAACCTTTGGGATTTCATGCATTTGAAAAAGAAAATCACAACATTGGTCCACTCATAGATTTAGTTATCACATTTCTGCATAAATATGTTTAAGCCAAGCTCAATTATTGCATGCCGCACAAAACATTTTTTATCCACTTCTACCATGCATCAGCAAATGTTATTTTTTTGCGCTCTTATTAAAAATACATGTAAATTCCCAAATGGATCCTCGGTTTTGTGGATGTATTGTGGTACATTTTATTTACCCAGGATTCACTGATATGATGAATCATCAGAGTGTCTCAAACTACTACCCAGAACACTGCTCATATTGCTGTCAATGAAAATAAGCTGTAAATAAGCATACAGCTTACGTGCGTTCCACAATGTTTTGTATGTAAACATGCAAAGTCAATAGAAGGTCATAGACCCTGCATACATGTGTATATATATATATATATATATATATATATATATATATATATTCCCTATCTACTTTCCTCCACCTGTCCAAACTAAAAAGTTCTTTATATTAATATTTGTCACACCCTCAGTGCTACCTTCACATATTTATTTGGTGTCCGTGAAAAATGGGTCTGTTTTGTTCTATGAAATGTTTATAGTTCCGTATGAGCGATGGGATGTTCTGGATAAAACACTTACCACTTAACACAAATATGCTACAGATTTTTATTTCACAAACACCACTAAACTGTTCTGACACTATAATTCATGCATGAACTAATTATTGCTTCTAAATCATGAACTTAATACACATCATGGCTTGCATATCTTCGAGTATATTTAAAAATATAGTTTGCATTCCAGTCATTGAGGTATTTATCTACATTACAATGCTTTGATAATTGCTTTATGCCACATAATATTCTACATGTCACTTTAAAATCAAGAGTTTCTGCTACTAGGAATAATCTACCCACAGCTCTAGTCTGAGACAATAATACCTGATGGAAAATGCAATATTAGAGGTATGAATACAAACACAGTTCTAGGTTACCCTTTCTAATCAGGAAGAGAGTACTCTATTCTCCTTTGTGTCTGATTATTACAGACCAAAAAAACAACCCTTTGAGGATGTACCATTTTAGCAAAAGTCTTTGTTTCCATAATAAGGATTTATCTTGAAACAGGTATCGAATGAAACTCTTCAACACATGTAATATCTTCTAAGCTGACAAGACTTTTTTTTTTTTTTGCCCGTTAGAGACTTTCGTTTTGATTCAAGTTGACTATATTGGGCCTAGAACTTAATTTTTTACAGTACAAACTAGGACAAACTCACACAGTGCTTTTGAAACATACATGTATTTCAGCATGGCTAGCCGCACGTCAATACCAACCGCCATTGTTCTAATCCTCAGCATGCTACAACATATTATTAACTAATAAGATTACCCATGAATAAAAAACTGTGTTTGTTAATTAAAAACTAAAACAAACAAACTCTGAACAAATGAAAATCGCTTCTTAATCAAATCGATCAAGGTGTGGATGCTGCATCCATGGTGGTTACTATAACTAAATCTTTGTCTGCCTAATTTTATTATCTAAACGACTTTATTATAGCATATACTGAATGTCACTACGACTATTAAACTCAGCAAGCATCGCTACCGTACATGCATGGCCACGTTTATGCTGGCACTACAAATCCCGCCACCTTAAAGCAAGCGGATGAAACTATACATCATTTAATGGAAGACATTGGTGATTTTGTTGTTTTTGCGAACAACTTGTCACTTGTTTGTACAATATACATATTCATCTTAAAACAAAGACAAAGGAAATAAACAAATATTGCACATTTCCCACACTGAGGCCTCACTACTCTTCTTACGGCGTACAGAACACTTTTATTTCTACGGATGTATGATAGAAACTACTATACAAACAAAACAAACATTAGGTGCATTTTTTCCTACAGATGAAGTTAATTTCCTATTTTCACAGTGCACTGTAGCTGAGGATCGAGCACAGGCTGTGTAAGATACCCAGAGACCAACTTGCCATAATCTATTTGAGATGTTACATTGAAAACATACTAAACTATTAGAAACTATTTTCGACCGTTGTAACCAGGGCCTAACATGTAACCATTTTTCTGCCTTTCTTCAGGCCTAATGAGAAGGATAACCATGATGATGGTACTGGATGAAAGTGACGTGTTTATCTCGCCCTGCATGTTCTCCTGGAGAACATATAGGACAAATATACAACCAGTGAATTATAAGGTCTCTATACATTTTGAATCATGTACAAGAGAAGATACATCATCACTCCTCTTCTATCGGACCACCAAAACTATTTGACAGACAATGACTATATTTAGATAACAGCGAGAAAAAGAAATGTGAATATAGTTTGATTAGAGCGCTTGCTGTATGGGTCTGAGCTGTGGTAACTTCTGAGGTAGTAAAATAATTATATTTCATTATGTCCTGCATCTCATCAGAACCTCACCCCTACTAGAAAGGTTTAACTGTGGGATTTATAATGCTTGGGTCAGTGTGCCACTGTCTATCTTGGTATGTCAGTACAAGTACATAGAAAACATGAAGAAAGGTTCATGGTCTAGCCAAAGCACCAATATCAGTTCAGAGATGAGAGAAACATTTTTTTGAAGAGAGCTTTCTGTCTACAGTTTGTCGTCTCATTTTCAGGCATTTTCAAAGACTAAATAAATGACCAAGCAGTGCTTTTCTTGTAGGTTTGAAGCTAAGCTAAGTTATGGAAATAGTCAATTGAGAGACAGGAGCTGGGACGTGTCTAGGCACTTAGTCTGCAGAAAAAAAAAAAGTTGGATGAAGCTACTTTATCTTGCTTGCAAGATTTAGTTTTTAAACGTGCATTCGTTTTACCTGCAAATCAAGTGCGATTTTGCTCTCTCCATTTTCACTTTCTTTTAACTCAACCTGCAACTATATAAATACCCCACTGGATTTATTTATAACAAATATGACCAGACAATGGTTCTTTACTGTGGCACAATCATGTTGTTATTTAAGTTTTTTGGACACATGAGTTTTTTCATGAATAAAAACAACTTCAGTTGTTATCTTCAAAGTGCAGAGATGATATGTTCATAGATCAGGGACAGATGGTATGCTGAACAAACACTTCCCTGAAATATCGCTGGAGGAAGGTCAACTGATCAGGATGGAGGGCAATTTGAAGAACAAAGACAAGACGGTCTCATCTGCAACAGATCAGATAAGGCAAGGAAGTAAGCCCAACAATGACAATATTGATTACTCTATCTATCTTTATTTTGATGTACTGATATTGATTAATAAATCCAAAGATTGATCTTTTAGTCTATGCTGTTTTCTTGTTGATGCATGAACAAAACTTCTCTAAACATTATTTATTGCAAGCCTCCCATTCAATAATCACAATAAGCTTTGTTACTTTTGATACGAAACAGTCTTAAGTTTTCAAATGAATGAAATTCTAACAATAAAAACCGTTTTGATGCTTTTTTTTTATGTGCGATGACAGAAGGTACGTTGAAAAACAGTGCCCGAAATGGTTGATGTTTCAACCACGGAAACAATGATTATGACACATAACATTACATTTACCTCAGGAGAGGCATTTAATGTCCATAACTCGAGAATTATCTTGAAAGAAAATGACTAAAATGCTAAATATATGTACTATATCACACATATTTTTTACTAAACCTGTTACTGATGTCTCATTATAACTTATAATATTATAGTAATGTACTAAATTACAGGGTTGCTTGTGTATTTTACAGAATTAGTTGAGAGAGACTTGAAAATTGACTTACTATACCTGATAATTCTCCAAATTAATTGAATCAAATGAAAATCAGAATTGAATCATATCAAGAGCTTTTGAAGCTGAATCAAATTAAATCTGTGTCAATACCCAGCCTAACAAGGAAGTATCTTGTGTTATTTCTGCTGCACAAACTGACCTACCTGGTCATGGGTTCCTTTCCAGACTGTTCCTTTCTCTTCTTGTCATGACATATGAGGGCCACTGTTTTGATAAGACAAAGCAGTTTAATTACTATCTGCATTTTCCTTTAACAATGTAGCCACTAGTTCTACAGCACTTATGGAAGGAATGGACAAAGTAGCTTGAAAGAACATTGAAATTGAATATTAATGCACAATCAAATAACGTGCATCTTGACTCCTGCACAATGCATGACAATCTACCTAGTGACGCAAGTGCTGGAATGCGAAACTGCAACACAAAGATTAGACAAAGCCAAGCTCTTGTAGTACTAGTCAATCATTATCGTGCACTTACCGTCTTCGGTGATCTCGGGCTGGTATGGAAGCGAGTGAACTGGAGCGAAAAGTCATCCCTCTCATACTCGTTGGCTGGAGTTCGACGGGCCAGGCTCTGAAATGTTCAGTGAGCCTGGCCCCGCTACGCTGCTGCGGCAGTGGACTGCGCGCTACGCCATTTCAGTCCTGTCACCGTGTGTGCTGGCGCTGCTCTGGCTCTGCAGCGGCGGCGGCGCTCTTCCGGCGCGCATCCGTGTGCATCGGTCTCTGCGCTCTGATTGGACAGCAGAGCGATCCGTCAGCCGAGCAACACCCAGCCTGTTTGAACGAACACAAGAGTGCAGGTGGAGGAATATTTTTTATATAGGCTATATTTATAAACAATGAGCAACACCATTATAAATAACAACAAAACGAAAGGGAGAAAAACAGAGAAAAATGCCACAGGGAATCAAAAACACGACACGAAGACAAATGAACAGAAAAAAACATCGTGAATAATTCACATAGGGCCTATTTAACTTCAAATGTTTAAAGTCTTGATGGCTTTAAGGTCTGATATGTTCACCAAGGCTGCGTTTAATCAAAAATACAGTAAAACAGTAATATTGTGCAATGTTATTATACAGTTACAATACCATTTTCTATTTTAATTTATTTGAAAATATAATTTATTCCATAGCCTACTGATTTTTGCTGAATATGCTGAATTTTCAGCATAATTACTCCAGTCCTCAGTGTCACATGAACAAACCTTTAGAAATCATTCTAATATGATTATTTTCTGCTCAATTAACATTTATTATTATTATAATTTTTGAAAATGGTTGTGCTGCTTAACATTTTTGTTGAAACCATGCTAAATTTTTTTAGGATTATTTTATAAATAAAAATTTCACAAGAACAGCATTTATTTTTAGTAAATTTGTTTGTAAATATTGTAAGACAATGTAGGCTAAAAATCTTTGCTGACACCTTTGGTCAATTTAATTCATCCTTGCTGAACAAACTTTTTTTTTTAAACTCAATGACCCCAAACATGTTTACAGCAAGTGTTTGTTTATGGAATTTGCTACAATTATAATAATAAAAAAAGTTATTTACAAGGGAAAGAACACAGGAGCCTATCTGAGGGGATTACATAATGGGAGATTTGTTTGACTGTCTTACATATAAATAAATGTTTTGCATAAAATAGATCACTGACTAAATGAATGAATGACTGTATGAATGACTTAATGAATAATATATAACAAATATCTGAATGATAACTGTTTAATATCTGGCATTACACATAGTTTTATTTCAATAACTAGGAAGAGAAGTACACTTCGCAAAAAAAAGTATAATACTCTGTTGTATTAGCCCGACTCAGTTCTGTTTTATACTGTACAAAATATATGTTCAATAAATATGCATAAAAACACTGGATTCATTTACCTTTCCAAACCGGTTCTGTGTAATGTAATGTAGGCTATGTGCTTGAGGTTCAGCAACACGATGTACAGGTCCTTCTCAAAAAATTAAAAATCTTTATTTTCCATAATGTAATGATAAAAATTAAACTTTCATATATTTTAGATTCATTGCACACCAACTGAAATATTTCAGGTCTTTTATTGTTTTAATACTGATGATTTTGGCATACAGCTCATGAAAACCCAAAATTCCTATCTCAAAAAATTAGCATATCATGAAAAGGGTCTCTAAACGAGCTATTAACCTAATCATCTGAATCAACTAATTAACTCTAAACACCTGCAAACGATTCCTGAGGCTTTTAACAACTCCCAGCCTGTTTCATTACTCAAAACCGCAATCATGGGTAAGACTGCCGACCTGACTGCTGTCCAGAAGGCCATCATTGACACCCTCAAGCAAGAGGCTAAGACACAGAAAGAAATTTCTGAACAAATAGGCTGTTCCCAGAGTGCTGTATCAAGGCACCTCAGTGGGAAGTCTGTGGGAAGGAAAAAGTGTGGCAAAAAACGCTGCACAACGAGAAGAGGTGACCGGACCCTGAGGAAGATTGTGGAGAAGGACCGATTCCAGACCTTGGGGGACCAGCGGAAGCAGTGGACTGAGTCTGGAGTAGAAACATCCAGAGCCACCGTGCACAGGCGTGTGCAGAAAATGGGCTACAGGTGCCGCATTCCCCAGGTCAAGCCACTTTTGAACCAGAAACAGCGGCAGAAGCGCCTGACCTGGACTGTTGCTCAGTGGCCCAAAGTACTTTTTTCGGATGAAAGCAAATTTTGCATGTCATTCGGAAATCAAGGTGCCAGAGTCTGGAGGAAGACTGGGGAGAAGGAAATGCCAAAATGCCTGAAGTCCAGTGTCAAGTACCCAAAGTCACTGATGGTCTGGGGTGCCATGTCAGCTGCTGGTGTTGGTCCACTGTGTTTTATCAAGGGCAGGGTCAATGCAGCTAGCTATCAGGAGATTTTGGAGCACTTCATGCTTCCATCTGCTGAAAAGCTTTATGGAGATGAAGATTTCATTTTTCAGCACGACCTGGCACCTGCTCACAGTGCCAAAACCACTGGTAAATGGTTTACTGACCATGGTATTACTGTGCTCAATTGGCCTGCCAACTCTCCTGACCTGAACCCCATAGAGAATCTGTGGGATATTGTGAAGAGAAAGTTGAGAGACGCAAGACCCAAAACTCTGGATGAGCTTAAGGCCGCTATCGAAGCATCCTGGGCCTCCATAACACCTCAGCAGTGCCACAGGCTGATTGCCTCCATGCCACGCCGCATTGAAGCAGTTATTTCTGCAAAAGGATTCCCGACCAAGTATTGAGTGCATAACTGAACATAATTATTCGAAGGTTGACTTTTTTTTGTATTAAAAACATTTATTTTATTGGTCGGATGAAATATGCTAATTTTTTGAGACAGGAATTTTGGGTTTTCATGAGCTGAATGCCAAAATCATCAGTATTAAAACAATAAAAGACCTGAAATATTTCAGTTGGTGTGCAATGAATCTAAAATATATGAAAGTTAAATTTTTATCATTTCATTATGGAAAATAATGAGCTTTATCACAATATGCTAATTTTTTGAGAAGGACCTGTATATAGGGTGTGACAAAACACACCTCATAAAATACACCTCAGATACCCCTTTTCCACCAAAAAAGAACGGGTTCGGAACTGGTGCTGGTTCAAAGTTGGTTCGGAGTTGGTTCAACTTGCGAACCTCATCAGAACCTGTTTGTTTTTCCACTTCTAGAGCGCCCAGCGAACGACGTCGTAACGTCACTGTGTACGTTGCTTTACGTCTCAGCTAGAAACGCTTGCAAGTACAACATTACTTTGGGATTATCTCTAACTCGTGAACCAAGAAGGCTTTAAAAACAATTGAAATATGTAAGTCTTTTAATCTTTTCCTTTGATATGTAATCTTTTCTGATTAGTTATGTACACTGTCTTGTCTTTTTTTCTCTCCGTTTATTTGTTCTATTTTGTGACTGTTTTCTAGTTGCTTACATAATGTTTTCAATAAAAAATTTTTTAAAAAAGCTAGAAACGCTTGCGCCAACTTCAAGCATAACAATTACAATGGCGGACTACATCGTGTTTCTGCAAATGTTTCTCCTGGCTTTGCGGTCAGAAAAGATGTTTAGGACACATCTAAACCCGCCCCCAGCCCCCGACGTAAGCATGACGTGGTAAAAGAACGGTTCTCTGGTTCTAGTCCAGCAAAGAGTTGGTGCCGCTTTGGAACCAGTTTTCCTGGCCGAGAACCGGTTCTTTGGCTGTCGAAACACAAAGAACTGGTTCGCGCGCAGGCACCGGCTCCGAACCGGCTCTCAAAACGCTTTGGTGGAAAAGGGGTATGACAGACACGGTGTGCTATGATCTCACACACTGAACACGCTTGCCTCCTCCCCCTGCTCGCTGCGCGTGCGCGGTACAACATCAACAGAATGAGCCCTCCTCGTTTACTGTCAGAAATAAAACAAACTCTTTACTATACAAAGTAATTAATTCTGTACCTAAGTATTGAGTGCGTTTCAACCTAAATCCTACAGTCGCCTTATCCGGACTAAACTCCGCGTTTCAAAGTGGTAAGAGACATTTTTCCGATTTCTTAAAATTAGATTGTGCAAATGCAACAGTGCTAGGCCGCAGTCTTATATTCGACCATGCATTTATTTCTCTGAGCGTTAAGACTCAAAAAGACATGGAAATATTTGTTGCATTTTAAGGCAGTTTGGTTTCTGAAAAAAACGACATGTCTTTCAACCTACGTGTTTAACAGCAACGCTTCCGCCAAAGTTGGCTATCAATAAAGGCAGGTCTGCAAAACACAAGAGCGATTAGGAAAGATTGTTCATCGTTTTAAGCAGGAAAAAAGTCAGTAAAATACTAACCATAACATAAATGTATTATTTTGGCTTGCTATAGGGAGACCCCATCGTGGCACGTGCATTGGTACACCAATAAAGCTGCATGCATGTGGGTCTTTGTCTTGTCAATGTACTGTGCATGAGACCAGTGGTGATGGAGCTCTCTATGGTTGTTTGCATTGGTAAAAATTAACCCTTTAATGATAAAACATAATGTACAGTCAGACACAATGTAAATTGGTTTGATTCAGTAATTGTAAAGGCATTTTATTAATCTTCAGGTTTAACATCAAGCCTTCATTCAGATCATTGAAATCCATGCACATGTTTCTGAGCCTTCACATCTTGTGACAGCAAGTGTCTTGTCACTGCTTTGATAATTGCTGCCATAAAAGGTTTTACAATGCATCTAGAATGAAATTTGTACAAGTGAAAGTAACCTACAGTTATAATATGAGGAAGAGTTTGTGAACAGACAATTAGTCAATTCATTTGGTACAAGACCAGTAGTTTTTGTTAACTTGCAGTAAAAAACAGTTTAAAGACTGGTCAGTGTCAAGTAAAAACTAGTCCAGACATAGTTTTATCACAAATCACAAATGCGATACTGCAGCATGTTGGTCTACACCAAAAGACTGCAACAGCTTTTTCCCTCAGGCTGTAAGTTGTCCTAAGTTGTCCTGCCGAACTGGTAAAACTACATGTTGTGCCACTATATAGCTTAAATGACATGACAATAAACCAAACGTGACTTTACTTGTAATTCCATGGTATTTTATTAATTGTTTTGACTCATGGAGTATACATGTACATTTACCATGGTATATGAATTAGGCTAATACAGTTGTCTGTGCAAGTGTTCCACTATTCTCTGGTTCTGTTTTAGCAGGATTACTAGCAATACTACTGTAATATGATCTCATTAGATACCAGTATGTTGAATCATGTACAAGAAAAAAAAGTTTTGCATGTTTAATTTGTCAAAAGAAGTTGGTTATCCACATATTTCATCTACAAAGAAAATCTACTTTATGTGCACACACAGCATTAAATTCATACTGAATACTGCAGAAATAGTAAGATTAATATGGTACTATTGCATTCATCTGAGCTTCTGAACTACCTGTAAACAAAGAAATAATAATTTATAATATATAATAATAATAATAATAACAAAAGCATTTTTGCTTTCAAATAAATGAATTTCTATTCATCAATTAATCAAGAATCCTGAAAAAATTCCTAAAATGTATTAAGTAGCACAACTGTTTTCAACATTGATTATAAGAAAAGTTTTTTGAGCACCAAATCAGCATATTAGAATAATTTCTGAAGGATCATGTGACACTGGAGTAATGATGCTGGAAATTCAGGTTTGCCGTCATGAGAATAAATTTAAATAAATAAAAAAGTTACATTTGTATTTTTGATCAGTTAAATGAAGCCTATGAGCATAAAATAATTATTTCAAAAACATTCAATCTTAGCATAGAGTGAATGATTATATGATATGATTTAGTGTATATCTGACCTCATTTTTTGTCACATTTAGTCGTTCTATGTGTTTGGAGTTTATTGCTCTGGTTTGTTTTCCTGCAGGTATCTTAAGTGTAACCATTTGAGACGGGAAGGGTGGATCTGGAATGGCAGGAGGAAGAAGAGGAGGGAATAGAACGACATATTGTCGTTCTCCGCTTAGCAGTGAGACAGGCTCTGTTGGCAATGGCAACCATTCCACCAGCTCACCTGTGACGGGTGTGAGGTCACGGACCAGGTGAGGGTTAAGCTACACATGATAAACTAAATGTTCTATTACTTTGGTAACATCCTCCTCCTATGTAACCCACGTATTTCAAATCCGTGTGGTCATCAGGAATGGGTCCGGAACGGGAATGTCCAGCCCTCCGTTGGCCACTCAGACGGTGGTGCCACTGAAGCACTGTAAGATTCCGGAACTCTCCATGGACCAGAACGTCCTGTTTGAGCTCCACCTGTTTGTGTGCCATCTTACAGCACTGTTTGTGCATTACGTCAACATCTACAAAACCGTGTGGTGGTACCCCCCATCACACCCACCTTCACACACCTCTCTGGTGAGTCACGTCTCAAGGCTCAAAAATGAAACTCCACTGAAGCATTCAATCTTAATTTTTCACAAAGTGAATTTGTGTTTCTTTTCTTTTTTCTTTCAGAACTTCCACCTAATTGACTATAATATGTTGGTGTTCACCATCATAGTTCTTGCACGCAGGCTAATTGCTGCCATTGTAAAAGAGGTAATGTGCATTATTTTAGATCTGTATGTCATTTTAATAGTTTTTAAAAAATGAACGTGTATCATAATTTTTGCCTTCTTTCTTTGCTCCAAAGGCATCACAAAGTGGGAAGTTGTCCTTCCCACACTCTGTCTTCCTGGTGACGACTCGTTTTGCCGTCCTGACTCTTGCAGGATGGAGTCTGTGTCGTTCACTCATTTATCTCTTCAAGACGTATTCCGTACTTAGCCTGCTCTTCCTCTGCTATCCGTGAGTAAAAATCTGCACGTCCACTGCTATTGATTCAAATGTTTTATTAAGGTGCTGTCCCATTTACTGTTCTGTAAAGTTTTTGCAGGCAAAATCTAGTTTCTATAATCCAGGCAAAATCCATTTCTATAACAATCCATGTAGTCTTGAATTTCTTGTGAAGGTGAAATATTTCCCCAAACGCATCTCACATCAGGTTCAAGTTGGTCACACAATGGATGGATGGATGGATAGATAGATAGATAGATAGATAGATAGATAGATAGATAGATAGATAGATAGATAGATAGATAGATAGATAGATAGATAGATAGATAGATAGATAGATAGAAAGATAAATTGATTGATGGATTTTAAAGTGGACATTCAGAATTTACAATCATAGCTGTCCATTATGATATTTAAAAATTTCAACACTCGTCTCTATCTTTCCCCGTCAGGTTTGGAATGTACATCCCTTTCTTCCGACTCAGCTGTGATTTCCGCAGGGCTGGATCCATGTCCCCGTTAAGCGGCATGAGTTCTAAAGAGGTGGGCGGGGCTGCTTTGGGACGTGGGGGCAGGGACTATTTCTCCGTCCTGAAGGAAACATGGAAACAGCACACCAGTCAGCTGTACAGTGTTCAGCCCATGCCCACCCACGCCTGCTGTCTCTCTCCTGACCTCATCCGCAAAGAAGTGGAGTACCTGAAGATGGACTTCAACTGGAGGATGAAGGAGGTGTTGGTTAGCTCCATGCTAAGTGCCTACTACGTAGCGTTCGTACCTGTTTGGTTTGTCAAGGTGAGTGCATTGACAGATCTTCTGTACACTCATGTGCATATGCATAAACGCATACAATATGTGAATTGAGAGAACAGGTTTTGTTCATGAGGAATACAGGTGATTCATATGTATTAAGTCAGTACATTCAGATCAGATTGGCAGTGGTTTCAGAACTTTGTAGAGTGGTGTACCCCCTGAGGCATTTAACATCCTTCTGCATACTCCCTCTCTTCCACACCTTTTCCATTAAAGTCCCTCTCTTCCACACCTTTTCCATTAAAGTTCCCCTGTGGTCAATAATTTTATCCCTTAAAGGATTAGTTCACCTCAAAATGAAAATTTCCTAATAATTTACTCATCCCCAATGCCATCCAAGATATCCATGACTTTCTTTCCTCAGTGGAAGAGAAATTAAGTTTTTTTAAGGAAAACATTCTGGATTTTTCTTCGAATAATGGACTTTAATGGCAACCACTGTTTTGAAGTCCAAATCAATGCAGTTTCAAAGGTCTTTGAAGTGCTTCAACGGACTGGGCACGATCGCAGCTGAGGAAGAGGGTCTTATCTAGCGAAACGATAGGTCATTTTCATATACTTTTTAACTACAATATTTCGGATTGAGCTGATCTGCAATTGTAGTTAAAAAGTTGAAAATGACCTATCGTTTCGCTAGATAAGACCCTCTTCCTCAGCTGCGATCGTGCACAGTCCGGTAAAGCACTTCAAAGACCTTTGAAACTGCCTTGATTTGGACTTCAAAACGCTGGATGTCATTGAAGTCCATTATTCAAAGAAAAATCCAGAAATGTTTTCCTCAAAAAACTGATTTTCTCTTCTACTGAGGAAAGAAAGACATGGATATCTTGGATGGCATTGGGGTGAGTGAATTATTAGGACATTTTCATTTTGAGGTGAACTAATCCTTTAAAACTAATTCCTGTAAAATAATTTCTTCATGCCTTAAAATAGCTTGAATGTAACTCTACACCCTTGCTTCATTTAGTATACATGGATCAGTCAGTGAATATACATGTTAGTCTCCGCCTCCACTCACTCACACAAGCTCAGAGATCCGCTTGATTTGGTCAACTTAACTGTAATGAACACTACACAATGGCTAGTGGAAATACTGGTTTAATTCAGCCACATATGTTTAAACTGGAAACTGGTTCAGAAGAAGTGGTAGAGCGAATTATACAGGCTTGTCTACAAGTCGATGTATCAGAATGGTAATGTGTTTTATTTATCGCTCTCTATGTCGGACACATAAGGGTTAATCATATGATTAGCCTTTTGCTTGACTACCTTATCAAAACAGCTAATAATGTGTTGCTAATGTTACACAAACCATGTTCCCGTTCGCCATCTCAGAGTCAGACAGCTGGCTTCTAAAAATCAGCATCTAGAAATGCTTTGAACAATTCAGAACGTCAGTGGAGAAAGGCATATAGTCCAACATAACATCATACACATAATTCACTCGCTATATTGCTAAATGTACCCGCTTTTTCATATCAACAGAAAAATATGCCAGAATAACCTGGCTTCTCTTGAGACCCCCTGCTTCACAGCATAGTAATGATGATGTTATGCTAAAGCCCACCCACACGTTGTCATTGACATGATTGGTTACACCATGTTTGTAACAAAAAGAACAGGGGCGGTTTCTAACCGCGTTTTTGAGACTGTCTTTGGTAAACTGCAGTTTTAAGGAGAAAATACTCAGCAATGGTGTTGACTTATGAATTTGTTCATGGTTTGTCTTACAATTTTACCTTTATAAATACTTTTATCAAATAAATAATGTTTTAAATATAAAATGTTCAATAGAGAAATATGCAATGATGGTAAAAACAAAGTGATACTTATATTCAACTAAAACTGCCAGTAGGTGGCGGTAAGTCACTCTTAAGTCAGTAAGTCAGCCTTAAAGGGTTAGTTCACCCAAAAATAAAAATTCTGTCAGTAATTGCTCACCCTCATGTTGTTCCAACCCCGTAAGACCTTCGTTCATCTTCGGAACACGAATTAAGATATTTTTGTTTAAATCTGAGAGCTGGATCACTCCTCCATAGGCTTCTAAGGGATTGAAACTTGTCGGCCCCGAAAAGTTATTAAAGATATCGTTAAAATAATCCAAGTGACTACAGAAGCCTATGGAGGAGTGATCCAGCTCTCAGATTTAATCAAAAATATCATAATTCGTGTTCCGAAGATGAATGAAGGTCTTACGAGGTTGGAACAACATGAGGGTGAGCAATTACTGACAGAATTTTCATTTTTGGGTGAACTATCCCTTTAATGAATGAGCCATCAAGTCATTCATATGTTCAGAAAAGAAGCAAGTGGCTTTATTTTGAATGGGTCTTTGAATCATTGACTCTTTTTTTCTATATAGCAGAGATTTTGAGTCTTAAATCGATCTGTTTTCACAGGCAGACAACATTAAAATTGTTTTTGAAATATTATTACAATTTAAAATAACTGTTGTAGACTTTAATGCATTTTAAAATGTCATTTATTCCTGTGATGCAAAATTGAATTTTCTTCAGTGTCACATGCTCTTTCAGAAATCGTTCTAATATTCTGATTTGGTGCTCAAGAAACATTTCTTATTATCATTAATGTTGAAAACTTTGTGCTGATTATTGTTTTTATATAAACTAATGTTTTTTTTCAGGATTCTTTGATGAATAGAAAGTTCATAAGAACAGCATTTATTTTAAGTAGATAATTTTTGAAAGATTATGAATGTTTTACTGTCATTTTTTATCAGTTTAATGTCATTGCTAAATAAAAGTATTTCTTAAAAATATATTATATTAAATACATACTTAAAGGAATATTACAGGTTTGTAGGTTACTCTGTAATGCATAGCACAACACTTTTTGTCTTAAAGTGATTGTTCACCCAAAAATTTTAATTCTGTCATAATTTACTCACCCTCAAGTTGTTTCAAACCTACATTAATTTTCTCTTCTGCTGAACACAAAAGAAGATATTTTGAAGAATGTTGGTAACCAAACAGTTGATGGACCCCATTTACTTTCATAGTATGGAAAAAAAAGTCAATGGCAGTAAATGGGGTCCATCAACTGTTTGGTTACTGCCATTCTTCAAAATATAATCTTCTGTGTTCAGCAGAAAATAGGAATTCATGTTTGGAACAACTTGAGAGTGAGTATTTTTGGTGAGTTTGAGGGTGAGTTTAATTTTCGGGTGAACTATCCCTTTAAGCCTGTAGAGTTTGAGTGAATTGTTTTACATTCCTACACATTTGACTCTTTTTTTCTTTTTCTTTTTTTTTTCTTCTCATTTTTCTCTGTTTGTATAGAGCACTCAGTATGTAGATAAACGCTGGTCCTGTGAGCTGTTCATCCTGGTGTCCGTCAGTACTTCTGTCATTCTGATGCGGCACCTGCTGCCTCCCCGTTACTGCGACCTGCTCCACAAAGCGGCTGCGCACCTGGGCTGCTGGCAGAAGGTGGACCCCTCCCTCTGCTCAAACGTCCTCCAACACATGTACGTCTGACCTGGGGTCATAGAAATGTCAAAAGTTTAGGTTGTGTTAGAGCTTTTTGTGCGCCTTTGCTGGATTTTGGTAAACATAGTATAGCAGGTGCTGACCGATTGATTCCCAAATGCTTTTAAAGAAAGAGCCTAATTTTAGTGAAGTGCTCAATTCTTGGTCACACCCTTTAAAGAATGGCTGCATTGTGTTGCATGTTTCAACATGTTCATTTGATCTCGGGTGTTGCCATCAACGACAGATTTATTTGTAGCACATTAAATGAATTTGAAAACCAATATGTTTTTAAACATGAACATGTATTGGTTTTCAAAATGTACACCTAGAGCATAATTATCTTTCTATATTTGTTACTTTTGTTTGTTACTTTTATTTTTACTACTGGAACTAGATTTATTTATTTATTTATTTATTACCCTTTTCTGTTTTCCTAAATGAACATTTTCTCATTTAATTATTATTATTTTATTTATTTTATTTTTTGCATATAATATTGATAAGTCGTGTTATAAACCTTTGGTGCAATGTGTTTGCTTTTGTTTGTAGACTGTAATCTCTTTCTTTTGCTTTTGTCCCCCTACAGATGGACAGAAGAGTACATGTGGCCACAGGGAGTTTTAGTAAAACACAGTAAAAATGTGTATAAGGCCATGGGCCATTATAACGTAGCAGTTCCCTCAGATGTTTCGCATTATCGTTTCTATGTAAGTATAAACTGTAGCTGAACTCTGAAACAAAAAGTGCTTTGTTTTTGCTGTTTGCTGACTCAGAATGAATGTCAATGTTATTTGAAATATTATTACAAAGAATGTATTATGTGTTTTTCATGGGAATAATATTGCAATAACCACTCTTCCCCTTCTTTTTTCCTCTCTCCGAACAGTTTTTCTTCAACAAACCACTTAGAATATTGAACATTCTCATAATCCTGGAAGGTGCAATGATATTCTACCAGCTATATTCACTGATATGTTCAGAGAAATGGCATCAGACGATATCATTAGCTCTAATATTATTCAGTAATTATTATGCCTTTTTCAAACTGCTCAGAGACAGAATAGTTCTGGGAAAAGCATATTCATATTCAGCCAGTGCCTCTAATCAGAAAGTCAGTTAGACAAGCATAAATTATTGTCAGTCATCACAGATGAGCAGAAAAAATGCATGAGAGCTGTTTATTTTTTCTACAAGTGCATTTTTTTGTCCGTTTATGTTCTGACTTGCCATGAAATAAAAAGGAAACATATTTTTATATTAAGTCTGTTTCTCTGAAGTTTTTTTATTAATGCATCACTTCTTACATGGCTGTCATAATCATCTGACATAATCAGACACCAATGTGTTACTAGAATTCAGATATTTTTATTTATTTTGAAATCAATATGCTTTAAGTTTATCATCATAATATTTCGCAAGTTCTGGGAACCAGGAATAAACTTTTGTCCACTGTAGCCAGTGGACATTATATTTTAGTCAATTTCTCTGATACCATATATGTCACAGTTTTACAATCTTGATGTCCGGTAAAGAGCACATTCAGGGCTTTTCAGAGATACCAAATGTTAGGTTTCATCACGACAACAACTTCTCCTTGGTCTTTAAAAATGGCTGACATTAATTTAGTGATCAAATTTAGCAGTCTTATGGATAATATTTTAAATTATCATTTGAGTCTGACGAATTTTCAAACTGTTTGTCAAAAAAAAAAAATATAATATTCTTCCTATAAAATACAGTGCTTAGCATAAGTGAACACACCCATGCTAAAGTTGACTAAAAAGAGGAATAAAAAAAATCCTCTTTTGGAAATTGATCTTAATGCCTTAATTAAAGAAAAATAGGAAAAATCCAACCTTTAAGGACACCAATTTTCTTTGTGAATGAATAATGTATCGTAAATAAATAAATAAATGTTCGTCCTTAAAACACAGGTTGCATAAGTCAGGACACCCCTATGTTAAATTCCCATAGAGGCAGGCAAATTTTTATCAGGAACTTTATCAGGATGCATTGTATCCTGGATCCATGAAATAACTGGCCTTTAAAAATAAAAATCTGCCTTCCTCTATGGGAATTTAACATAGGGGTGTCCTGACTTATGCACCCTGTATTTTAAGGGAGAACATTTATTTATTTACGATACATTATTAATTCACAAAGAAAATTGGTGTCCTTAAAGGTTGGATTTTTCCTATTTTTCTTTAATTAAGGCATTAAGATCAATTTCCAAAAGAGGATTTTTTTTATTCCTCTTTTTAGTCAACTTTAGCATGGGTGTGTTCACTTATGCTAAGAATAGTAGGTATTATTGTGAAAATGTTCAATTATTCTCCCATTATATATTACACTTCTTTTTTCATTACATGTTGCCGTAAATCAGTGCTTGAAGTGGGGGGGGAAAGGTGCCGGTACTCTCTTGCACTGGCAAATCATAAAATTTTTCTACTGTGAAAAACAAAACTTGGAGATATTGCTGGTACAACAACAATTTATTGTTATTTATTAACAACATAAATGTATTTAAACAAGTCGCGCGCGCGCGCGCGCGTGCGTGTGTGTGTGTGTGTGTGTGTGTGTGTGTGTGTGTGTGTGTGTGTGTGTGTGTGTGTGTGTGTGTGTGTGTGTGTGTGTGTGTGTGTGTGTGTGTGTGTGTGTGTGCGTGTGTGCGTGCGTGCGTGTGTGTGTGTGCGTGAGAAAACGGAACTCCTCCAAGTCTGCAAGTCCAAAAATACATTTATGGTGAGATACTATACATTTTATTTAATTAAATACATTTATGGTAAGATTATTATATTTTCATGTCAATCTGTGTTCATTTTGACCACGAACCATGCGCTGTAACTTTAATTCAGCACGTGCAGCACAGCAGAAATAGACTCGGTGTGGAAACGATCTCTGCACTGCTGTATAGGCTACACACCGCTCCTGGAACGGATCGCCGGAGCGCATCCGCGTGCAGTGTGAACGCTCAAACCTGTTAATACGGGTGCGGAAAAAATATGCACCACATACGCACTGCAAACCGAGTAGGCTATATGTGAAACGGGCTTGACACTGACGCTTTTTCTGTCAGTGGTAGAGTACCTGCTACATGCGAGAAGTAGCGGTACGCAAGAAAAAGTGCAGGTACGCTTAAGAGTAAAATATAGAAGTGCCGGTACTGCGTACGTACCGGTGAGTACCGCCCCACTTCGAGCACTGCCCTAAAGAACACATTATTTTAATTAGTTACAATGTATCGATACATTGTATTGAATGGGACTACACATTTATGGCCATTTTACCCACATATTGCATAAAGTAAAATGGTATATCAATCCATTCCGTTATATCTTTCATAACATAGTTGAGAATCATCTTTATGCACAGGTTTGGTTAAAAAAGAAATCTTGAAACCTACAAATTGATTGGTGAATGAAATTTGTTTTTGCCTGTACATGTTATTTGATGTAATTTTATTTTCTGTCTATGTGTCCAGTACAGTGGACATAGCAAAACATATTAATAAAATATCTTTTTTTCTCTTTCTTATTATCTAAAACAATGTAATGATATGAACAAAAAATACTAAGTAAATTCAAATTACTTTCTTTTCCTGGACCTGATGAGGATATGATTTATCGTTACTGTACCACAATCGCCTTTAGATGGCGACACGTACGTCTCAAAAGGCTACAGATTTCGGTCAACGGTTGACTATGCTACAATTCGTTATAGAGCCATTTATTTTTGTATAATGGCATATTAAAACACGTTGTATAAATAGCCAGCTGTGTGGTTGAGGATTTAATAGTTAGTGTGACTCTGTGTCTTTAAACGAGAGCTTAGCTTGCATCCTATTGTGACCACTTTCCTAGTATGGCGAAGGTTTAACTCATGGATAATAATATTGTTATGTTGACGTTGCTTATAAGTGTAGCAGCTACCCATTGTTGAGGCTCGGCTCTTGAATATGAATTACGTAGTTAGACGCTTTTTCCAATAGCGAAAGCGCATCTCATGAATATTAATAACCAATCTTCACCATAGTACGCAGAATCGCGGTCGGGAAGTAGGAGACCAAGGAGAGCTCCCTGTGGAAACAGCACGCACTTTAATACGGACCGCGTATAAATCATACGCCATTGGAATGGAAAAACCAACACTGGCGTCTTAAATTTGCGTTGGAAAGCTCAAAGAGCCACATCCTTATCCACCACCCGGTAAGTACATCGTTTTGTTTAGCCATATGACTATGTGCGCATCGCGCCTCATGGGGTATCCTGTGCAAATCCTTTCCATTCTGTGTAAAACCTCTTCACCAAATGAGAAATGCAGTAGATGCATTGGTAAATGTATCAACTCATAAGCTACAAGTCTATAATTGCAAAGAAAAAAATGGAGTATCGTGTAAAAAAGACGTTATAGCCTAATATAAAGTGCATTCATTAGATTTTGACCCAGATTGTTCAGTACTTACTGGCAATGAATAATCCTTCATCCGAATGGCTATTGTAATATAGAATCTATAATATACAATTATGTACAATTCATATATTTATCATTCATTTATTTTATATAGAATTTTTATTTAGAATCCACCATTTATATGGAAGTAAGGGTGGGCAGGAACATACAAATTGCTCAGAAATTAATTTATTGTTTTTTTCAACCTATTGGGTTTAGGACTAGGATTAAAATAATAGGCATACAGTTTAATTCTTTTTCTTCAAAATATTGCTTATATTTTCAAAAAAGGTCAGTGATATTCTTACAGCTATTATATATTTATATATAGATGGTTGAATTTATGCCAAAGTGCAAGAAACCTGACCCGAGTAGTTGCAATTTCTAAGAAAAAGCTTGATAACAAGGTATTTCTTTATAAATGGTGAGAAACAGAACAGGAGAATAAATAAACCAGAAAATGGCAGAAAGGCTTACTTTATCTATAAGAAGAACCAATCTATAGTTTTGGTGGAGGTTGAAACAACCCCACAAAAATGGGATGATTAGAAGTATGATTTCATATATACATTTATCGATGACATTTATCAAGCATGCCACCTCTGATATTGTTATTTGACTTCATGCAGTCACACAAAACATTGAATTTTCCATTCCATCTGTTTGCAGCTCAAGGTCAGACATTAATAATTGCTAAATGTTTAACGCAGGCTCTCACTGACCTGCTGTAATGATTGAAATCTGTTCGCGTCAAAGCTGAAATTGACTTCGGGGAGTTCCAGTGATGAGTTCAGTGATACCAACATGACTCTCAAGGCATGTGACTAACCTTCATATTTGGGCCCCCCACATTATTTAATTTATCTCTGTGGCGGGGACCCTTATTATTATGTAATGCTCTTGTTTGCTTTCCCAACCAAAACAAAGCAGAAAGAGCCTGAACGTACCTTTCCCATTAAAAAAGTAGATAGCTAATACTTTAGGATGACGGCTATGTTCAGGTAACACTCTTTTATATAACAATATTTTTGCAATTCCCTTGACTCTAAAATGACTCTAAAAAAGAAATAACACACTCTATCTTTACCTTTTTGACATCATTTGCTATTCCACTTTAGCCCACACTCTTAAAAATAAAGGTTCTTTATTGGCATCTATGGTTCCGTGCAGAACCGTATGGGACATTTCCATTGCAAAGGTTTTTTAAAGGGGTGGTAAAACACATTTTTTCGAAGGCTTGATTGTGTTTGTGGGGTGCACTGTAACATGTGTTCATGCTTCGTTTTTAAAAAATTGCATTATTTTTCTATATTTTATCTTTATTCTACACTGCTCTGTCCCTCCTTGTAAAAACGGTCGGATGGTTTCCGGGTTCTATGAAGCCAGTCTCTCAAAAATACGCAATGGGCTCAGATTGTTAGCTGGCCCAGTGTGTTGTGATTCGCTAACTGACTAGTGCACGTTTTTCAGAAAGGTTTGTTTTTTGTTGTTGTTTCTGTCTCATTACTTTTTAGATATTCTGTAATTAAATTGTACTAATTATTATAGTATTACAAAAAATAAGCTTCATATTTCATATCATATCGAAAACACAAGAATTTCATATAATCGTTCTCACAAATTATACTAACGTTACAGTCCTCAAAGGGATTTTTTTTTAGTAAAGACTGCGGATCTATAGTGATCATTACTGACTGTATGGCACCGTTACTTTTGTATTTTTAGAACGATTGTAGCCAAATATCTGTCGCCAGAACTATCAACCCAAAACGAACACTAAACATTGGCTTTAACGTTACTACAGTAAGTTAGGCAAATCAAACACAGAACCATGTTTAGCATGCCTGTAGATAAACAAGCATGTAGATAAACAATACATAAATGCTCTAATCAAAGAATAATTTACACTAATTCCAAGTTCGCTTTTGAGATTTAAAAAAGTTTGAAACATATTAATAAGCATTTAACAAGCTGGTTTGCAGAGCCAAACAGCATTGTCATTTGTTTACTTCCTTACTACAACGTACAATTAACAATACGAACTAGTAAAGGAAAACGCATCGACGAAAAATAAATCATACTTACAGGTTGTGGCCCGTAAACAACAGCTTCTGTTCTTAAAGTTGGAACTGCTCCATCTTTCAGCACAAGCCGTTGTGCGAAACCTGCATTACGGTCACGAAGATTGTGGAAGCTTTCCTCCGTAAAATGTGCAGCACAGAGAGCGAGATTTGGGTCATAATTATGAGGGACCGAGTTAAAAATACATTTTAACCATTGATCCCTAACTCCCCCGACCCTAGGAAGGCTGAACAAAGTGAATCTGCAATCCGGATAAAAATAACAGCGTTTCGACGGCATTGCGGCAACAACAATGTTATACTAACGTTATACCACAACAACTCTTCTCCAAAGCAAAAATGGCTTCGCCCCCCTTATTTAGTATTCTCGGAGGAGGAGTTTAGTGGGGTTAGTGATGTCAGCAACCCTGGAGAAATGTCGTGTAGTCCCTACCGGCCGTTTCCTGTAGTCCTTAGAAATTGATTTCTTTAAAAGCAAATATCTCCCTTTGCTTTGAACTTTGAGCGCTGAAATTTTGCAGATGTTGTTTATGCTCAAACAGCAACATTACACACTAGCTAAAGTTAGAAAAGTGAAATCGTGTTTTACCACCCCTTTAAGGGTTCTTCAGATTATTAAAATGTTTTCACACTAAGAAAATAAATGGTTCCCTGAAAGGTCATTTGGAGCGAGGTCCAAAAATAGTTCTTCCCCAGCTAACAGGGAATGTTCTGGTAAGGTTCTCTCAAAGCTATAAGCAAGTGTTTTGTCCAGTAACATTAATAGAATGTTTGTTCAAAGTCTTAAATTATGTTCTCAAAGCGTTAGCAGAAAATCATTATCTATTCATCAGTAATTGCATTTTTTTTAAACGGTTTAGTTGGATGTTCATTTAACATTTTAAATGTTACTACTTTTTTCAGAATGTTCAAAGTACATTCAAAAGTAATGTACCCATAATGTTTGCAAAAGGAATGTTCCCTTAATGGGATAGTTCACCCAAAAAAGAAAATTACCCTATGATTTACTCACCCTCAAGCCATGGGTGTATATGACATTCTTCTTTCAGACAAATACAATCGGAGTTATATTAAAAATATCATGGCTCTTCCAAGCTTCATAATGGCGTTGAATGGCTGTTTCTGTTTAACAGTCCATCAAATCACATCCATCCCTGATAAAAGTGCTCCACACGACTCTAGGGGGTTGATAAAGGTCTTCTGAAGTGAAGCGATGCGTTCGTGTAAGAAAAATATCCATATTTAAAACTTAAAATAACCGACAGGCAGCCTTACACATCGATTTACGGTGGAAGAGTGACCCTTGACCTGACACACAATGTAATGACGAATGCGGAAGCGTAGAGGATAGAGCAAAACAAAATATATATATATTTTTTTAAATGTCGGAGGAGCTTCAGTTTGTTTGAACCGCGAGAGGCGTCTAAACTTCTGTACTCCTACTATACTCCTACATCCTACGTCATACATGCGTCACAAGTTACTCTTGTAGAGGACTTTTATCATTGATGGATGCACTTTGATGGACTTCAAAACAGTAACAGCCATTCACTGCCATTATAAAGCTTGGAAGAGCCAGGACATTTTTCTAATATAACTCCGATTGTGTTCTTATGAACGAAGAATGTACGGAAGAATGCCGTATTCCCTTCTTTCTTTTATGGACTACAAAAGGATAAATGTTTTTTAAAAAGCCTCGCTTGCAATCGTCCATATAATGGCTGTGAATAGCGACCAGCATCAAGCTTTTATTTTTAAACACAAAAGTATCACAGAATGATCACATGATGCAACACTTGTTGTATATTCCATGTGTTCTGGGGTCGGAACTCTGTTGACAGATGTGAATGCGATAACTTCTTGTTATGTTGAATACAATGGATATATTCACCTCAGAGAAAAAGGTACATGATGGAGTGTATTTCTTGTCACGTTTTTTTTCTTCTTGATTTCCCACAACTTGTGTGCTTTTTCTGGGCAAGACGGAGTGAACTGCTGTGCTAACAGAGTTGCATAGCCATGCATTGGAGACTCACGGCCAAGGTTAGGATTTTTGTTAAATAATAATAATGTTGTTCATATCGTATACTCCTAGAACACTTGAAATATATGACACGTGTTGCATCCTTCTGTGATACCTTTTCATCTTTTTTAAAAAGCTTGATGCTGTTCGCTATTCACTGCCAAAATACAGTATAAACAAGCACGAGTGGGATTTTTATTTATTTTGTATTCTCCTTTTGTGGTTCCTAAAAGAAATATGACATTAGAACAACACCAGGGTGAGTAATTTTTGACTTCATTTTAATTTTAAGGTTCCTATCCCTTTAAGAGTGCAGGATCAGATCATGTTGTATTTCCTACATCTCAGTGGCTGAAAGCTCTTGTCTATGCCTCTTAGAAAGTGCCAGTGCCCTCATGGAGGACAAGAGGAAGAAAAGGAGTCCAAAAGTGTCCCTTCCCCATCCCCCTCCTCCACCAATCAACCCCCGAAAGCTCACCGTTCTCCCGGCGAGTAAGAGTGCCACATTCTCATTGGGTCTGCCCCATCCTCCCTCCCCCAAACCCAGGGGAAAGTGCAAGAGATCAGTGGGGGCAATGGGTCCATCTAAAGAAGCTCTTGCCGTTCCTGTGGTTCCCCCTATAAACACAAGGTGTGTGTGCGTGTTCTCCTAAGTTTGATCTTTGTCTTTTTTTTCGACTTTGTGCCACAAAATAGAGTCTAGTAGTGATTCTGGTTCTATTTAAACTGATACAGGCCTCACAGAGACAAGCCTAGAGCTCCTCAGCCCGCCGGACCTAGTCGCGTGTCCCAGTCCTCCTCACCGCTCCAGCACTCATTCCTCACCGATGTTTCCGATGTGAGAGAGATGGAGGGAGGACTGCTCAACCTGCTCAACGACTTTCACTCTGGAAAACTGCAGGCTTTCGGTATGACACATGCGTGGGTTGCTCAATAGGGTTTTATTCAGAATCTCTAATAGTTTGGGCTGTAATTAGAAACGGTTGGCAGTCTTAATTGTCGGGACATTTTTGAGGAATGCAAAGGTGTGTAAGGGTGGCACATTTACACCACCTAATTCATCAGTGAGTTGATATAGACTTGCTTTATGAGTCTGGTAAGGTACTATCTCAGTTTCTATGTGTATAACACGGTGTGTTTGCAGGTAAGGTGTGCTCCTTTGAGCAACTAGAGCATGTGAGGGAGATGCAGGAACGTCTGGCCCGCCTCCATTTCAGTCTGGACAGTCATGTGGAGGAGCTGTCTGAAGACCAGAGAAAAAACGCTTCAGACCGCAATCTTGAACACCTGCTTTCTAACGTGAGACATTAATTCACCTCATTTTATCATGCAACTCTTGTAGGGCTGCACGATTAATTGAAATAACACAGAAATAGTGATATGGCTTTGTGCGATTATCAAGTGGAAACAAATGAACTGAAAAAATGTGCTGCGTGTTTCAGAGTAAAGCGCAACGCTGAGCTCAAGATTCAATGTTTACAGTGTCTTTTCAGTAAATTCTGCTCCATGCGAACTCATCCCTGCATCCACTGTGAGTTTGAGTCATGCACCACCCATCTTCCAAAAAAACAGCTGTTGTCAACAAAAGAGAAGCTTTAAGGGCTTAGTAGTAATAATAATATTATAATAATGATGATGATGATGATTGATGTATAATCACAACATATTTGGCCAAATTGTCCAGCCCTACAAACAAGCACAACAAACTTGGAACTTGTATTTCAAATTCTAATCACAATTTTAATCACAATTAAATATTTTATCACAAATCGTGCAGCGCTAATGTCTTATGCATTCATACCGAAGCTTAAACCACGGACATTTATTCTGCTTTCACATGCAAATGTATATTTGTACCTTACAGTAGACACACACATTAGTGGAATCTGGATTGACTGGATATGGAACACCAGTCTATTTGTTCTCTCTCCACTATTCAAGCACTCTGAGCGTCTCTCACACACAAATACTCAAAGACTGGACACAATACACTGTATCTCAATACAGGCCTGTGGCTGAATTTTGTATTATTATCCAAGTGCATGTGTCGCCCTCTGACTGAATTCTTTCATCAGCCTGTGAAGGGCTGGACAGTTACTATTGATAGTATTTCCCTTCTAGCTGTCAGCTCAGTGGTATGTGCTAGAGAGCCCAGAGTGTGTGAACTGTTTCATTATTGATGGTTCACTCAGTATAACAGAGTGTATTTGAATCTTATAAAAACGAGTTCATGTTACTTTTTATCCCACTTTTTTTCATTAAGCTTGTTTTAGGGGCCATTAAGACTTTTGCATTGTGACAATAATTTCATTAAGCACATCCCCTCCACTCTCTATAATGCAATATTTTACTTATACATTCCCATTATTGATTCTCATTACTGTAACAGTCTTTTCGAATGTATTATTTTTTAATCAGCAGCATAACAAATACTACCATGATATATTTTACAATTTAAATAATTGTTATGTAACGTGGTATATTAGAAACTTGCACGACGAGGAATAATTTCCAGGAAACAAACTTTAATCACAAACACTCAGGAACCAGAAGAAACGCAGGGGAAAACCACACAAACATGAACAACACCGAACCATGAATACAGGAAACACTGGGCTTAAATACTAATGACATAATTGACAGAACAGTTCAATGACATAACTAATTAAACAGACTGGGGAAAGCTAGGTCACAGGTCTAAACATAAGAGACAGACCATACATGTAACAACAATACATATTTATTTATTTATTTACGATGTTAAATTAATTCAAAATGTATTTATTTATTAATTTGTCTATTATTGTGTTAATGAATAATATTGAAAATAATGCCACAGGGCAAAGCATTTAATGGTCTTAAAAGACTTATTTTTAAGGAATATATGATTTCTTTCTTATGATTTTAAGGTAAAATATAACTTGGACATGGATTCGCCCATTTATTACAAAATTGATGTCCAAGCATCCATAGAATCTTATAGGTGTTTATAACAAGCAAAAATAAAAGTATATATAAAATATTTAGGATTTATTATATTATTACTGTAAGGGCATGGTGTAAAGATGAAAAGCTTTTCTGCTGTGCAGTTCGTAATTTTTTAAAAAGGACACCGTGTACTTCACAAATCAGTTTTTGTCAACATACGGGCTGAATTACAAAAAAAATCAGGATTTGTTATTGTCTGAAGTCTTCCTCCTGCTATACTGACTCTTTCAGCTCAGCAATTGTAGATTGTTTTTTTTAAAGCGGCAGCAAATTATATTGATTTTTTAAATGTATCTCTGTCTTGTCCCATATAGCTGGAAGAATTGAGCAGCTCCATGTATCCTTCCACTCTATGATTTGTATGTGTTGTACATTGCAAGAATTATAAAATACAATGTTTATTGACTTTTAATCTTAATCAACTATCTCTCAAGTAAAATATATTGTGAAAAAACTGTGTTTATCCAGAGAGAGTTTGTGTTAGACTGAAAGCTCTCAGGGTTCTCAGCTAAGCACTTAGCTTTAGTTTCTGTAAGTGCAGGGATTGTGTTTCTCAAAACATATTAGATCAGTTGTGACCTAATGAAAGCCAAATAGGTAAATGCATTACATGTGCAGAAAGAATACTGGAGTCAGCATGTTTATATGTAATAGGACCTCCAGACCTTGTACATTAGATGTACATTAGCAGTGCATATCTCCTTAATGCTGTTTAACAAGACAGAAACTCCACCTGGCGGAAAATCAAGACTTACCCAAGACCTCCAACACCTGAAGCAAGAAACCAAACCCAGCCGACCATCAAATCACTGTGCAGACCTAAGCCCAAGTTGCCATGGCTACAACTCAACTGCAAGTTAATGAGCGCCATCATCGTGATACGTGACTAATGCAATGCTAAGTAAAGGCAGCAGCATCAAAGCACATTCTCCATGTGAATGAAATTCAACAGCAAAAAAGGCACTTCTTGTTTGTCTAAATATTTTAGTCTTTGCATTTAACAATTCCAATGATTTTGAGCCTGAAAGACATTTTTGTTAAAGTGTTTAAATTGGGATAAATAGTAACTGTACTTACTGAATGAGTTGGTTCCACAGGTTCATTCATCACTGCTAAAGGATGACTCAGTTAAACAAGAACAGACTTCAGAAACCCGAGTTCTTGAAGTATTAGATCAACCATGACAGCAGAGAAGGAGAAGATTAACACTTACATTATCCGTCAATCAGCAAATACACAATTGAGTTTCTTTTTGTTATGGGTCGGTGTTCTCTGGATGTTGTAAATGGCTGTGGAGTAGCTATAAACTCACTCAGGACTGCTTGAGATCATTGATCTTAGTGCCTCTTCTCAGTCTCTAGATGACATTGATTGTTTTACTGGAAGGTATTCATGGGACCCTCGAAATGATGGAATGGAGTCTTTTTGTAGATGCTTGAACGTTAAAATTGAAGTATACTGTTATTTCAAATAATGTTATTCCATGTTTGTAAACTAGAGTTTTAAATATCTTTGTTGCTATAGGAACAATTATGATAGAAGTTGTTTGTTATTCTAAATGGATTTGATGGAAATGTACAGGATTTGTGTGTGTGTGTTATCTTTGTATAAACTAAATTGAAAACATAATGGAATCAGGCATTTCAAATTGCAGGTTCTAAAAAAGTTAGAGAGGTGTTGACTCGATAATTCCTCCATTTCTTCATGGAGCATTAGATTGTATTTGAAACTTGTAGATTTGTATAGTCTCCAGCCCAAAGCACAAAAGCAGTGCAGTAACATCTAATAAAGATCTGCAGTGAATCAAAACTGCTGCAAAAAAATGTTACAATATGTATACAAGCTTACTAACAACAACCCCTGATGGAAAGCAAGTCTTCTCGTTTTACGCCAGTTTTACTTATACATCAGCACAACAAATGGACAAGTTTAGAGAAAAGTAAAAGAAACACCTGTTTAAATTGTATATATATTTTTCATAATGCAGTAACTCAATTTCACAGCTGACCTCCGCTATGCCTACCTCCAACTATTTCAATAGAGAATCACTGTTGCAATTAAGGGGAAGTCTGTTGAATCCTATTGATATAGGATTGATTCATGGCAGGAATCTGATCCTGCATCTGCATGTACAGGCTGTTGTCGAAAGCATTTGAAAGAATCATTTAAAAATGACATTTGTATTCTCTCTGTGAATTATTTATTAATTAGTTATTTGAAAAAGAAAATATCTGTGTCCTTTGCTTTTTGTCCATGTCTTTTGTTTATCAGTGCATATAAACTATTTTCTATTTGTGTGCTTTAAGTAATAAAACTTAATGCAACAATTAACTCACTTTGACTTGTTGTGACTTACTATTGCTAATATGGGTAATCAAGTAGTAGGTAGTGTAAGCAGTTTGATTAATTAAGATCAAACACAAGAGATGCAGTATTGTGTAAAGCATTTTGATTATAGAGAAAGGGCAAAATAATTTGCTAGTTTTTCATGTTAGAAGTATAGAAGCATTAAATGTGACAATATGACAACATTTGCTAAGACCAAAGTTTTTTTTAAAATTCACCTATATTATCATTATATTGTGCTAAAGAAAAACATTTAAATTGGGGGCTCAATATTTTATACAATATATTAAAATGTATACAGTACCAGTCAAATTCTGGAAGCATTACTATTTTTAACATTAGGCTACTCCGTCTCTATTGCTCATCAAGCCTGCATTTATTTGATCAAAAATACAGAAAAAAAAAAATATTTTGAAATAGTATTACAATTTAAAATAGTGGTTTTCTACTTATATATATAAAACATAATTTATTCCTGTGATGGTAAAGCTGAATTTTCAGCATCATTACTCCAGTCTTCGGTGTCACATGATCCTTCAGAATTATTATCATTGTTGGAAACAGTGCTGCTTAATATTTTTTTTATAACCTGTGATACTCTTTTCAGGATTTATTTAAAATAGATTTTTTTTAAGAATCCATTACCGTTAAAAAGTTTGGGGTGTGTAATTTTTTCTTTCTTTTTTAAAGAAATTAATACTTCTATTCAGCAAGGATGAGTTCAATTGATAAAAAGTGATAGTAAAGATTTATATCATTAGAACAGATTTCTATTTTGAATAAATGCTGTTATTTTTTCAACTTTTTATTCATAAATTAATCCCGAAAAAAGCATCACAGGTTCCAAAATAATATTATGCAGCACAGCTGTTTCCAAAATTGATAATGACTGAGTGGCCTATCAAATCAGCATATTAGAATGATTTCTGAAGGATCAAGTGACACTGAAGACTGGAGTGATGGCTGATGAAAATTCAGATTTACTTCACATAAATAAAGTATTTTTAAAGTATATTAAAATAGAAACCGTTATATTAAATTGCAATAATATTTCACAATATTAATGTTTCCTTCAGTATTTTTGCATCAAATAAATGCAAGGTTGATGAGCATAAAATACTTCTTTCAAAACATTAAAAACAGTAATGTATCCAAACTTTTGACCGGTACTGTCTATCTATGGGTACTATTCTCTAAATTCTTTTCAGACAAATTGATGTCTATCACTTCTTCCATCACCAAAAACAAGCATACAAGCGACTCAAACTTAATGATAACTGGACCAGCCCACTTGTCAAACCCTCTCTCTACTTTTACTCTGACTACTCCTGTTGCCATAAGTGACCTAATTGTGAAGTCAAATTCTACATCCTGCCGGCTCGATCCTACACCTACTGTTCTACTTAAGAAGTGCGTCCTCGAGGTCGCACCATTCATAACTCACATGATAAACTGTAGTTTAGCCCGTGCCATTGTCCCAGCGGAATTAAAAACTGCTGCAGTGACTCCCATTCTTAAAAAACCTGGCCTTGATCACCTAAACATGGACAATTACAGACCGATATCAAACCTAACATTCTTAAGCAAAATCCTTGAAAAGGTTGTTGCTTCTCAATTACGCTCTTATTTGGATATGAATGGTCTTTTTGAACCTTTTCAGTCGGGTTTTCGCCCATCTCACAGCACTGAAACTGCTCTTCTGCGTGTGGTTAACGACATTCTCTCATCGATGGATTCAGGGTTAATAAACATCTTGATGCTCCTTGATCTAAGCGCCGCTTTTGACACAGTCTGCCATGAATTGCTTATTTCTCGGCTTTCTGATATTGGTATCACTGGTTCCGCTCTTTCCTGGCTTATTTCCTATATCACTGACAGAATGTATTATATCACCATACAAGGTCATAATTCTGCCACCAATTTACTTACACGGGGCGTTCCTCAAGGTTCGGTTCTTGGTCCACTCTTGTTTATCATCTACATACACCCACTTGGTAGCATCATACGCAGGCATGGACTACAATTCCATTGCTATGCAGATGACATCCAAATTTACCTCACCACCAGCACCAGATAGACCATCCCTGCCTGACTCACTCACTGCATGCATCAGGGACAAAAAACATTGGATGTCCCTTAACTTCCTCAAATTAAATGATGATAAAACTGAGATATTAGTGATTGGTTCTCCAGTTTCAGTCAAAAGGATGGACCAGTCCTTCTATATTGATGGTTTCCATATAAAGCCTTCATCACTGACTCGCAACCTCGGTGTCTTATTTGACTCAACTCTGTCTTTTGGCTCTCATATTTCTTCCATTGTTAAAAACTCTTTCTTTCATCTTCGAAATATTGCTCGTCTAAGACCATCTCTCACTTTAGCTGACGCCGAACTCTTAATTCATGCATCAATCACATCACGTCTGGATTATTGCAATGCTTTATTTCTTGGCCTTCCCAAAAAACTTATTGCAAGATTGCAGTACGTCCAAAACTCCGCAGCAAGAGTTCTCACCTCCACCAGGCGTTCTGCTCACATTACTCCGGTGCTTCATGACCTTCACTGGTTACCTGTTTCATCACGTATCCACTTTAAGGTATTGCTTTTAACATATAAGGCATTAAACGGTCTTGCACCCCCATATTTGTCTGATCTACTTTTCACCTACCGTCCTGCACGCTCTCTCAGATCAACTGAACTTGGTTTACTGTCCATCCCTCGTTTTCGATTATCTACAGTAGGTGGAAGGTCATTCAGTGTTAATGCGCCAACATTATGGAATTCACTGCCCCTTTCACTTCGAAATATCTCATCAGTGACTGCTTTCAAGACACAGTTAAAAACATATCTGTTTAACATGTACTTCGCCTAAATGTGATTATATGTGCCCTTTGTGATTGTAAAGTTGTGCGTCAGTGTTAAATGTATTATAAAGGTACCATGTAAAGCGACCTTGAGCTTTGGAAAGGCGCTATATAAATAAAACTTCTTCTTCTTCTTCTTCTTCTACTGTACATGTTGGGGTCAAGGGGACATGAAAGCTCTGCATACCAGGAATGACCCCATTACCAAAACCTCTTCCAAACAGCGGGTGGCGGTCATGAGCTGAAATCCTGTCTGATCCTCGCTGTGTCTGTCGGGGAAGAAATGCACAATCAGCCGTTCGGTTCAAACCTTACGGATTATGGTCCAAACAGCGGCGCTATGAACGAACATACATTGATTGAGATATTATCTCAATTTCAGGTATTATTATTATTATTTTGATTCAGTTTCTAAAGTTGATGTGCATGTATTTTATAAATTATTTGTATAAACGTCTGTCTGATGAGTAACCAGGCAAGTTCATTTCTGTTTACACTACAGTCGTTATTTCATATTAATTTGTTTATCTTAATTTTTGCGGCAGATCTTTTTTTGTGTGTATGTGAGGACCTTGTCTGTGCTTTTCAAAACATTTTAAAAACCGTATGAGATAACAAATAAAATTTGCCTTTGAATATATTACATGTCTTTAAATTAAGTTTTTAACAACAGAAGTTTCTCTATCTTGTGCTTTTATAAAGAAACATGTGCAGAGGTTTAGTTGTTCTCAGTTTAGTCCCAATATCAGGAACGTAAAGCTACCATTGTGTATTGTGTTCTCCAGGCTCAGTGTCGTGGTTATGTGATGAGGCAAGGTCTGAGTTTGGTTCAGACTCAGTTTGAGGACATCGTGCGAGAGATTGATGGAGGTTTGGATCACCTGCAGTGGAGAGGAAACATCATTCCCAAACCTCACTTTACTGACACTGTGAGGTTCTATGTCATTATTTATTTCTCATACTGTCTAGTGCTGTTTAAAAACGTACTCGGTTAGTAACGTAACCTCGGTTCTCTCTTGATAGGAAACGAGTACTGCGTAATATCTTAGGCTAAGGGGAAAACCTCTTTTTTCCACGAGATATTGAAGCCAAAAATTATCCTTAATTTTGAATCAATGTAAAACGCTGTGCGGCAGCGTGCAGACATAGGGTGTTTCTCAAAACCAAGAATGCAAAGAACGGACTTTTGTTCTTGGGGAGAACGCTCTTGCTAGTTGTTCTTGGAAGAATGAACTTGCAAGGTGACGAGCACACAGAACGCTGCTGACAGTTTGAGACGATGTGTTCTTGCGGGTATTGCGCAATACCCTCATACAGAACTCAAACATTTACGACTCGCCATACATTTTCGTAAAAATGCCAATATCTGAAATCTTCACAGTTGATTTCTCGCATCCAATGTTCTCAGAAGTGAATTGAGTGATGAAATAGCATACGAAATTGTATATTTTAGGAATCAAACGAAATATGCTACAACTCTGCCTCTTTTCGTCAACAATAAAACGAAATATTTTAGAAAACACCACTGCCTCTTTTCATAAAAAAAAAAAAAAAAAAAAAACTTAAACATATTAGCCTAAATGGCCACACAATTGTGGTTCAGGCAACGTGTACATTAATTATCTTCACTGCATATTTATAACAACATGAAATATTAAAACACAACCCTGCTTCTTTTTTATTTTATTTTAAAAATATGAAACATTCTTGATTTGTATTGCCATTTGTCAAAGAGAGACAGGGTTGTGTCATTTTGATTTTACATATAGTGAAGAGAATGTTAAAATAAATATAAAAATATATATCTATTTTAAAGTATATAAAATAAAAAAACAACCCTGTCTCTTTTTGTTAAATGTAATTTTTACTGATCAATAATATCCAGTATAAAGGTATAAGAAGCTAACTTACAATGAGAAATTAAGCAAACAATTAGGCTACAAAGTTAAATAGCCTAAATATATAAAGTTATGAAACTTCACTTTGCCCTCAGCCAAAACGATTTGCCATGGAACAAATATAGATTAATGAGTGTGAGACCAAAGATCGACACGACGAATATCCGTCATGTTTAGAGACACCAGAGCCAGCGGCACACGTCAGACGCACTAGCCGAGGCAAAGCTGTTCCAGTCGGGGTTGATGGGCGTTGAACACCCGGTGATCACCTGGATCTCACAACTCCGAAAGCGTCAGATACATTTTTCAAATAGGCGCTATCTTTATAAATAAACCACAGATTTGAGCTTTAAACAACTACATTCTCGCCTGAAACACTCTTAAAATTACATTTCATGACACAATAACAGTAGTATTTTGATATTACGCGGGTTTTCTCCTCTGCTATTGACGCTTGCTGGTTGGTGCGAGATGCATTCTGGGATACCTGGCTGTCTCAAGTCCGCACAAGTCACCTCTCGATGCATCCTCGGTAAACGGGGCGGATCAAGAACACATCCGGGGATTTGAACTGGACTTGGCTAGATGTGAACTTTGAATTGGGACAGTACTTGGGCAGCGACTGATGACGTTTCACAAGTCCACAAGAACACAAGTACAGACAAGAACGCATATTGAGAAACGGCCATAGGCAAGACAGCTCGCGCGCCTATTGGCTGCCCTGCGGCAACAGCAGCAGCCTATCGAGAGAGGCCCTGCGCGACGTGATACCCAATGGGGGCGCTTCGCGCCCGTTTCGTCACGTCCCGCCAGAGTAGGCGTGGCCTTGGCCTAGGGCTGGGCGATATGGAGCAAAAAATATATCTCGATATATTTTGCTATATCTCGATATACGATATATATCTCGATATCTTTACAGGAAAAATAGCCCAACAAAAACTAATGCAAAAACAAATATGCCAAATACCACAGTCTTTTTTTTTTATTGAAGTGCAAAGAGGTAGGCAGTTCATGTAGTCCAAAGTGCTTCTGCGACATTTAAAAAAAAAAATCCCTGTATACAAAAATAATAATTGTATACAAATTAATTGCTGTATACAAAAATAATTGCCACCTGTCCCTTTTTACCGGGATTGTCATCCTTTTTAATAACATGTGCCGGGAAATGTATCGTTTTCGAAAGGCTGTGTGAATGTTCAAACCATGGTTCAAACCGTGTAGCGTGCGCACGGCAGATAGGGAGAGAGCACCGTGTAGCGCGTTCTGGGATCCGACACCAAAGTCCCAAGGGCAGTAGCCCGGGGCTCATATAGTGCATAATCACCGTAGACTCACAGAGAGTCGGAGAAGAGAGGCTACAAGCATCATTCCCCATGAAATAGCATCCCACAGGAGCTAGTTATGTTAACAGTGTTTCACGCAGACAGGGTGAACGTGTTCAGCCTGAACTGGGTATATGTACGGGTTATTCAACACCCATGGAGCTGTTCTATCGATCAGTGAGCGATGCACAAGCAAAACTCAGCATTCTGCGCCGGCGCAGCGGGGCAGATAGTACTGAATTCTAGACCGACAGCAGCTTGGCCTGCAAGGCGGGAACCTCTAGGTTATAAAACCTTATAAATGTAGACGTCGAGGCCCAGCCTGCCGCCATACAGATATCCTGCAAGGAAATCCCACTAGACCACGCCCACGACGAGGCCACTCCTCTCGTGGAGTGCGCTCTGACACCCAAAGGACACTGCAGGTCCTTAGAAGTGTAAGCCAGCGCTATGGCATCGACTATCCATCTGGATAGGCTCTGTTTTGATGCGGCCAGTCACTTGGAGCGTCCGCCGAACAAAACAAAGTGCTGCTCGGTCTGTCTGAAGACAGACGAGCGGGATACATAAGCTCTCAGTGCCCTGACAGGGCAAAGGAGACTCGCATCCTCCTCCTCATCATGCACCGGGAGGGCTCACAGGGAAATATCCTGGGCCCTGAACAGTGTTTTGAGGGATTTGGGCACGTACCCGTGCTTTGGTTTGAGTATGACTTTTGAGTCATTAGGCCCAAACTCATTACATGGCGCGCTTACTGAGAGTGCTTGTAAGTCCCCTATGCGCTTCACTGAAGCAAGAGCCATAAGAAACACCGTTTTGAAAGACAGATATTTCATGTCTGACAAATGGATTGGCTCGAATGGAGCACCTTTCATGGCTTCCAAAACCGTAGAAAGGTCCCACACAGGGACTGAGGGGGTCTGGGAGGATTCAGCCTGCGAGCTCCCCTGAGGAATCGCACGACCAGGTCGTTTTTCCCGAGTGACTGGCCAGACGTCGGTTTTGCAAACGCCACTATGGCCGCCACATATACTTTGAGCGTGGATGGGGTTCTACCCTTATCCAGCACCTCCTGAAGGAAGGAGAGCACTCGCGTAACCCCACAGTCTACGGGTGAAAAGCCCTGAGCTTGACACCAGGCAGAGAACACTGTACATTTTGAGGAATAGAGCCGTCTAGTAGACGGGGCTCTAGCCTGCGTGATCGTGTTTAAGACTCCCTCCGGGAGATTAGCGGGTACCCGTTGATGGCCCATGCATGTAGGGACCACAGATCCGGGCGAGGATGCCAAATCGAGCCCTTTGCCTGAGAGAGGAGGTCTCTCCTCACCGGTATAGGCCACGGGGCAGTGCTGGTCAGCCGCATCAGGACTGGGAACCAAGTCTGGTTCGTCCAAAGCGGAGCCACAAGCAGCACTGGGCATCTGTTTTCCCTGATCCGTTCCAGCACTTGAGGCAGGAGCGAGACGGGGGGAAAAGCATAGAGGGGGCAGCTGGGCCATATGTGGGTCAGCGCATCCCTGCTCTTGGAGAAATAGTTCGGACAGTGAGCGTTTTCTTGGGACGCGAATAGGTCCATCTGCGCTCTGCCGAATGTCTCCCACAGCAGTTGGATCGTCTGCGGGTGCAGCGACCATTCTCCTGCTAGGACATTGTTTCTGGACAGTCTGTCTGGTCCCAGATTCAGGTGACCAGGCACATGCGCTGCCCTCAGTGAAAGCAGGTTGTGCAGAGCCCAGACCAGGAGGTGTTCCGTCAGCCTGTAAAGGTTTCGGGACCTGATGCCGCCCTGGTGATTTATGTATGCCACCACTGACATGTTGTCCGACCGGACCAACACATGGTGGCCTTTTATCTGGGAACAAAAGCGCCGTAGCGCGTTGTCGACTGCCAGCATTTCTAGACAGTTTATGTGTAGAAGCCTTTCCCATTCTGACCACTTGCCAAAGAACGGTCTGCCCTCGAGCAGCGCTCCCCATCCCGAGGTGGAGGCGTCCGTGGAGTCCCCAGACTCACGCCTGACACCAGTCGGCCATTTACCAAGGTTCCAGAGCCGAAACGCATTCCATGTTGACCTTGAGGCGAAACAGACCAGAGGTCCATGCCCGGGGCGGGACTCGCGCTTTCAGCCACCACTGCAGTGGGCGCATGCGAAACAGGCCCAGCTGAAGTACTGAAGATGCTGATGCCATCAGGCCCAGCATTTTCTGAAACCTTTTGAGCAGGACTATAGTGCCATGGCGGAAGGATTTCGCGGCGCGTTGAATGTCCAGTCCGCGCTTCGGCGACAGACGTGCTGTCATAGACAGCGAGTCCAGCACTGTTCCCAGAAAATAAATTTTCTGGCTGGGAAACAGCAAACTCTTCGCCCAATTGACCTTGAGACCCATATTCTCGAGACGCTCGAGTAATGTGGTTCTGTGTTCTATGAGCTCTGAGTTCGATCGAGCTAGAATCAGCCAATCGTCCAAGTAGTTCAAAACTTGCATGCCCTGAAGTTTCAGGGGTGCGAAAGCCGCGTCCATGCACTTCGTAAATATACGGGGCGCTAGGGACAGGCTGTGTACAATACTGTGTATTGATATTTCTGGCCCTCGAAGGCGAATCTCAAAAATCGCCTGTGACATGACGCTATTTGTATTTGGAAATAGGCGTCTTTCAGATCTATTGACATAAATTGACATTCGTCTCCCTGGCGAACTTGCGCAAGGATTTTCCTGGCTGTCAGCATCCTGGACTGGCGCTTCACAAGCACTCTGTTCAGCTGTCGCAGATCTAGAATGGGTCTGAGACGGTACCAGAAAAAAAGTTTTTTCGGTACCAGAAAATATCTGCTGTATAGCCCCCCTTCGCTCTGAGCCTGAGATAAAGGTTCTATGGCCCCTTTGCTCAATAGTTTCGCAATTTTGGATCGAAGTAAATGAGATACTTCGTTGTTTACCGTGGTTTCGACACACCCCGTGTAACGATGGGGACGTCGAGCGAACTGTAGCGAAAAGCCTCTTTTTTTTGTGTTCAACACCCATTCTGATACCCCAGGAAGCTTTGCCCACGCATCTGCGTGAATAGCTAGAGGTAGAATGAAATCTGGGCTCTGGCCGCGGCATAGCGGCGGCCGCAGAGCTTCTGTGTGCTGAGACATAAACACTGTGTTTACAGCTTGCGAGGCGGGGGGCGCGCCGATCACGGCGCGCAGCCTGGTCGTGCTCGGTTTCTCTATAACAGATTGTGGAGAGAGAGCGAGCGGGACAAACCCCGTAGGGTTGAGCATGTGTGTGAGGGAATGTGGGCGCGGGACAGCGGGCACACTCACTGCACTGAGAACACCGTCGGCTTGTGCTGACTGAATGTGTGGTGGTTTCGTTTTTACAGAAACCGTGGGACACGCATCGTGTAGTGTTTGTGGGCACATTCACTACATTTTTCACACAATCGACATGAGTCGATTTTATTTGTGCTAGCCCTGAACTGAGGCGGGGTGTTTCTGTGTGTGGGAATGGGCACTGAGACGTGGGCATTCTTACAACACTCATAACACCATCGGCCGTGCCCGGAACACCAGAAGATACACTCTTTATTGGATTTATCTGGGTAGCCGTAAAAACGGCTTTTGTGTGCAGGCAAGCGGCAAATGAACCGGCTTGTTGACTGCTAAATACACTGGAACAGTCACATTGCATGGAACTGGACGAGCGAATCGTTTTGGTGAAAATCCGGCCGCAGCGGGATCTGAACACCGTCGCTTTCCTAGGATGGCTAGGAAGGCTTTGGGACCTCGGGCTTGATCTCAATCCTCGGCTGAGGGGGGGCGGCGTGCGGCAGAGCGAGAGCGCGGTCTTTGTTCTCGGGCCTGACGGCGCTGAGAAGCGGCGGCGGCGGGTGATGTAGGCTGCGGCTGGGAGCTCCGGGCAGCCGGCTGTTTCGAGCGACCTGCTGCGGAACTAGAGCGCTTCGGGAGGAAGTGCTTCATCGCCTGTGATGTCTTTTGAACCTCTTGGTATCTGTCCGCGAAATCTTTGACGGCAGATCCAAAGAGGCCCGCTGACGAAATGGGCGCGTCGACAAACACAGCGCGTTCTGAATCCGTCATCTCAGACAGCGTCAACCAAAGGTGTCTCTCAGCCACGGTGAGAGAGGCCATGTTCCGCCCCATCGCCTGTGCAGCAGATTTAGCAGCGCGTAGAGCCAGGTCCGTAGGGCTTCTTAAATCCGCGATGCTGATCGATTCCACGCCTTCCTCGTCCATTTTACGGAGAAGGTCGGCCTGGAAGATATGCAATATGGCCATTGTGTGCAGCGCTGTCACTGCTTGTCCGGCGGCGGTGTAAGCGCGACCGTGCATGGCTGACGTCACTCGGCAGGAGGGCGGGCAGAGATGTGATGCTACCGTTGCTTCCACTGGAGGAAGAGAAAGGTACCCTCTATCTTTCGCACCGTCCACAGTGGAGAATGCAGCAGAGACAGAGGTACTTATCCTGGCCGAGAAGGGGGCGTTCTAAGACCTCGCGACTTCTTCGTGAAGCTCAGGAAGAAAAGGCGTGGGTCTAGAGTGTGACGGCGCGTGGTCCTTTTTGAAGAAGCATCCGTCCAGACGGTTGCGCGCTTGCTGCACGGGCGCCTCCCAGTCGAGGCCGAGGTTATGGACGGCTTGAGAGAGCAGACGCATCAGCTCTGATTCAATGCCAGCCCGTTTTCCAGAAGGCTCGCAGGCAGCGGGGGGGGGGGGAGGTCCACGGAGCTCGCCCAATCCTCACTGTCTGATGCCAGGATAGAACAGGCCTCGACTGTTTCGTCGATCTCAATGGCGGAAGCGGCGGAGGACGGCGGCCGTTGTCCATCGGTGAGCGACTCGAGCGATGCCGGCGAAGCTGGTGGGCGAACCGGCGAGCTTTGGCGGGCAGGAGAAGGCTCGGGACCGCGCTGAGCACGGCGCTTTTTGTGGCGCTACACCGGGCTGAAGTGCAGGCTCTGAGAATGATGCCAGGCGAGTCCTCAGAGTCACCATAGGCAATAGCTCACAATGAGGGCATCCGCCGTAGACAAGAGCGAGAGCCGCATGATCCTCACCCAGGCAGGAAACGCAGATGACGTGAGGGTCCCCGTCGCTGAGTGTGGCTCGGCACGAGCCGCAGGATCTTTGCATCTTTAAAAAGACGCAGCTCTTTTAGGAGAGAGAGATAACAGTGAGAGTGTGAGTCGCAGCGGCGAACACACACTCTAGCAATAAAAGATATATACGCCGGAAAGCGTAGCATGTACGGCGGCTGAAGGCGGCGAGTTGAAGGCCAGCGGCTTTAGGCTCGAAGGCTCGTCCCGCAGAAGACTTTCTGTCAACGGCACGGCTTCTCACTCCCGATCCAGCGATGCAGTAGTGCTTCGCTGAAGAGATGAAAATCAGTTTGTATCAGCCTGTCGAGCCTATTTATAGGCCAAGGTCATGCCTATTCTGGCGGGACGTGACGAAATGGGCGCGAAGCGCCCCAAATTGGGTATCACGTCGCGCAGGGCCTCTCTCGACAGGCTGCTGCTGTTGCTGCAGGGCAGCCAATAGGCGCGCGAGCCGTCTTGCCTATGTCTGCACGCTGCTGCACAGCGTTTTACATTAATTCAAAATTAAGGATAATTTTTGGCTTCAATATCTCGTGGAAAAGAGGTTTTTCCACAAGCGTAAGATATTCCGCAGTATGAGAGATACTCTCGTAAGAGAACTACATATGTCACAGAAGCTGTGCTTTAAAGTTTCATTATCACTTTTATTTAAGATTTTCAGATAATGTTTCTCATTTGTTGATTAATTGATTGATTCACGTATGTCAGTTTGTATCAATATTCACTTTGCATAATAATAGATTTTAATGTGTATAATGTAATCTATAGAAAAGCCTATTGCTCCAGTATGAACGCTCCAGGTTTCAGTGCCATAACCGTCAGGATGCCTCTGAGAGGGAACAGATGATAAAAAATGAGGACAGTGAGAAAACTCTCTCACAGTCTGAAATCCAGGTACCAGAGAGAGACGAAGCTCCTGAAACAGCCAGCAGAGACACTTCCACACCTGTGGACGAGAGAGAAGAGAACGTGGTCGGACAAAACCTGGCGGATTATTCTACTACACTTTGCAGTGCTGTGAATTCAAATGTTTGCCACAGCAGCTTATTTCAGACAGGTGCTATGAAAAGAGACTTTGGCACAAAAAAAAAAGAATACAAAGATTATATATATATATATATATATATATATATATATATATATATATATAAACAAACAGCTGGACTTTATGTTTTTGTTTTTGGCAGGACCAAGTTTGCATTTGGTTTTGAAAGACACTGCACAAACTCCTGACTCTCTGAAGCAGCAGCGGAGCACTTTGGCCATGGAGCTGCTGTGGATCCAGCAAGCCATCAGTAGCAGAAAGAAAGTGAGAAAAGTTTATCTTTTTTAACATTAATTTTTAATATATATAGTCTGAAAATGTATCTGCTCTGCTCCTTTGCAGTATCTCTCCCTTAAAAAGAGAATGGATGTGTCACACTGATACTGGACCAGGTCTGAAGTGGACCAACATTTTGAGAGATGTTAATTTATTTGTAACATTTACAGAATGTTTAAGAATTGTTGTAAATGTTTATTTATAAGTTTGTTTTGTCCATAAATCTGTCTGTGTTAAGGAAGAGATTGTATTTTTGTATAAATTACATTTCAAAAATAAATATAACTTGCACATATATTGAGATGGGAGAGAGATTTTTTTTCCCTGTATCACAATTAAGCCATTAATGTTTAATTCTGAAAGGACCATTATCTCCATTATCCAAGTTTTTGGATAAAACTTCTTCAGGGTACTTACACCAGATGCCATATGGGTCACACAAGTTTGACCCATGCTTTTCTGCTTAAAGGTGAAGACCCAACTTTATGTATGTTTTGTAAAATTCCCTTATCTGTCATATTTTAACATATTTTATTAGATTGTCCTGGACTTGACACAAGCAGAATGCTCTTTTATGAAGTTACTTCATTGAAGGAGATATTTAATGAGATTATGCCTGAAAAGGTTTTGGATTTTTTATCATATGTTAATTTTTAAAAAAATATTGTATAATACGACTTGTTTATATTTGTTTTGTTTTTATTGTATTTATATGATGTTTGTATTTTTGTAATTTCATTTTTTCCATGAAATTAGCTTTGAATGCTGACATGGCATTGAATAAAATAATCTGAATCTTCAGGATACTAAACACGTACAATGTCATGTATTATATTTATATATGTATTGTAGTATTCATTTTAAACAGTTAAGCATCTTGCTTAGAAGTGGGCGTTGTGATAAAGAAATGTAACCCTGTAATTTATTTGCATCTATTGTAGCCTACAGATTCTTTATATAGTCTCAAAATATAACCAGTATTATAGCCCAGCGATAAATTTAAAGTTGGATATATATAGTGTGCTACATAAAGATTTAACCGCACTCATAGAAATTATACACACACACAATATTTAGCAAATCTCGCCTTGATTTTTTTTATATCGTTGCAAAATGTAAACTATATATATATTACAGATATAAAAAGTTTAATATATCTATCTTCATCCACGTATACACTCACGTAAAGCTGTATACATTAGCAGATCTCGTTCTGCTTGATCGTTTATAATGTAAACTATTTTATCGTCCATCTCTAATCTAAAACCTAATGGAGCGTATTATGTGCCATAGTTAAACAAACAAATACAGCATTTTACAAACAAACTCGATCTGCTTTGCAAAGGAAAAATCGACTCGTAAACAAACAGAAAGCAATGTTCAAGTAAATGCAAGAAAATGCAGTGGAGTAGCCTAACAAATATGTATTGTGTTTTACAAATATAAATAAACGAGCCTAGACAATATTTCACAAATAAATACAAACCATCCTACAAATTGCATGTAACCTTAAAACAAATACCAAATTTAGTGCATACAAATGCATATCTTTCTGATTTGATTGTGAGACACTTGGCTTTTTATGAGATCTCGCGGCTTGATTTTCTCACAAATGCGTCCAGGCAGATTTTCTCACAAATGCAGTTGAGCAACTTCCTCCTCTAAAACAGTAGATGGCACTAAGATAGGAGATTAATTTAGCGCTAGTCTCCCGGGAGAAGCACTGATTTGAAACACGTGCTTGCCTGTGCCTACAGCTGAAGTTTGTTTGCGAGTCGAGTTTTCCTTTGCAAAGCAGATCGAGTTTGTTTGCAAGTCGATTTTTCCTTTGCAAAGCAGATCGAGTTTGTTTGCAAAATGCTGTATTTGTTTGTTTAATTATGGCACATAATTCGCTCCATATATAATATATGAACATATCTATAAACGTTAACTTCATGATTTGACTTAACTTCAAATAACGGTCGCTGTTTTATATTTATTGGAAATGATAAACGAAAGGCAGTTTTTCTTCATTATCACTTCACATAGGTTATTTACGTCACTGTGTTTCAAGGTGTCTGCTCTCTGGGCTGTAGTGATGATAAGGGACATAATTCACCGAGGACACGAACAAACACTTCATACTTCTCGCACAACCCTCGATATAGCCGTTTTGGGGGGTACATTATATTTTTTTTTTTCTAAACTTGTTTATTAATTCAGGTAAGCGAGTCTTGGTGGTGTAATTAATAAATTGAATTCTCTCTCTCTCTCTCTCACACACACACACACACACACCCTCCCTCACCCTCTCCGTCTTATTGTTACCCTATGGTTGTTGTTACTGATTGTAAAGCCCCACAAAGGCCGCCGCCATAGTTAGTAATGCTGCCATGGCAACTAGGAAACACTGAATTCAGTCGAAAGGGAGGGAGTCTGGAGGTAAGGTGTTTGAGTCTCTCACACTCAGTGCTTTATTATTAGAAATAAACACTAAAAAAGGAGCACAACTGGAAGTAACAGACCAGATGATATTTCTCTCCAGTTGATCAACTGAATTATATAAGATTCCTTTGTAAGTATTTTTGTGAGTGTGTGTGGATATACACAAGGATGTAGCTGCTAAGTGCATATCTGATCTGTATTAAGTGAATCGATTTCTGTTCTTGTGTGTGAAAGGTCTGGATCTGTACTTTTACAGTTCTGTTCACATGGTTACATTTTGATGACATAAGTAAGATGTCCTATTTAGGGGGTTCATCTCTGTTTGTGTTTATTTTACAGGTGTGTGTTAATGTGGCTAGTTTAGGGTCATGGGATCCACTGGTGTCTCTAGTCACCTGCCTCCAGTCAAGAGTGTAAAGGTCTACAGAAATGGAGACCCATTCTTTTCAGGTTGGAAGAGGTTCTAAAACAGTTTTCGGTATAATTGCAGTACGTCACCATCAAAGCATATATTTACTGGGCCTAAAACTAAGCTTTTGCCACAACTCTCAATGGCTGGTGACTTTAGAAAATTTACCGGCCATAAATATTTTTCATATTTGTGACGTATTTCCAAATGAAATGGAATATTGAATAAAGGGCGGGGCTTTACTGTAGCTCACCTCCTCTCCATCCCTCGCTCAGATGGGGGGGGTTAAGGATATTCAACCCAAGGCATCAAATTGACGTCATCAGGGAAGGAACCAAATGTTCAGATTTTGCTTAAAGATTACCACGACAAACTAATTTTTTTCTGCGTTTTAACTTTTAACACATATTCATTGTTTACAACAAGACTAGTAATGTGCGCTAACAATGTTACATTGTACATTTTTATTTCATACGACTTTAAACTGATTTAGCAAAACAGCCATTTAGGACACCGTTTCTTGGTCCTGTTTTGTTTGATTGACATTAAAAATACACAAAGACAGCAGCAGAAATATTTTAGGATGTTGTCACTTTAACACCTGCATGGATCCAATATACTGATACTGTACACAATGTGTGATTGTAGTACACGTGCACTTTCTTTCTTGATTACCGATTGTGTTTACTAGGATATATAGGCTACTCACAGAGACGGACATTTTTTGACATATGTGTGAATATGTCCGTTCAAGTGCAAGAAGACATAAAACAGCTTATTTCAGTATTCGAGCAGTATTTGCATCTTCTTGTACTTGACTATTTAAATTGGCGATTTTGAATATTTAAATTGGAAAAGCTTAAACTTTCGTGACATTGGATTGTTAGAATTCATAAAAATGTTACGGGACAAATTGACACCGTTTCATATACTCACCAATGGCAAATTTTTACATGCATTTGGTGCTTGGCGTGTGAGTGTTAATTTTAGCCCCTGTGTATACAGTATTTCTGAAATTTCTGAAAAACTACATGTGTCATTTCATATGTGTCATATATTTTAGATATACAGGTCCTTCTCAAAAAATTAGCAAATTGTGATAAAGTTCATTATTTTCCATAATGTAATGATAAAAATTAAACTTTCATATATTTTAGATTCATTGCACACCAACTGAAATATTTCAGGTCTTTTATTGTTTTAATACTGATGATTTTGGCATACAGCTCATGAAAACCCAAAATTCCTGTCTCAAAAAATTAGCATATTTCATCCGACCAATAAAATAAGTGTTTTTAATACAAAAAAGGTCAACCTTCAAATAATTATGTTCAGTTATGCACTCAATACTTGGTCGGGAATCCTTTTGCAGAAATGACTGCTTCAATGCGGCGTGGCATGGAGGCAATCAGCCTGTGGCACTGCTGAGGTGTTATGGAGGCCCGGGATGCTTCGATAGCGGCCTTAAGCTCATCCAGAGTGTCGGCTCTTGCGTCTCTCAACTTTCTCTTCACAATATCCCACAGATTCTCTATGGGGTTCAGGTCAGGAGAGTTGGCAGGCCAATTGAGCACAGTAATACCATGGTCAGTAAACCATTTACCAGTGGTTTTGGCACTGTGAGCAGGTGCCAGGTCGTGCTGAAAATTGAAATCTTCATCTCCATAAAGCTTTTTAGCAGATGGAAGCATGAAGTGCTCCAAAATCTCCTGATAGCTAGCTGCATTGACCCTGCCCTTGATAAAACACAGTGGACCAACACCAGCAGCTGACATGGCACCCCAGACCATCACTGACTGTGGGTACTTGTCACTGGACTTCAGGCATTTTGGCATTTCCTTCTCCCCAGTCTTCCTCCAGACTCTGGCACCTTGATTTCCGAATGACATGCAAAATTTGCTTTCATCCGAAAAAAGTACTTTGGACCACTGAGCAACAGTCCAGGTCAGGCACTCCTGCCGCTGTTTCTGGTTCAAAAGTGGCTTGACTGGGGAATTCGGCACCTGTAGCCCATTTCCTGCACACGCCTGTGCACGGCCACCGTTCTGGATGTTTCTACTCCAGACTCAGTCCACTGCTTCTGCAGGTCCCCCAAGGTCTGGAATCGGTCTTTATCTATCACAACTATGCTAATTTTTTGAGAAGGACCTATATATATATACAGTATATGGACAGAATATTGAATTGAATATATATATATATAAATACTATATATATTTCTGAAATAAAATGACATGAGTCATTTCGTATATGTGTATGTTTATGTCTTTTTGGATCAGGAAGGAGATTTGTGGTCAACCATAGGCAAATCTCCAACATGGATGCATTTCTTAATGATATCACTCTCAGTATCGGAGCTCCATTGGCTGTTCGAACTCTCTATACGCCACTCTGTGGCCACCGGGTCACGGACCTCACTGACCTACAGCAAGGGGCACAGTATGTGGCCGCAGGGTTCGAGCGCTTTAAGAAACTGGAGTAAGTGTGAATTAATTTATAATGAGAATATTCTGAATTACACTGTTCTTTCCATCATGTGAACAATTTGATGTTGAGACTCAGTGGTTTCAGTGTTTGGACACCTCAGCCACATTTATCAATGTATTAATTTTATTACATAACATAACAAAACTTCAAAGTCAGAGTTGTTAACTAAATCTAAAATTAAAAATAATTTTCAGTAATTGAAACAAAGCTGAAAATTAGTATTAGATAAATAAAGTATTAGATGAAAAGCTTGAACTTAAAAAACCTAAACAAAAATTATAAATGTTGCAACTAACTGAAATAAATTTTAAATAAGTTGAAGTATTAAAATACAAAAAAATATATACAAATTAATAGCTACTTAACAAATGAATTAATAACACATAAAAAAACTATTAAAGTCCCCCTGTGGTGAAAATCAAGCTTTTAATGTTGTTTATATGTCTATGTGGTGTTTTTTATATGTGCTTTATATGGAAGCTTGTTTCCACCACAGAATAAAAAATAAAAAAGGTAATTGCGACTTTTTATCTCACAATTCTGACTTTTTTTCTCACAATTGCAAGTTTACATCTCACAATTCTGACTTTTTAACACGCAATTGCGACTTTATTTCACGCAATTCTGACTTAATATCTCACAATTCTGACTTAATATCTCACAATTCTGACTTAAAATCTCACAATTCTGACTTTATATCTCACAATTGCGACTTTTTTTCTCATAATTCTGACTTTTTTTCTCACAATTGCGAGATATGAAATCAGAATTGTGAGAAAAAAAAGTCAGAATTGTGAGATAAAAAGTCGCTATTATTATTTATTTATTTAGTGGCGGAAACAAGGTTTCATAGCTTTAAGACAAACCACGTGCAAATTCATAAGTAAACCAAAGACCGTCTCAAAATCGCGGTTTGAAATCGCTGGTATGAGTGTAAATATTCATTGAACCGCGTATACTAAATGAGGCAAGGGTGTAGTTACATTCAAGCTATTTTAACGCATGAAGGAAAAAACTTTTAAATTTGTCATTTTGGTGATCAAATATGAGTTTTAAGGGATACAATTATTGACTACAGGGTGACTTTAAAACCAAAATTAAGATGAAAATATCTTTAAAAACAATCAAAATATTCATAAATACTTTTGAGTTAGAGTAGGATCATGCATCAATAAACTAGATTCCAGGCTTGATATTATAGATGGCTAAAACCTGCATAGTATTTATTTGTCTTTTCTGTATGTGTTTAGTTATCTGAATACAGGACAAAAGAAGGGTCCAATGTTCAGAGCTGTGGAACCAACACAGGTATATCAATTGTGTACTTACGTATTACTGATTTGTTGCTTTTTAAATCTAATTTAGCTATAAATCAAAATTTTAACAATATTCTGAAGTTGATATATGCAATTATGCATCAAAAATGATACCTGTTTGTCTGTGTACTGGCGTGTTACTGTAGGTTGTGTTTGTGGGTTTTTTTGTTTTGTTGCTGTGGATGTTTAGCTGAAGTGTGTCATAAAGAGGAGGAGAGGGAGAAAGGGGTGTTATTGTCCTTTCCAACAATAGAAGGCCAGGGGAGACACCTGTTAGTGTTATCAGATCAGAAAGCGTGTTAGGACATGTTTTTAGAGCCTGACCCCTTAATGCTGAGCACAGAGCTGCTAAAACCACTGTTAATAATAGCCTTGAGAGCAAGGGACACTGACTCAGCATTAACATATATGATTTACTTTGGTGGAAAATCACTGAGTGCACATTATCCTGCTTATTAGACAGCTATGTACTTGGCAAATAAAGAAATAAACATGAAATATTGATTTGCAATTTTAGTATTTTGTGAGAATTAAGAGGATTCAACGTGATATGAGAGACATGATGAAAGACTGTGTGGGAAATTAGTTTCCTGAGAATTAGTTTACAGTTTAACGGTCACTATACAAATTTTTTTGTTTGTATAGTGTTCTTATTGTTATAGACAAAATAATACATATAATTGTCAATTAATAATAAGTACTCTTTTTACAGACTAAAGCACTTGTCAGGCCTAATGTGTCTGCAAAATGGAGGAAGGTCATCACTCTGCCTTGCATCATACAGTGAGAACTCAGACATTTAAATGCACAAACATAATGCTTTAACTCTGTTAAACCACTTTTTATCATGCTTTCAGAGAAATTCTAAACTTATTCTTCCTTCTCCCTTTCATATTTAGTGTATTTAGGAACGGGGACATCCTCAGTCCTGCCCTACGTCTGATCATTTCCAGACACATGCAGAAAAATCTAGAGCAGATCCTGAGCCTCATTTCGGAAAAAGCCATGCTTCGCACAGGAGCTGTGCGCAGGTGATACAAATATACATACTGTATGTGTTACGATGAGCGTATGAAGCAAGTCCTCATACATGGTGAGATTGTTTTGATTCCTGCAATCATTTCACTTTGTTGACCTCTCAGACTCTGTACTCTGGAGGGTTTCACAGTGACCTCCACAGAGGAGCTGGAGTCTGGGCAAAGCTATGTTGCTGTTGGAACAGAGAGGTTCAAGAAACTCCCATATGTGGAGATACTGCTAAACAAAGCAACAGGCTGCAGCGCGGACAGGTGATGAGGGTGGATAAATGAGATCAACAATACTCTCATTTTTTTGCACATACAACTACTGAATAATTTTATATATATATATATATATATATATATATATATATATATATATATATATATATAATATTATATTTTTGAAAGGAGGCACTCATGCTCACCAAGGTTGTATTTATTTGATCAAAAATTCAGTAAAAAAGTACTATTGTGATATATTATTACAATTTAAAATAACTATTTTCTATTTTAATATATTTTAAAGTGTAAGTTATTCCTGTGTTGGCAAAGCTGCCATTACTCCAGTCTTCAGTGTCACATGATCCTTCAGAAATCATTCTAATATTTTGTGCTCAGGAAACATTTCTTATTATCAGAAAACAGCTGTACTGCTCAACATTTTTTTAATTTATTTGAAATACAACATTCAAAAGAACAGTGTTTGAAATAGAAATACTTTGTAACATTATACTTGTCTTTACTTTCTATTTTGACCAATTAATGCATTCTTACTGATAAAAGTATTATTTCTTTATTATAAAAATGTTATTGATCCCATACATTTGACTTGTAGTGTGATTATAAATGAAATAATGTTAAATAGGATCTATCTGTCTTCACTCTAGACATTATGCAGGAGACAGAGGATTACAGAGAAGAATTAAGGTACCATTTACACTTAATAGTGAGTTAATATTCAGAGTTAAAATAAATATTTCCTAAATATTTTTTTGTTTTTATTTTTTTAAAAAATATTACAAATCATTACAAAATCATATAATAATTTATAATTATATTTTGAGGTTTAAGTTAGATTTGAACTTTTTAGTCTCAGATTATTTTTAGTGTCAGATTAATAGATTTTCATAAAACAAATTGTTCTATTGAAGTTCGTTAATGTTCTCTTATGACGATCCGACTCAGAGTAGAAAGATTTTTCCCCAGGACAGCCACAGTGACTCCACCCTCCTGAATTCACCTGAGGTAAAAACCAAATACTCTTTTTTTTCCCGTTTACACCGTAAACAATGCACTTTTTTTAAATCCACATTTCTTTATTGGTGCTTTAAACTAGAGCGTCATCGTTCAATCAAACCCAAAAAAGGCTTCATATCGTTGCTGTATTAAACATATCTTGTGTAAATGGTGTCTGCTCTCAGAGGGAAGGCAGGCGTGTGAAGTCCACAGGAGATGAGGTGGAGCGAGAGAGTTCCCCTCAGCTGGTTAAGAGGAGAGGAAGGAGAGGAGAAAGAGAGGAGAACTCTGTTTTCTACGCCAGACCTGTGAGAGTTCGCAGACACCCACACACACACAGACTCCCACCTAAAGCCACAACAGGTGAATGCTGAACAATTAAATAAAATATACTTACTAAATAAAATGTAACTTTTTTGTTTATTAACCTGTTGCAGTCTCTCTTGTGTGATATTGTGTAATTGTGTTAGATGAGCACAGTGTGTTTAAGGCCTCTGAGAACAGTATGAGAGAGGAGGTTCGAGGTGCTGAAGAGGTCGCAGAGGATGAAAACACAACTGTAGAGTTTCCCATTGACCAGGTACACTTCTCCCCTCTTTTGTCCCATCTCATCTCATCTAGTCTTTTCTAAAATTGTTATCATTTCAGAGAGAAGCAGATATTGTGGAGGATGAAGAGCCTCCTGAAAGAGATCTGTTTGACCCAGCCAGTTCAAATCATGTGAGTTTGTGAAATGCACATGATAGTACATTTAGTCATTTAGCAGACGCTTTTATCCAAAGCGACTTACATCTGAGGACTAAAGCAAGCATCGTGAAGAACGACGCAAGAAGTGCTCAAAATACAAAGTTCAGGCATTGCTCAGAGTAGCATAAGCCAGACAAGGGAAGATTTAAAAGGGAAGGAAAGATTTAAAAGAGAACTTTTATTTTTATTTTTTATGTTAAGTACTCACGGAAGAGATGAGTTTTCAGTTGTCTTTTGAATGCTGTCAGGGATTCTGCATAGTAATGACAACTCAAAACATGAAATAACACTATTTGTTCCAATTAAGATGCATTCTGGTGAAATACACAGTCCATCAGCTGATCTTTCCAGTGAAAACAGAGAGGGAGTAGTGTCCAAGAGGGAGGCATGGGATGACACGTCAACTTTGCGGAGAGAAAAACAGCAGGGATACACGTCCAGCAAAGAGTCTCAGCCTGATGCGAACAAACGTGACATTGTAAGACACTGCATTGAACATATTATATTTTAGAGTTTTTTGTAGCTTAATTGTGTTTTCATTTAGGCTTATATGGAACTAAATCATCTTAAGAGGGATTATTGTATAATCTCATAAAATGATGCAGATTTTCTTCAGGTCAGCACAATTCTTTCATTTTGTTCCGATTTAGGAGTCCGACACACAGCATTTCAGATCTTCATCATCATCACTCAGGGTCTCTGAACATTCCCCACGTAGTGAAGAAACACAGCAAGAACCAGTCAGTTTATGAGTTGTAAACAATATATTTAATGCATAATATTTCAATGAAAATTATGTAGTGTAGTGCCATCTCCAGTAAAGGCCAGGTATATAATTGCTTGTGGTAGCCAATAATACTCAATGCATCTTTTTATCGTCTAATATCGGATTATGCATTTAGAAATTCTTAGAATTATGTTTAAACAATCATTTAAATACCTTGTCTTGCTCTCATTGTGTATGTATCAGACTTTGGGTTCCCATGAGGAACAGACAGAAAGAGATGCGGAGCGCCCTCTCCAGGCTGAAGATGATGCGGGAAACAGAGACACAACTTCCCAATCCACACACATGCTCTGAACATGGATATCGCTATAAAATTGACATTATTTAGGTGAAAAATGGCATTTAAAATAACGTACCCTTCAAAGTAACAGTGACCTCAGCATGCAGAGATTCACTGAAAAATATGCTTTTTTATTTCTTATGTTTACCAAAATATGACCTCTGAAAATAAAAAAATATGTAAAATAAAGGTATTTAAACACTGGCCACTTTCACATTATTAGTACAAATCCATATACACTTCCGATGATAATACAATATGTACAAGTCTTTTGTATGTTCCACAATCCACATATGCTTAAAAGTGACTCTTCCCACAGTTGCAATTAAAGTGCAAAACATTTGGATTTCACCAACACAGTTCAAGTAAAGATTTTAAGTTATACATCGTTTTCTCCTGGTAAAGGTTCACGGTATATAAAGAAAAAGCAGCACAGATATTGTGTCAGTTTTCAATGAGGTGAATATGTTTGACAACATGGCTGGAGGCGATCACTGGTCCAAGCTATCTCCTCATTCAGCTTCCAGTTCAGTAGCATGTTTTAGTGGTCACTTGTGTTGCGGAGCCCTGTGCCGTCAGTCTCAGAGACAGAACTCAGGACGCACACAGTCACTCCAGACATGATGAGTAACATTCCCAGCAGAGCTCCTACATGAGCAGAGAGACAGAGAGTGAAAGACCTGTGTGGCAATAGAGAGTGAGTGATGTTATTAAAAGGTACTTTAATACCTTACCCTTTCCTCCAAACTCTTCTCCAAGCAATTTACCCATTAGTAATGTGAACAGAAATGTGAGGGAATTCACCATGGGCACGGCCAGAGATAGATCTACAAAACAAACAATTAACACTACAATAATATTCTCTCATCATGATTGAGAATCATATATACTGAAGAAATAGTAAGAGTATGCTATTCCTAACATAAGTTGTCAATACCTAGAAATTTCTCACCTGTAGAAGCGAGAGTGTAATAGAAAACTACTGATCCACTTTGGTTTAACAAGAATGGCACCAGATACTATAAAATAATAATATATTCAAATTATATAAAATATACAAAGCTTTTGGGACAGACTACATGCATAAAATAATTACACACCTTGAGATTAAGAAAAAGGAATTTGATCTCGGACAAAAACTGGAGGAGTTTGTTGTTCCTCTGAACTCCTTCAATGCCCTCTGAGCCTTTTTTCAGGAAGGGGTTTGTTCCTCCCCACAAGATCGCGACCAACAACAGACAAAGCACTTCACCTGGAGAGATATTTCATTTATGCGATATTTTTTAAATGGACAATTCAAAACATATGTGTTTTTTTTTTTTTAACAAGACGGAAAATAGTGACTCCATATAGATATGCAGACACACTTGTGGAAGAGAGATACTACTGCTGAATTCGGAACCGCATAACGTTACCGCCATTGAAAGAGATTGTAAACGTAGTACGAGTAGTGTAAGTTCATAGTATGCAGTTCCGAATTCAGCTCTAAACCTTTGTGAAGCATACACGACAGTCTCACCTGCTGACACCATTCTACTCTTCTCCAAATAACTCAAGTAGCCTTTTTCTTCTTCTTTTTCTTGTATGGTTTAATGGCGGTTGATAACTTCCAACTTTTGGTGTATTACCGCCACCAACTGGACTGGAGTGTGGAGCATCAACGGATGGAAAAACAAAACAATCATGAGGAAAGAATAAACAAAATAATTAAATTTGTGCCATTGATATGTCATTTAAATTCTACTTCCCAATTCTGTTATTTTGAGATAATTAAGTATTTTTCTCTGTATTTTTGACTGTCGAGTCAACTAAATAGATTTGATAGATCTTTCAATTTTTTAATCAACTCCTCTCTTTCCTTGGTAAATAGCCTACTGCACAATGTAGAAGTACATCCTTAATAGTTTCGTCTTTACTAAAGCAGTGGTTCTCAATTTTTTTGGCCATGGGACCCACATTTTCCCATGGTCATCAAGCCGCAACCTACAATTTTAGGCTAAATATACATACATTCACACAATTGTTTTAAAAAACGAATTCATTTCACAAAGTTTGTTGACACACACACAAGTACCGTCCCACTATTTAATGTGCACGTAAATGGTAAGAATATGACTAATATTGATGAATAAACGGTAAGCCTGGATAAGGCTGTTGAACAGCAGTCCCAAAATAGTTTTTGTTATAGCCTACAATTAAGTTGGTATGAGCCACCACAGTCTTTTATAAATATACAAAATTACAAAAAGTGAAAATGACATGGCATTTTGGGGTAATGGAAACAACAGTTATAATGGTGAATACACAATACTAACATGAACTGTTAATGAAACATGGAAACTGCTTCTGAATAGAATGAACATATCTGCATGCAAATCCTATCCAGCTAACAAACAACGTACCAGTTTTGTGTCACTTTAACATTGCGTCAGATTGACGCTGCGGGAACTCTTCCCCTTCTCCAAAATTCCTGAAACCTTATAGGATAACGCCAGTAGAACAACTGGCCAATTGTCGTGAAATATGCGAATCGCAAGCAAATACTCCTGAGCCTTCAGGCAGTATAAAATGTGGAGAAGCAACAATTGTGTCCGAATCTTTTTTCCTTCACGCTGTCAAAGACACTACAGAACAAACTTCTTCACTGTTTCCGATAGTTTCCTTCTGCCGACTTTGTGCAGGCCCGATCGACCCGCCAGGCCTACATGAGTACTGCATTGCCTGTCTGGGCCTGGCCCATGCTGAGGCTGTTTTCTCCCAATCTGACTTGGCACTGCGTTGACGTGCCAGCGCGCGTCCTGAGGACTCAGTGTCTGTTGGAAGCTAGTTATTTTAGATTATAATGTTTTAACTAGGGATATTTTTCTTACACGAACGCATCACTTCGCTTCAGAAGGCCTTTATTAACCCCCCGGAGCCGTATTGATTACTTTTATCTTGGATGGATGCACTTTTATGGACTTCAAAATGGCCATTCACTGCCTAAGCCTGGAAGAGCCAGGACATTTTTCAATATAACTCCGATTGAATTCGTCTGAAATAAGAATGTCATATACACCTAGGATGGCTTGAGGGTGAGTAAATCATGGGGTAAATTAAATTTTTGGGTAAACTATCCCTTTAAGGAGCTCGACCACGCATGGGGTGCTCCAGAAGAGCCCAACAGGAGTAAGCTCGGCCGCTGGTACTTCCAGTCGGTCCGCCACCAGGGTGCATCAAGGAGGAGGACCCCGTTCTTTCCTGATGTCGATGAGCACGTGGTGCAATCGTGGTCTGCACCCCAGTCGGCGCACGTCCAGACACTACACAGACCATTTTCTCCCACGTGGATGGGGTGGAAGCCCACGGTTACGTGCACATGCCCCCCGTTGAGAAGACCATCGCCGTGCATCTATGCCCTTCCTTGGCCACGATTGACGTGACAAGGCTTCTCCCTGACAAGGCTTACACCTTTGCTGGCGAAGCCGCATTAGCACTGAACGTTATGGCCGTGCTCCAGGTCTTTCAGTCTTTCAAGGAGCGGGATTCCTCCAGAGAGTAGGGGCTTCACCCCGGGTCAGTACGGATGATTTGGGACCACTTCGGGAGGGCAGAGGTGGATCTATTTGCGATGGGCGAGAACACACACTGCCCACTGTTCTTTTTGCTGTCTCACTCCCCGCTAGCAGGGAACGCTTTGACATCGCGTTGGCCGAGAGCCAGACTTTACGCATTACCTCCTGTGAAGATTTTGCCTCTGGTGTTATGCAAAATTAGGGAGTAGAGAGCATCGGTGATCCTCGTCGCCCTGAACTGGCCGAATCAGCCTTGGTGTCTGGACATGAGAGAGATGCTTGTAGCTCCCCCTTGGCGGGTTCCACTCAGGAGGGACCTGCTGTCCCAAGCAAGGACCCAAGCAAACGGCGTGATATGGCACTCCAGCCCGGAGTTGTGGAGCCTTCATGGATTGCTCGGCCAAATTCGTACCAGCTCTTTATGTGCTACGGTGGCTGTACTAAGGGACATGCAGTTTCTAAGCAGAGACTCTCTCACTGGATAGTGGATGCTATCACTTTGGCTTAATTGCAGGGGCGTCAGTTTGTGTTGAAAAGTGGTGGGGACAAAAGATCGGATAAAAAAAACATTAGGCCTACAGCAGCAAGGGAAAAATATTGAGTATTCGACGCATCAGAAATGGGCATAGCGTAGGCCAGTCAACAACACGAAAATACTCAGCATAAAACCCTCAACAATGTCGACTGCACATGTAACAGTCCCTGCAACACCAGCTCAACCGAACAGTGCCAAAGCACCATACAGGTCCTTCTAAAAAAATTAACATATTGTGATAAAGTTCATTATTTTCCATAATGTAATGATAAAAATTAAACTTTCATATATATTATATTCATTGCACACCAACTGAAATATTTCAGGTCTTTTATTGTTTTAATACTGATGATTTTGGCATTCAGCTCATGAAAACCCAAAATTCCTATCTCAAAAAATTAGCATATTTCATCCGACCAATAAAAGAAGTGTTTTTAATACAAAAAAGTCAACCTTCAAATAATTATGTTCAGTTATGCACTCAATACTTGGTCGGGAATCCTTTTGCAGAAATGACTGCTTCAATGCGGCGTGGCATGGAGGCAATCAGCCTGTGGCACTGCTGAGGTGTTATGGAGGCCCAGGATGCTTCGATAGCGGCCTTAAGCTCATCCAGAGTGTCGGCTCTTGCGTCTCTCAACTTTCTCTTCACAATATCCCACAGATTCTCTATGGGGTTCAGGTTAGGACAGTTGGCAGGCCAATTGACCACAGTAATACCATGGTCAGTAAACCATTTACCAGTGGTTTTGGCAGTGTGAGCAGGTGCCAGGTCGTGCTGAAAAATTGAAATCTTCATCTCCATAAAGCTTTTCAGCAGATGGAAGCATGAAGTGCTCCAAAATCTCCTGATAGCTAGCTGCATTGACCCTGCCCTTGATAAAACACAGTGGACCAACACCAGCAGCTGACATGGCACCCCAGACCATCACTGACTGTGGGTACTTGACACTGGACTTCAGGCATTTTGGCATTTCCTTCTCCCCAGTCTTCCTCCAGACTCTGGCACCTTGATTTCCGAATGACATGCAAAATTTGCTTTCATCCGAAAAAAGTACTTTGGACCACTGAGCAACAGTCCAGTGCTGCTTCTCTGTAGCCCAGGTCAGGCGCTTCTGCCGCTGTTTCTGGTTCAAAAGTGGCTTGACCTGGGGAATTCGGCACCTGTAGCCCATTTCATGCACACGCCTGTGCACGGTGGCTCTAGATGTTTCTACTCCAGACTCAGTCCACTGCTTCCGCAGGTCCCCCAAGGTCTGGAATCGGTCCTTCTCCACAATCTTCCTCAGGGTCCGGTCACCTCTTCTCGTTGTGCAGCGTTTTTTGCCACACCTTTTCCTTCCCAGAGACTTCCCACTGAGGTGCCCTGTTACAGCACTCTGGGAACAGCCTATTTGTTCAGAAATTTCTTTCTGTATCTTACCCTCTTGCTTGAGGGTGTCAATAATGGCCTTCTGGACAGCAGTCAGGTCGTCAGTCTTTCCCATGATTGCGGTTTTGAGTAATGAAACAGGTTGGGAGTTTTTAAACGACTCAGGAATCTTTTGCAGGTGTTTAGAGTTAATTAGTTGATTCAGATGATTAGGCTAATAGCTCGTTTAGAGACCCTTTTCATGATATGCAAATTTTTTGAGATAGGAATTTTGGGTTTTCATGAGCTGTATGCCAAAATCATCAGTATTAAAACAATAAAAGACCTGAAATATTTCAGTTGGTGTGCAATGAATATAAAATATATGAAAGTTTAATTTTTATCATTACATTATGGAAAATAATGAACTTTATCACAATATGCTAATTTTTTTAGAAGGACCTGTACTGGGCCCATTCAGGGCTCGACATTAACGCTTGTCCAGGACAAGTGGATTTTTTGAAGGGACAAGTGGATTTTTTGAAGGGAAAAGTAAAAGAGAATTTTACTTGCCCGACCGGACAAGTAGCCTGATTAGAATATCAAAAACAAAAATAAACAAATAACTAGGGAATCACTAATCCGAGATAATGATTCTGATTTTATTACATTTATTGTAAATTGCGATCGATTGTGGATAATGTATTACTGACGGTAAGGTTGTGTTGTTGACACTTGCGCAGCCTTTCGAGGAGAAATCTACACAAATGAGCGCAGCACAGCACACACACACTCAGTAACAACATAGGCTACTGCCTATAAAAAATCTAAATGTGGAGTTTATATATTTTTAACATAATAAGCAACCTCAATTATTTTTCCTGAATACCATCACGATTGAAAATGTGACACTGATTTCCTACAACAGTTCAATAAATAGTTAAAATTAAGTCATTACATTTTAGATGCAATATTGCCTGTTTTTGTTCTGTTTCAGCAGCGAAATAGTTCCAAACAAAAATCACAGCAGAACCACGGCGCATCTCACAGGAACACTCAACCTGTTTTCATTACTGAATGGTTCAGCATTTTGAACGAATCGGTTGAGTCAAAGATTCAATGACCCATTCATAAATATCTGTCTCATTCTTGAATGAAACAGCCGTTTGAATGAATCAATGACTCACTCATTAAGACTGTCGCCTGCCACCACCTACTGGCGGTTTAGTGTTATGTTTAAAAGTAGTATCATTCTTTCCAACGTTTCTTATTTGTATATTTAAATCAATTTCATAACATTATTTTATGCAATTGTAATTTTTCAGTGTAAATGATTTAATTTGATCAGCCCTACCTAGGGTAACAGCCCTATAGTGTTTTATTATTCTACATAATTGAATTTATAGATCAAATTAAGGAATTTAAAATGAAAGATGAACCATACATTTTATAAGATTGAGGGAGGAAATGACCTTTAAAGGTGCAGATATCACAATATGCTGAATTAAATATCAAAGCTGATTGAACACCGATGAGAATATTGCTTCAGAATAAATTAACACAAAAAAAATTATAATCGGACAAGCAACTTTTTTACTCGGACAAGTGAATGACAGATTTACTTGTCCGAAGGACAAGCACATGAAAAGGCTTAATGTCTAATGTAGAAAACAGCAGCGTGTTAAGTCAATGATTACAATGAAATACATTACATATGTAAAAGAAAACACACCATAAGCATAACAACGCAACATATCTGCATCAAATAACACCAGATAAAATTAAAACAATGTGGGATTTGCAAACCACATAGAATGCAGTGTATGTTTGTCATGAGAGAGAATGGATAATTTGGACAAGAAGAAATTGTGTCAAGAATTTGTTACTGATCGGCACAGAAGTTACTGATCGGCACATGCATGTTTTTGGGTCATTTTAGAATCAGTAATAGTTTATTTTGTTTAAGTTACTTTTTTTGGACAAAGTACATTGTTTCTTTCTGTATCTAAACTGCATTGCATGTTTTAATTTGTGCAAATAAATCTTTAACATTTCTTGGTTCGCTTGATTTTTCAGAACATTAATCAAATGCTTTCAAAAAGTGGTGGGGACAAAATCAGCCATTTCAAAAAGTGGTGGGGACATGTCCTCAGCGTCCCCAGTGTAAATGACACCTATGCTTAATTGTAAGAAAAGGGTATTTTCATGGCCACAAAAAATTAATCTTTCTTAATATGTACAGCGCTTAGAGCATGTAATAAGACCAAAAATCTTTAAATTTACTTTGCGGAGAGCAGAGAATCAAAACCAAATATGTTGTGCACAAGTTTTATTAACTAAATAACGAACACAACTAATCTAAACGCATACACATAATCACACATACATGGATAAAATAGTAAGTGACAGAATGAAACTGTAAACGGAAACAGGGAATGAAGCTATGGAAAAGATTCAAAATCTCTGTTTAGTCAGTTAATTGTACGATACTTGCATTGCCGTTGGAGTTAAAGCAGTTTCGTAAAGTTCCTGATTTGATGATTCCGTGAGTTGATGGCGTTGAAGTTGCAATCGATTTCTTCTGCACTGAATGAAGAAGATATGATGAACTTGCATGGTTAGTTCGACTCCGTCATGGTCGAGGAAGTTGCACATGGCTTGATGTGTTGGGTCTGCTGGCCCGTGACCGCGTGGTAGGACCAGGTTTCTCGTCTCACACACGCAGAGTAACCAGCAGAAGCAAGAAGAGAGGGAGGAACTTGTTTGGATGCTCTATAAAGCCTGGGATAAGTCTAGTAGGGAGGTTAAGCCCAAAAAATAGGCCTTTTGACTTCAAGTCATGATGCAAAGGTCTCCTTTGGTATGGAAGTACCTTAGGGTCATACAAATCAATTTATCCTAAGACACAAGTGAGATCACACTTTGTATCAGAAATAAACATGTTTTTTTCAAAAATGGCCGCCAATGCGCCGAAAATACTCTAGAGCCCATATCTTTGCTTCTGTTATCGCTATAATGACAAATTTGGTGTCAAAGTGTACATTTCTGGGGTCAAGGAATCCAATAAAATTTGTTTCAAGTTTAAAAAAATAATAATTTTCCCCATACCATGAGAATTGGGGGTAAATATGCACATTTCAAATAAAAATTGTCATCAGAGTGACTTTACTTATCTTTTCATTCAAAAACTTTAATTTTGTACTTAAGCAGTGCAGCTACTTCTGTACATTTCATTTGACCTAAGTAGCATGAGATTTCGACCAGTCAGGAGTAGCCTATAGCATATCAGTTCCTGCAACAACACATCCCATCTGCACCAGGAGCTGTGACAGCTGTTGAAGGTCAGAGGTGACTAGCTCTGAATGAGATCGAGCTAGAATCAGCCAATCGTCCAAATAGTTCAAAGCTTGTATGCCCTGAAGTTTCAGGGGCGCGAGAGCAGAGTCCATGCACATCATAATATACAGGATGCCAGGGATAGGCCGAACGGTAGGACTGTGTATTGATATGCCTGGCCCTCGAAGGAGAATCTCAAAAATCGCCTGTGACGAGAGAATGTCAGACTCGCTGTCAGATCCACAGAGACTTGTGCTCTCAAAGAAGTGGCAAGTACTTTGGGGACATAATCATGTCTTGGTTTGAGGATGACCTTGGAGTCATTAGGCCCAAACTCAAGGCATGACTCTCTAACAGAAAGTGCGTGTAAGTCACCCACCAGCTTGACTGAGGCGATAGCCACCAGAAAGGCTGTTTTCAATGAGAGATACTTAAGGTCCACAGACTGTAGAGGTTCGAAAGGGGCACCCTTCATGGCCTCCAGGACCAAGGAAAGGTCCGAGGGGGGGCGAGGAGGGTTCATCCTTCTAGCTCCCCTGAGGAAGCGGTCTACAAGGTCGTTCCTACCCAGTGACTGGCCATGCGAATGTTTGACAAACGCAGCAATAGCCGCCACATATACCTTGAGCATGGATGGGGATCCGATCTACCCTTATCCAAGAGCTCCTGTAGGAAGGAAAGAACCTCCGACACCCCACAATCTTCTGGATCCAGGTTGCGAGCTGAGCACCAACCTGAGAAGACTGACCACTTGGAAGCACAAAGCCGTCTAGTAGAGGGCGCTCTAGCTTGCGTAATAGTGTTTACACTCCGTCGGGGAGACTGACGGGTACCCGTTGATGGCCCACACATGCAGAGCCCAAATCTTGGGTCATGGGTGCCAAATTGTACCCCCGGCCTATGAGAGGAGATCTCTCCTCAACGGGACAGGCCATGGAGGCAAGCTCTGAATCTGCACCAGCTCCGGAAAACAAACTTGGTTCGGCCAGAACGGAGCTACTAGAATACACAGGAACCGTTCTCCCTTATACGCTTGATTACCTGTGGTAACAGCATGATCGGAGGGAAAGCATAGAGAGGGCGGCTGGGCCAGTGATGGGCCAGCGTGTCCTTGTTCTTTGTGAAGCATATTGGACACTGAGTGTTGTCTTGAGACGCTAAGAGGTCGACTTCTGCTGTGCCAAAGGTGTCCCACAACAGCTGAACTGTCTGAGGGTGGAGGGACCATTCCCCTGGGGGAACGTTGTCCCTGGACAGCCTGTCTGGACGCACATTAAGATGGCCTGGCACATGCGCCGCTCTCAGCGAGAGTAGGTTGCGCTGAACCCATACAAGGATGCGTTCTGCCAGTGCATGAAGGTTCCGTGATCTCAGACTGCCCTGGCGATTTATGTAGGAAACCACCGACATGTTGTCCGTGCGGACAAGGACATGGTGGCCCTTTAGAAGGGGAAGGAAGAACCGCAAGGCGTTCTCGACCGCCTTCATCTCTAGACAGTTTATGTGCAAGCTCTTTTCTTGGCTTGACCACAGGCCAAAAGTCGGTCTGCCCTCATAGAGGGCGCCCCAGCCCACGAATTGGAGGCGTCTGTCGAAACCACTATCAGTTTAGAGATTACTCCCAGGTTTACACCTGTCTGATGCCAGTCGACCGCCTTCCAGGGCTCCAGAGCTGTGACACAGTTCTGAGTTACCTAGAGACGTAAACGACCGGATGCCCATACTCGACGCAGGACCCGCGTCTTCAGCCAGTGCTGTAAAGGGCGCATGCGAAGCAGACCTAAACGAAGAAATTATTAAGTTGTGAATGGACTGTGTGTTTGGCATGCGTTTTTTTATATAAAAATTGCATACTTCACCTCCAATTGTCATGTTAAGAACAACATTATAGTTTTTTAGTATTGGAACCTATTTTATTGGACTCCTTGACCACAAAAATGTACCCGTTGATACCAAATTTGTCATTGTAGCTATAACAGAAGCAAAGATATGGGCCTCTCAAGTATGGTCGTCGGCCATTTTTAAAAAATGTGCGTATACAGTGTATAAGATACAAAATGTGATCTCACTTGTGTCTTAGGATAAATTTATTTCTATGGCCCTAAGGTACTTCCATAGGGGACCTTTGCATCATGACTTAAAGTCAAAAGTCACTTAACCTCCGTACTAGTCACACCTTTCAGGATTGGCGTGACCAACGAGAAAGGTGAAAATCCTCTGTTGGGAGGTTTTATGAAGCATGGTTAGAACAGGTCTGACAGTTTGTGTCCATTTATACTCCAATTAATATAATAAGAGTAAGCCATGACAAGTGGATGACTTATGATGTTGGAGTATCGTAAGCTTAGATCCCTCTCGCAGTTTAAACAAATAGGGCTGTGCAACAAACTGTAGCTCCTCTTCTATTATATAGAAATCCTCCGACATTTAAAATTTTCTCCAGCCATTTACTACCATTATAAAGCTTGGAAGAGACAAGAAATGTTTTAATATAACTCCGATTGTATTTGTCTGAAAGTAGAATATCATATACACCTAGGATGGCTTTAGGGTGAGTAAATCATGGGCTAATTTAAATTTTTGGGTGAACTAATCCTTTTATTTAGAAGAGTCTGCTTGATGTGTCTTTCCTTTCTAGAGCAGGGCTCTGCATTCTTTCAGGTCATAAAACCATGGCAACCAGAGGCCTGGTTCTCTTACTTCGGGGGGTTGTTGTATACACTTTGGCATCTTGTTTTGTGGTTGGTAAGGGGTTTTAAAGATTATTTGTTAAATGTAACAAATGCTTTTGTCTGATTCGACTCAGTCATTACACTGGACTGCTTCTGGGCACAGTTTGTTACCGCTTTGGCGGTTGACACTGCACATGCCTATGAACATTCTTATATTTAGTGACTGTTGTCGTGTCTACCTTGTATTCTGTGCAGCCCGCCCCCTTGTGCTGATCTAATATGCTAATTTTGGTGTACTTGAGCTGGCAGGTCATTGGTCTAGATCCACCTATCAGCTGTGAGCACTCCTCACTGTGTCGTTATTGGCATAGACATAATAAATACATAGACGCCCTATTGGCCGCTTTGGAACGTTGCTGCGATACGTCAACGTGTCATTTTGCGGAGGGCAAGACTGCGCTGTAAACAAATGCAAGTAAACGGGTGAGCTGCGGTTTTCCTGGATAAAAACAATAATAACGATTACATTTATCAGCCGATTTCAGTGGTTTGTACGTGGTGTACGTTTCTATTACTAATTATATAATGACCAAATACAACCAAAAAAAATTTTCAGTCTTGTTTGTGAAAGGTAATTCCCCGAGACCTGTTTTCAATTGTGTGGCGACTTGTACAGCCCCATGCAGCGCACAAAAACAGGCATTTTTCTCAATTCCCATAATGAGAGGTATGGGAAAGTTTCCCTCCTTGATATGGCGGCACCATTGACGTACGCTCCAGCAGCCAATAGGGTGTCTATGTATTTATTATGTCTATGGTTATTGGTATGAATTGTGTGCTGTTCTACTCCATGATTGGTGGAAGCCCTGTTTCTTCAGGCTGATCTTCACCATTCTCACGGGGGAATTGTATATAGTTCCCACAGCATCAAGCTGATGCAATGTTGAAGTGACCGCTCTCGAAAGGGAACGTGTCCAGTTACTGTTGTAACCTCGGTTTCCTGAGAGGCGCGGAAACAAGACATTGCGTAAGCCGCTGTACGCTTGATCAGCTGAGCAAGCGTTCAGGCTCATCAGAAGCCCGCAGCCTTATCAGTATTTGCATGCGATTTGAATATTTCGCGACAATTGACCCTTCGCAGGGAGCTTGATTGACAGGTGATCTGACCATTCATACTTCGCCATCCGCCATTTTGTCCGACAAAGCAGTCGTTAGTAGTTAGTAGATTAACATGGGAGGATTTGAACTTGAAAAACTGAATATACTGACGCCTTTCCGCGGTTAAAACAACATTCCTTCTTATGTTCATTCATGTTTATTTGATGCTATAAATGAACTAGAAGGAAGAGATGATCGGTTCACAAGCAGCTTTAACTGAGGCTCTACAGCGATCTGTCACGACACATTAAAGATCGAGCCACAAAACGGTATTTATTGTTTAAATTTCTTTTTAAAAATGACCAAATTTGAAAGGTGAGACTTTGTTTAATATGTTTAATATCAATAGTAACCGAAAAATATCCTGGCCTGTCCTGTCTGTCAGCGTATTGTCAGTCTCCTCTCTGATCCGCGATGTATTTTTCACTGCGTGAGAACATGGTGTGTGCGGGAGAGCGGCGTAGCTTGTCGGACATAGCGACAGTAACTAAGGGGGGCGGGTCTTTGCGAAGGGTCAATAGGTTGTTTGCAGTCATGTGACTGTGTTGACGCGCGAAATTCAGATGGAGGGCAGGAAGTGAAGAACGCAATGGACGAGATGGAGGAAAGTCCGTACTGTACTACTTTAGGCGCTATTACAAGAGAAATATATAAACAAAAAATCTAAACATATGTTGGACGTGATCCTTACGTTATGAAGAGGACCGATTTTCAACTGAATTGAAAGATTTGCCTGCCATTGAGGCGGTAGATATCAGCAATTACCTCGTCTCACAGACATACTTTGACTTTACAAAGTTCAAATACTGGTACGTTGCACAAACAGACACATAAGCTGTATTAACTCAGCTTTGACGAAGTGATCACTGACACACACGGGCATTTTCCCATTCGGCTCCTCCCGACCGCAGACATAGGTTTGCAAGGCAATTTTTTCCGATGTTTTTATGTCAATTTCTTGTATTTTCCCCCCTTATGAACAACAAATTTTGGCACACGATAAAAACTCCTCGTGGTTTGATCGATTTGAGCCACCATAAACGACGCAAAACATTGGCATTTTGAGTTTGTTATAGTGATTCCTAAATATAGAAAATCACTTCCTGCCCTCCATCTGTATGTATCGCCATGGCAACGCAGTGACGTGACGTCATGTGAAAACAAGCTATTGGCCAGTTGTTTTTGTTGCATTATCCTATAAGGTTTCAGAAATTTTGGAGAAGGGGAAGAGTTCCCGCAGCGTCAAGCTGACGCAATGTCTCGTTCCCGCCTCTCAGTCCCATTAAACTGTTGCTCTCTGTCTCATCCTGACAGACATCCTGCCACCATAAACTCGCCTGTCAATCATATTGTCACAGTTAAAACCCTCCACATTTCACTTAAAGTCCCTGTAAAGTCAAAATGAAGTATGTGTTCTGAGTTTGTCATATCACAGAAAAATGTGTTATTAGACACCCAGCCATATTTGAATAATAAAAAAAGCCGGCAAGTACATAAAATAAGCTATCAAAATCTTGAAAAAATTAGCAGTAGTCTCTGCTTTCAAACGCTGGGGGTGTGTCCGCTGGCTGCGCTGAAACCACGCCTACCCGTGGTAAAGCTGCCGTTGCCACACTCAACTGTCACCCGCTACACCCGGAATGGATGCTCCTAAGAGCTTATTAGGTTAATTATAACATAAGCGCACAAGGCAACTTAGGCCCCGTCCACACTACTGCGTTTTCGTTTAAAAACGGAGACCTTTTGCTACGTTTGCACCTCCCGTCCACACTAAAACGGGAAAAACGAAGACCCAAAACGGAGAAGTTTAGAAACGCTGCAGCTCCGTTTTTCGTTTTGAATCTCCGGAGGGCGTTTTAGTGTAGACGGGACAAAACGGAGGAGTTTAGAAACGATGACGTAGAAGGTCACGCTCGGCTCTATGATTGGGTGTCATCACCCATGACGTATCCTTCCCTGATTCGTCAGCCACCCATCACATGTCCCGTCACCGGAAGAAAACAAACAAAAACATCCTGGACTACGTAGCTGATGTTAGTGAGTGCAACATGGATAACGAATTACAAGCGTTACTGACTTTGATGTCTTTGTTAGCAGCTGTTGTGCAAGCAAATTCTGCATTTTACAATGCTATAACTGCCTACATGCGCCGGAGGCAAACTATTATTCGAGCGATCTATGACAATTCCCGTGTGCAGCGGCGGTCCATGAAAAGAAATCTCTGGTCTTCGACATTTTCTAATCTTTGCAGAGGTAGCTAACGTTACTTGCTTCCTCATCAAATCTGAGGAATAGTCCATCCGTTTCCTGTTTACACCGGCACGCGCATGCACAGTGTTGGAGAATGGTCACGTGATCCGAGTTTTCAGTCGTTTTAATGTGGACGGAGATCAATTCTAATACGCAGCTAAAACGCTGGTGTGGACGGAGATCGTTTTCGTTTTAATTCTCCGTTTTTAAACGAAAACGCAGTAGTGTGGACGGGGCCTTACACTCATTGGTGGGCACGCACTGCCGATGATGTCACCAGTTGTCGGCGCGACGGGAGGATGAAGGCCGAGGTGGGAGATAGTCGTTCGGCCCCATTCACCAGTAACAGCGGATTATCAATGAATCCCAGTTGTCTCCGACGAAAGTTTATAAAACTATCCCATGTAAAATGATCACTACAGAGGCGGATTTTGGTGGTGATCCTCAGCTCTCCATCAAGGTGGCTTTTCACAAAATGAATCCACCTCTTCTTGATGTGATCGTATTTAGTAAATTTAAATAAGGACACCGATCTGTTTTGTACGTGATCGCATCCAGGTAGTAGGCTACGCTTTTCCGTGACGAAGACATAGCTAACTAGCAAACTGTAAGCTGTAGTAACAAATAATACTGACAGTAACTCGCGATTGAGCGGCAAACTGATGCGATGTTGCTCTATTTATATTGTTAGGGGAGCGGCCAGCCTCAGTGGCTCTAGTGCGTCATCAGGTAGGGGTGGGGCCAGGAGCTCAGGCACTCCAGTGCAACATCGAGTACCCTTTTAGCCCCAACCAAAAAATCCGTAAAATATCAATGGTGAAAAACTGTTTAACGGTCTAACTCCACAATCCAGTACTTCACAGTTCACAGTCTTTGTAATGTGTTTTAGCAATACACTTCTAACATTTATAATGTGTTTAGATTTTTTTTTTAATTGCCTTTACAGGGACTTTAATTTAATTTCCTACCGTACCTGATCTTCACCACTCTCACGGCAGGATTGTATACAGTTCCCGCAGCATCAAGCTGACGCAATGTTGAAGTGGCCACTCTCGAAAGGGAACGTCTCCGGTTACTGTTGTAAGTTAACCTTTTTTCCCTGTGATGGATCAATGTTATTTTACTCCACCAGTTTTTTTTTTGTTATAATTTGTTATTTGTTTTAAATCAGGTACATATAAGTTATTTTGAGTATGTATCTTTGATACATTTCAGGGTTTTGTTCTACAATATCCTGCCTTGTCAAACTTTAAATAAAACTAAACTAAACTAAAAATAATAAAAACAAGCTAATCAATATGTCTTCAGGATTACTAATGGTGCTGTGTTACTAATAATTCACCTACTTATATTATGCCCTAAAAGTAGCCTAAAAACCCTAAAAGTCTTTTTGTGAAGAAAAAGTACATACTTTTTAGTGTGTAGCAAAGAGTATAGCTAATATTAGTGATTTGCATATTTAGTCAATGCTGTAGGCAACTTGGTTTATTGTGCTAGGAAAATAACATAAAAGGGAAGTTTGATGTGTTATTGCGTTAATAAATTACCATGGTTGGTTTCCATCACATTGCAGTTTGAAGTTGCAGTTTGATTAGACTACACTTAACTGGAATTGTTTAACCAGAACACACAAACAGTTATGTTGTTAATGTCCTAAATATGCACATATTTACAGTCATAACGTACGAGAGTCATTTTACCATTAGTTTTCAAGCAGTTGCATCTGGTAGCATAGAAATTAGAATAAATCTTGGATTAATTATTTTTCGTTATAGGCTATGCCTACCAATATTTATTAAACAGTGTTCATTATGTTTGTTTTTAAATGTGGTATTTGTATTAGGGAATATGTTTATACGGCCGTATTAAGCCGTATGCTACTCGGCACTCTTAAGTATATAGATAAAATTTTTGTCATCTGATTATTGATGTCGAGATATTAAAAGTTTTGTGTTTATTTATTAACTAGGCTACTGTGTTAAACTGAATCCCTTGAGTGAGATCCCATTAAGTGGCATGTTGTTGTTGGTGTTTTTATCATTTAATGTAGGCTACTGGTGGTCATGATAGTGATTCAACCCTGAATACAAGCTACAAAATTTGTATTTTTTGTAAATGAGAACAGATCTTACATTGAACTTAAAGTCAGACCACATTTTTTAAGCCTCTTTTAGGGTGAATGTTCCTGACAGGTTTTTGGTGGCAATCCGGGGTCGTCCAGCTGTACTATAGGCTGTGAGTTCACACCAGATCCTGACCTGTCCAGCCTGGTGCTTACCTGGCAACGGAACTCACATGTTGTCCACAGCTTCTATTATCAACAGGACCAACTGGACCGCCAGAGTCCAGAATACCATAATCGGACATCATTGTTTATTTCAGAGCTTGGTAAAGGAAATGCCACCCTAAGAATAAATTCAGTTGGACCTAAGGATGTGGGTCAGTACCTGTGCCTAGTGAGCAATGGGGGAAAGGGAAGGGAAGGGAAAAGTCCAGATAGAGCTGGACTACGGGGGTATGCTGTACTTACAATAAAAAGACATTATTTTTTATGCCTTGTCATTATTAAAGCTTGGAAAACAGAATAACATTTTGAACTTCTATGGTGACTTCAGTATGTTAACTGATACGCAGTATATCTTATATACAATTTTCTGTAGCCTATTTGAATGTGTAGATTTGTATATTCAAATGCCTGTAACAGTAATACATATAAGACAGCTTATTTAGTACAGAATTATGGAGAAAAGGACATTTATTAGGAGGTTTTTAAAATGACTAAAATTTACTGTTGGTGTATCTTTGCTTCCTGAGGATACTAAACTCCCTCTCTGTGTTTCTCAGCCCTTTACTCTGAACCTATTTTAACATCCATGTGAACTCCACAACTGTGACAGTGCAGTTTGAGACAGAGGGATTCCCCAAACCTGAGGTGATCTGGCTGGACGAACATGGCCAGAACCTCAACTATCACCTGGAGCTCCATGATGAGACAGAAGATGGGCTTTATTTAGTTAAGCTATGAGGCCCAGAAGCCGGCGGTTAATGTCACATTTACCATGATGAACCACCTCCTGAACCAGAACCTTCAGAGACCTGTGCTCCTCAGCTATGGTAAGGACCCTCTTTTACTCTGAACTAAGTGCATGTCAAAAGGTATTCACTGGGGTTAGTGAAGTTAAATTGTGATATTAAAATTCAGACCTTCACCATGAAAATAGAGGTATAGCCATGATTTATCCATAAAGAATGTAGGCTCTATATATTATGTTCACAGTCTGTGATGACATGTGAAAGGCTTTGTGAATTCATTCCAATTCTGCAGGCACATGTTCAGTGCGACTGAGGTCATGTTTATTTTAATAAGAATAATAGTCAATTGACTGTCAAGGGAGAAAAAAAAAACATCTCACATCACCTCATAATAAAAGAATGAAACAGTATATTTTTAAACCAGTTTTTCTAGGAACAGTTGACATCAGATAATAAACTTAGATCTATTGTCTTAATCACTCTTTCATAAAGACAACCACAAATGGAGGAAATTAACTCAATGTCTTTTCTTTTAACCAAGTTTTTCCTTTCAACCAAGACAAACAAGAAATGGAAACATTGATATGTCCACAGTGTTTTAACACAAGTTTTACTTGCTCAATCCATGTTTAACCATACTCAAAAAAGCGAACATGAGGAAGAACAGATGCTGGGTTGTTGTGATTTCTTCTAGAAAATAGTGTGGGAAAAAGCAGCAATCAGCTTCAGGTTACTCGCGATGATTGTTACACAGTCAACTAGTACAACTAGTTCGGTTTGAAAACCTAGTTTGAGCAGAAACTGTCGTTCAAGTTACTTTGTGTCACTGATTTTAAATGCAACTATCATGATCACATTTAATAAAAGAAACTCAACCAAAAACACAAGAAAACTTTTTCTGAGGCGACTAAATTTACTTTTTGGACTGAATAAACATTTATTAAATGTATCACATTATAAAAAAAAATTATTTGGATTTTTTCTTCAAGTAACTTGGCTACTTGTATTATCTGAAGGTTGATTTCAATTTGGTGCTAAATCCTCTGAGTCTAAACACTTTTTATAATAATTATGGTTTGAGGAATTGGTGCTTTATATCCAGTAATATTGTTGATTTGATTGCATTGACACTCGGATGCGAACTGAACTAGATGACATCACGTTTTTTTCTTTATAGCAGAATTTAACTAATTTCATAATGATTAACTTTGCAGTTATTGAACTGGATCAACACTGAACTGACTTCAGCTGAACAATGACACTGTTGTCTTTTTAGAGCTGCTTTACAGCAGAATTCTGTTTGCATCATTAATCGTCACATTCCTGTTTTTTTCCCTTCAGTTTCAAATGATGGTGGAGGTAGAAGCTGGAAGATGGCAGCAATAATTCCTCTGTCAAGAATAAGCTTCATTCTTTTTGCTGTTGTGACGCTTTTACGATTTAAAAAAAAACAATAAAACCCTACCTTTGAACCTCGTCAGCTTTCCGTAAATACATTGGTTTCCATTGAGTTGCCTGGAAAGAGATTTCCATCTGCTAAGCAACATTTAATGAGAATAAAATTACAGAAAAGCAATGTAGACTTGTGGGAATTTTAGCAATGTTATCATCCTCACAAACCCTTAAAACCACAAATACATTATTTATGGTCCATGATTATGCAGTCTACTTGCGTAAAACAGTTCAATTCATCAAGGCTATGCCAATGCTTTCATCATGGCAGTATCCTCCCTATTTTTTGTCATGTGGTTGAAGGAGAGAACCCAAACCCAGACGATATGCAGACACTCCAGGTTTATTACGGCACAAAACCCACGAGGGGGCAAAACAGGACTGGAGGAGACTAGATGATAAATTCTGACTTGACGATGACTAGACAGGAAACAAACCGCTACACAAACTCACAATTCTCATTAAACAGGATTCAGACGAAGTACTCACAGGACTGTCACAGAGATTAACACCCAATGATTGACAATGTACCGACACAGGACAGAAAACATGAGGGATTAAATAGGGAGAAAACTAATCAGGAACACAGGTGAAATCGATGACATAATTACAAGATGAGATAACAAGGGGGCGAGGTGGGGTGACAGGACAACGCAAGCACACAGCCCAAACAAGTGGCCATGTGCTTAGACATAAAAACAAGAGTCTGTCATGATCCTGCCTCGAGACAAGAGAAGATCTGGCACGCGAAGGCAGAATCATGACAATGTATTGCTAGTTGCACAGAAGTCTTTAGATTACAGAGAACTATCTAGTGCTGTGTCAACAATGACAACTGCAGAAAAAAATCACTTAAAAGGTGGACAGTTGATACAGTAAACACTAGGTTTCTAAAGGCGTAAGGACAGTGCAACGGTTAGATTGTGTGTAATGATGTTTGGCTTGGGTTTGTAATGAATGGATGGCATGAACATGACTGTCTGAGCTAGCTCTTGCATGTTACATAAAAGGTAAATGCTCCATATTTGCATTACTGCTCTAAGTATCCTGTACAAACTTCAAAATATGCATTATATAATATATATTACGTATGTCAAGGTAAGCCCAATATTAACTCAATTGCCTATTCATACCATGCAGAATCATGATTATTGCAGTAGTTAAAATATTTAATATTTATTGAAAATTCCCCGTTTGTTAAATTTTATATAACAGATTTAGCACAAAAACAAAATTACAACATAAAAATAAATAAGCAGTGAATACAAAGAAATTACTTTCGGCACACCCATAAACTCCCTCTTACTGTCTCTTTTTTGTTGGCATTGTGTAAATACATCTGCTCATTCAAGCATTCTTGCGTAAACTGACATTAACTGAAGAATTTGGTTGTATGTGCACTGAACAGACATTTGCTCTGCTTGTGTTACTCATGGCCAGTGATGTATGAGCAAAGCAATGCAACAAGTCGAAACATGCATGCAAAGCACTAGGCACGCAGCTTCAACAGGAATCATTAATTGACATGGTTCACAGCTAAAGGTTTCCGCTTGTTTCGTCTACGCACAAACCAAATTATAGCAATGACCAGAAAAAAGCAAACCGACGATAGGACAAGAGCGATGGTGCCTTGATTTGCAGTTGTGTCCTTATCTGAAACAGAAAAAGAAGCTTTGCTTAATGTGGTAAGTGCTTCAGAACGTGCCAAATGCACAGTTAAATCCAGATTGAGATGGATATTATACATTATATCTCACAATATAAAAAAAGCATTTAAGATGAATAATAAAAAGCCTTCAAAAAGCTTTCAAACCCTGAAATTCAATATATGCATATATTGGAGGTGTACAATCAGTCATTCAGATGACAAGACAACTAACCAAAACCATTTATGCTAGTATATTTGTGAATAAACTAAATAATGTTGTTCGTAGTCTGTAATCACAATGTGACACACTGAATAGCAGGTCTGAGCTTACAGTTGATTTTTTTGTTTAAAATGCCATCTACTGTGATCTGTCCACTAGTTACCCTTTAAAATTGTATGTCCGTTAAAGTAGAAATTCTCTGGAACTCCACTAATGGAAAATGTTTGTAACTAGGTTATAGAGGCTTCAGCACAAATATTTGACAAGGGAAAAAAACAGGCCACTCATGTATAAAGTTAGAGATTAGTCTTATGACAAAGGAAATTGAGGAATTGTTTCCCAATAAAATGCCCAAAAATGGCAAATGTCTTCCGTGATTTCATGTAAGACACAATGCTTCTGTTTATAGATTTTAATGATATTTTAGGGGAAAATCCCACTGTTATAATTAGTGTTTCCAAACCCTGTTCCTAAAGACCAACCAATGCTACATCAACATTAATGCAGATGCATTAATGCATTACCTTTTGGGTTATGAATAATGGGTGCAGCCAAAATGAATCATCTCAGTAAACAGCACTGCAGCTTATTTCAGCTTATTTACCAACACCCAAGCCTCTTAAATTACATAATACTTAGATAAATGTAGTTTGCTTTGGGTTTTTCTACATTAGGCAAAAGTGCGCAAATATGCGCAATCACCTCTATGACTCAAATAAACCGTTTTACACACCTTTCTCAAATATACATTTTTTATCGCCTATAGAAATTCCAATGGTCTTACATCAGTTTTATAACTGGAAAAGTCAAGTCTGTAGAATCAATTAAATCACTGTTCTATTATTTCCGTATTTATTTGTGGTGTGGAAATCCGACCTAATGTAGACAAAGAAGTTCTGTGTTGTTAAATAGCATTGAAATGATGCCAACAAATCACTTGAGACAAGTCAAACATTCCTCTAACCGACACCTCCTCACACACACACTTTGTACACAGAAAGTCATACCATAGCTGAGGAGCACAGGTCTCTGAAGGTTCTGGTTCAGGAGGTGGTTCTTCAGTGTAAATGTGACATTAACCGCCGGCTTCTGGGCCTCATAGCTGCTCTTAACTAAATAAAGCCCATCTTCTGTCTCGTCATGGAGCTCCAGGTGATAGCTGAGGTTCTGGCCATGTTCGTCCAGCCAGATCACCTCAGGTTCGGGGAATCCCTCCGTCTCAAACTGCACTGTCAATGCAGAGGAGTTTACATGGATGCTTAACTTGGGCTCAGAGTAAAGAGCTGAGAAAGAAACACATAATCAGCTGTGTTGTATTGAAATATTCTGAAGTAAAATGTAAAAAGAATATTGATTGTTTTAATCACTAACCATACTAGTAAATTCTAGTAAATAAAGTAATTTCTAGCTTATAAAATGTATTTTACAGCAAAGCATAATTAGGACACTGTTCACTGGAAATCACACTTTTTATATTTCAAGGCTTTTCATGACCATGGGAAAACTGAAACACGATACAGCAAAACACAGCAAAACCACTCCTGACATATTCTCAATTCTCAGGATACCTAATCCTCAAACAAAAATAAACTTAACGATAAAATGAAACAGGAAGATGAATAACTAATTTGTTTATGTTTACTCTGTATCAAATGAAAATGAACCAATTCATAAAAGCCGAGCTGTACGCTTTTGAAACACAAATGATTATTTTGTCAGTTGGACTACACTAGAATTGGAGGTCAGTAAATTCATTAAATACTTTAAATTCAGTAACAGCGTTAAAGAAAAGTACAGGAATCACTGAGCATTTTCGTACGGTGATCCGTCCACATAGATGGAAGAATGCATAAGCAGGAACAGGTAACGCAACGAAAGGTCATTCGGTTATATATACTGTATATATTTTGTTTTTTACAATGGAACTGATTCTGAATAGGAACCAGTTCTCAGTTTCAAAACTTAAATGAATCACTGGAATTACTTTTCCAAAACCATAAAAAAAAAAGATCAAATAAATATGATCAACAAAATTCAACAAAAGTTGGGAGATTCTGGAAACATTGTACAACACATTCACTCCAATACCCATCATACACATACCTCCATAGGTCACTTTCATCAAGGCTTTTCCTGTTCCCTTTGCATTGCTCACTATGCACAGGTACAGGCCTGCATCCTTCGGTCTAACTTCTGCAATTCTAAGAGAGGCGTTTCCTTTATGAAGCTCTGAAATAAAAAATGACGTCCGATTGTGGAATTCTGGACTCTGTCTGTCCAGTTGGTCCTGCTGATAATAGAAGCTGTGGACAACCTGTGAGTCCTCCGATCGTTGCCAGGTAACCACCAAGTTGGAGAGGTCAGGATCAGGTGTGAACTCACAGCCCAGTACAGCTGAACCACCCCGGATTGCCAGCAGATGCTTATCAGTGACAGTCACTTCAAATGAGGCTGAAAAGAGGCAGCGAGAAGAATTTAGAGTTGCATGAAGAAACACTGCTGGGTAATCCAAAGATTTAGTTTAAAGGGGTCATTTTCATGAGAAATCAAGTTTTCCTTCATATTTTGAAGGAATGTGCAGTCTTAAGCCATTCGCTAGCAACGATCTATAATATAATGAAATATTTAGTATTTAAATGTCACTAGGGAAAAAACTATTTAAGAATGATGCTTTATGCAGCCTTGAAATATCTTGGACTCAACTCTGTATAAGCATCAACCAATGGTATGAGTTTGGGGTGCTTTCTTGTTCATCTAATTTGAAATTCAAATTTTTATCTATTTAATGGGAGGAGCAAAAGTTATAAAGGCATTAAAAATGTAAATAAAGTTCAAGAGATCAAGTCTGTTTAGTAGAAGAAAGAAGAACCACTAAAGTATTTGAAGTATACTTCTGTCTAGAAGAAATTCAGTCTATCTTTATTTGGCATTTTAAATTCTATTGATGTGCAGTCTATAATTACACTGACTTAAGTAATAGCTTCTTTCTATTTAGGCTACCCTGTAATTTTCCAGGACAAGGACTGAAACATAGCATCACAAAACCAAAAAAGTTTTCTTCACTGGGAGTGTACATAGGAATTTACTTCAAATCTTTACTTAGTCTTTCCTCGCCAAAATCTCCGGATCAAAACACAGGTGAAGAAGCAAAAACAAGTGCTGGAAGATTGCTTACGCAAATGTAAAATAACGCTATCCTCACACGTCAAACAACGTTAATGAATGAAATGTCGACCCAGGAAAGGTTAATAACTGTGAAGCGTTGGGGTGTTGCTGGACTCGATCTACTCCATCTATGTTTTGATCATCGTTCTGAATCTGATCCGGAGGTAGTCTTTGACAAAAATAAGACTGTCTCAGCTTTTTGTTGAAAATGTTGCTTTTTTTATTTTTTATTAAACTTACCCACATTCAAGTGTCGATATAAAGGAACATGAAGCTAGAATAAAATGTTTTTAAAATGCAGTTAAAGTACAGTTAAAGATATATTTCATGAATAAAAAAAAAACTAAATAGAAACATAATAGTATACTTAAAGTGCAAAAATAATATATAAATACTAATTGTAAACTATAAGTATGATGTTATGTTCCCTTAAAGAAAACTTACAAGTATTTTTGCAGTATAAAACTACTAAACTACTGAGAGCAACTTCAAAGTGTACTTTTATAAACTAAAAAATGTGCTACAAGTATTTAACTATCAGTATACCTATAAGTTCACTTTTAGTATAGTTGCAGTACGAACAAAAAAATTAAGTTGTAAACTAGTTGTGTATTAAAAGTTTACTACTGTTACACTTAAAGTATACTTAAAAGTATACTTGTATTAAAAAAGTGGGCCAATTTAGTCCCAAGTAGTATTGAATTGAAAAAGTATACTTCTAGTACATTGATATTAGTATCCTAGATAAAGTATAATTAAAAATATACTTTTTTTAAAATTATAAATTATTACGTTTAAAACTATGAAAACAAAGAGTGGGAAAACACAATACATTTCGATATTCAAAGGGTAAAACTGATCACCTTTTTTTTAAATTATTATTATTAAAAATGGCCACACCGTTGTGTCGCTTTTCACCCACAAAGAAAGCACGAGTATCTAACAGTTTTTTTTCTAAACGTTATTGTACTTGATTTTAAATGTTATGCATACAAGTATGCTGTATGTGACAAGCATATCGCATCAGACGTCTTTATTATAACGCCCTGCGATTTCTATTTATTAAATGTAAGTCTTACCCACAACAAGAGCATCCGCGAACATCAAAAGGAACCAAAGCATCGTCGCAGGGAAATCAGGAACATTGTTTAAATAACGAGGCAGTTCAGTGTAGCGTTGATCACATGCAAGTCGGTTTAAGTGATATCTCAAGCCAAGTATATCATATCAAATTCCCTTTGCAGATATGCTTCCATTCCCCTGCAAGTTACAAAACTTCCTACTACACCTGGATGGGTCTGTCTGCGGACTGGAAAAGAGATACAGTCGGTTGGTCTGGGAACGCCCCCGGGAACGCCTCGTCACGTGATGTGAATTTAGCCCGTGGGGGAAAGATTGCCTTGGAGCTCGGTCATTGAACTACACGCGACAATCATGCCGAAGAGGTGCTGTGTCGTTTTCTGTACCGCCAATAAACAAACAAATTATGAATTGAAGTTCTACATCCTTCCTAATAAACACACAGAACCGGAGAGGACAAAATGGCTAACTTACAAGCAATAAACAGTAGTGTAATACTTCTGTGATGTTCTGTAATACCTCTAACGTTATAGTATGTCCCAAAATACTATAGTATTCCTATAGGATTACTATGATATTTTGTCCTAAAATACTACAAGATTCCTATAGTTGTTTTTCATTAGGATGTCTCATTCACATTAGAGTTATCATCTGAAGGCTCGCTTGATAGGCCAATCGCTACGGTCTACACTCAGAGTGCAGTGCGTGATCTGTGGATAACTGTCAGCACAGTCCCTCGGCAACCTCGTACTACTGATCACCGTTTTACAAAAGGATTAATAGTTTGGAGTGAAGCATACGTACAATTGGTTAGTGACAAGGTTTTATGGAGTTATAGTATGCAATATGATTGAGTTATACTATAGGCTATGTTACCGGTAGCTACCGGTAACATAGCCTATAGTAAGGTTAGGCCTATCTGATTCAACCACTCCTATGGCAAGCCGTTTTAACTTTTAATCATTTTAACCTACTAGTCTCTATTTTCATGCTACTAGTGCTTATTTTTTAGATACTAGTATCTATTCCATTAAGTACTACTTACCACTGTGCTAGGTACCCCAACGGAAGGGTACCCAAAAAGTGGTACGGTACGGTTCGGCTTTTTGGTACCATTCACAACTTTTGACAGTGGAAACGCAAATAATTGCGTACCGTACCGAACTGTACCGTACCGTACCGCACAGTGGAAACGAGCCATATATGATATCTATGGCGAAATCAACGTCCCGCCCTCACTCTCGCTGAATCAATCACAAGCACACGCCTCTGCTGCAGAACAACGCATGATGTCGGTGTGAAATAATTAATTATAGAAATTTAGATATTCAATTTAAATCTCCAATCTCCTCAGTCCTCCAAAGATCCCGAAAAAAAGTCCGTTGTTGCTTCAGACTACTTTGCTCAGAGAACCTGTCAATCACAGATGTCAATCATGTACGCCACAGCGCCGTTTTTATAGCATCAAATAACTAACTTAAAAGAAACTTATTTTAAAAACAAACACTTGAAATTACATCAGCGTGATAAAAACTACAGTAAATGACAGAAACTATCTTTGGAAAAATGATATGTGAAGTGTAATTTAATTGTTTAGTTGGTCTCACGTCGTCCCGTTGAATAACATGGGGAGGCGGGTTTTATGAGCTATACTAGGACCGGTCACCGGGGGGCGATCGATTGGCTACACTTTTCTGGTCTTGTGCGGCACGCTTGGTTTAATGTAAGATTTTTTTGGAAAATGCAGTTTTAAAATAAATTTAAAAAATCACTTTAACCACTAGATGGCTATACAGCTCCAATATAAGCTATTTGCTATTTGACCGAAATAGGCCTATATCTTTTCACAAGTTGGATTCATATCTAAATATTATAAAATCACAATTATAACAAAAACAAAAAAATACTTCATCTGTTTTTAATATAATTCTATAATTTCAATCAACATTTCAGTTACTAACTGTAACAGAACAAAAATCAACAGAAATTAAGAGTTATATTGTTGAGTAAAAATAGGCCTACATGACATGAACATAAAAATGCAATGAACTGAACAGCAATAACAAATGAGCAAATAAAGCAGTAAAAAAAATCAAATTTAGTTAGAAATTTGTGTGTGTGCATGTTAAATTGTTTTGTCTCATCCTTTCATCTCTCTCTCTCTCTCTCTCTCTCTCTCTCTCTCTCTCTCTCTCTCTCTCTCTCTCTCTCTCTCTCGCTCTCTCTCTCTCTCTCTCTCTCTCTCTCTCTCTCTCTGTGTGTGTGTGTGTAAGGGTCATCAGCTGGAGTGCCCTTAAAATTCACCAGAGGGCACTCCACATCAGACTATTGTCATTTCCTCACAGAGTACATCTCCCATAACTCACTGCCCAGACTCTTCATCCATTATCACATTTACCTGTGTCTCATTATCTTGTTTAGCTCACCCCATATAAGCCTGGTTTCCTCATTCACTCACTGCAAAGTTTTGTTTGTTGTTGCGCTGCATTTCTGAGCATTCTCCCTGGTTTCATTTTTCTTGTTTTTTTGCTTGTTTCTTGGATTCCCTTTATGCCGCTGACGTTTGTTTGTTTGTATTTTTGTTTGGACTGCCTTCCTGTGCTTGACCCTTTTCCTGTGTTTGACTATGATTCTGGATTACATTTGACTATGATTCTGGATTAATAAACTGCATTTTGATCCTCACCTTGTCTCGGAACACAGTGTGTCTGTATGTGCACATGTGTTAGTGTAACCAATTTATTTTGTGGTGGTTCTGCATTTTGGATGATTTTTGTTTGAAAATTATAAGAGAGCAGTTGTTTTATAACCTCACAAATGTATTCCTGTGTGTGTGTGAGTGCACATTGTCGATGTGTCAGTGTCACCAATTTATATTTGTGGTGGTTCTGCATTTTATTTGACAAATTAAGACTTTTTTATAAAATTACAAATGTTTTCCTGTGTGTGTGTGAGAGTGCACATTTTCAATGTGTCAGTGTCACCAATTTATTTTTGTAGTGGTTCTGCATTTCGTATGATTTTATTTTACAAATGATAAGAGAACCATTTTTATAGTCTCAAAAATGTATTCCTCTATGCGTGTGTGTGTGTGTGTGTGTGTGTGTGTGTGTGCGCGCGTGTGGCGAGCATGATAATTTTGCATTGTGGATGTTTTTTGCATTGTTGAAAGTGTGCCACTTTATTTCTGTGTTTTGCATTGTTTCTGATTTTGATGAAGAATTCTGTATATTTACTATGCGGGATCGCCAGGGACCCCGAAGACAACTAGTGTCACTATTTTTTTTTTCACGCTAACATAAAAACAGATATCATTAAATTTTTGTTGTAGATCTAGAAAGTGTTGAGAGCTGTAGAAAGTTTCATACCATTTGGACAAAGAGAATTTTTTTTTTATTTGAGCAAAGGTCAATTGCGGGTTAAAAAGACCCCGAAGATAACCAGCTTTTATCCAAAGCAAATTACAAATGATAAATACATCTATCTAAGCAATTTACCAAAACAGTTACTTCTGAATATCAGAAGTGATATAAGCCTAATACAAAGTTCCAAGATTGTCACTAGCTCAAAATGAAGAATGTAAAAGTGTGTGTAAATATATAGTGCCTTACGAAAGTCACATTTTGTTATGTTGCTGCCATGTCAAACTACTTTAAATTACCTTTTTTTCCACATCCATACATACACCATAATGACAAAGCAAAAAAAAAAAAAAAAAAAAAAAACAACAACAACAGATGTTACAACTTTGCAAATGTATTAAAAAGGAAAAACTGAAATAGTACATTGTAGAAGTATTCAAACCATTAACTCAGTATTTAGTTAAAGAGATAGTTCTGACAAAAATTTAAAAAAGAGTTTCTTTCTTCTGTTGAACACAAAATAAGATATTTTAAAGAATTTTGGTAACCAGACAGTTGACAGCACCCATGGACTAGTAAAAATACTATGGAAGGAAATGGGTGCCGTCAACTATCTGATTACCAACATTCTTTAAAATATCTTCTTTTGTGTTCAACAGAAGAAAGAAACTCATAGGTTTGGAACAACATAAGGGTGAGTAAATAATGACAGAATTTTCATTTTTGGGTGAACTAAGCACCTTTACAGCCTCAATCTTTTAGATGTAACTAGCTTTGCAAATATTTTTTGGGCGATTTTCTGCCATTCTTTTCCTCAGGTCCTCTCAAGCTCTTTCAGGTTGAATGGGGACCGTCGGTAGACAGACATTATCAGGTGTCTCTGGAGATGTTTGATTGGGTTCAAGCCCAGGCTCTGGGCCACTTAAAAACATTCAGAGTTGTCCATAAGCCACTCTTGCATTGTATTAGCTGTGTGCTTATAGGGTCGTTGTCCTGTTGGAAGGTGAACCTTCTGCCCAGTCTGAGGTTCTGAATGCTCTGGACTAGACTTTTATTAAGGTTAACTCTATTTGCTGCTGCATTGAGCTTTCCTTCCCTGATGAGTCCCTCAGTCCTTGCCGCTGAAAAACACCCCCACAGGATGATGCTGCTATCAACAGTTTACTGGGATGGTATTGTGCAGGTGATGAGCAGTGCCTAGTTTCCTCCATACATGATGCTTGGAACTAAAGTTCATCAGACCAGAGAATATTGTTTTCTCACAGTCTGAAAGAGTCCTTCAGGTGCTTTTGTGCAAGGAGAGGCTTGCACTCTGCATTAAGCCCAGATTAGAGTATTGCAGTGATATTTGTCCTTCGGTAAATTTCTCCTATATGATAAACCAGAGTGACCATCAGCTTCTTGGTCACCACTCTAACCAAGGCCCTTCTCCATCAATTGCTCAGTTTGGCCAGCTCCAAGAGTCCTGGTTGTTCTTCTTCCATTAAGGATTGTGGACACTACATGCTTTTGTGAATCTTTAATACAGAATGTTTTGTTTTTTGTAGTCTTCCCCAGATCTGTCTTGACACAATCCTGTCTCTGAGAGGCAGTTCCTTTGACCTCATGGCTTGGTTTTTGCTCTGATATACAATTTCAGCTGTTAGAACCTTTATGAGGTGTGTGTGCCTTTCCAAATCATACCCATTTGCAACTATGCCACAGGTTAACTCCACCTGAACTGTAGTAACATCAAGCGATGGTACTGAATGCTCCAGAGCTGAATTTCAAGTGTCCCAGAAAAGGGTATGAATACTTACGAATTATTTTTAAAAAAATATTACATATACATTTGCAAAGCTATCACAAATCTGTTGTTTGCTTTGTCATTATGGTGTTTGGTGTATGGAGTGTAGATTAATGTGAAAAAAAGTAATTTAAAGTAGTTTAAATAAGGCAGCAACTTAAAAGCAACCCACTGTATATTTATGGATTTGTAAATAGTTTATTCTATTTTATTCTATTAATTCGGCATCTTTACTATTATAGCCTACTCTGCACATGATGGGTATTTTTTGCTGAATTCTATTGAACACAACAAACTTGCACGCTACGTTTAAATGTTACGTCAGTTTAATAAGAGCGTTTCAGACAGGGAAAACCATTCATTAGTCACCAAGCTATTAAATCTTATAAATTGTATACTTTTTTGATCAACTTTTTTTTAATGAATAAATCATTAAAAAAAGAACAACACTGTTTTAATACGGCGCCGTTGTCTCTAACAGTATGTTATAACGGACGCGAGCAGTTATGACACCCCTCCGCGCTGCTCATATTGGTATGAGCCGGATCGCACGCTGCTTGCTGGAAACATGTGGCTTACTGTGTTTTTTGGGTAGTGGAGTCTCAATTTGCCGGTTTGTCATGTAGAGAAACACATCGCATCTTTTGGTCAATAACTCAGTGATACAGTATGTAAAACGACTGAAGACCAAGAACACACAGTTGTCACCCCGACAGACAGGAACTGAAGGGCCTTTAATGGTCTCTCTGGATCAGACAGGTGAGCCTGCGATTCGTTATCTATCTTCCAGCTGCTCGAGGTACGTCTTATTTTTCAATCTAAATAATTATTCAGCAGACATCTGCACAGATTGTAACGGTTATTCGGCAGGTTTTAGGGAAATACAGATTTGCTAGTAAAGTAAGCAGATTGCCACGTTGCAAAGGTACTGATTGAATAACTTTGATTAGAAGGGAGTCACTTCCCTTGACCCCTCAAGAATCGTATTCATTTAGGATCCGATCTGTCTGACATGGATTCTGGGCGTTTAAATCTGTACCGGGGAGGTCTGCTGCAACGTGGGCTTGTTGGAGGCGCAGTTCACTTGGCGCCCTCACAGCGGTGCTGCTGCGCCACTTTGAAAATGAGAATTCAGTATGTTTTTTGTAGACCAGTCAAACCAAAAGTGACATTGAATAATATATAACACAGGTGTTTTAAAACCAAGGACCCCTACATATTGTAATCACTTAAGTAGCGTAAAATATAATGGCTACTGTTTATTTTAAGATAAAAAAAATATTAAGTGTGATATTAGAGATGTTGTTTCCAAAATTAAGTAAATGGCTTTTATGATGTCACTTTACTGAGGCCAAGACAAATTATATATATATATATATATATATATATATATATATATATATATATATATATATATATAAAAATCTAATACTAAAATATCAATAATTATTAATGTGTATTATAAAACATATATTGGGAATATTTAATTTCTATGACATTGGCATTGTCTTTTATTCTACACACTATAAGTGGGGTGTTAAAAAACGGATTTTTATTTTTTTAAAGGCAGTCAATAGAATAAAATAATTGTTGTTAATCCATTAAATTCCATTTGGTCATTAGAAACTGTATTGCCATAATATCAAGCCCAATACTGAATGCAATAATTATTAGTTACTAGTCTTAGTGAATGGTCTTGAATGACCCACAGCTGTAGTCTTAGTTCAGACTGTCACTGCAACTGACAGCTATAAACTTTGCCATTCACCTCATATGTGGTTCTAAGATTTACTTATATCTTTTTAAAAAATTGTTTATATGTATTTAGAGATCATTCCTCATATTGTGTGTGCTGATTGGTCGTGACCATGAGGAGGTGTACGAATTGTGGAGGGACGGACATTGATGTGGACCAGGCACGGGGTGATGCCGTGTGTATGGGCTGCGGCTCCGTGCTGGAGGACAACATCATCGTTTCCGAGGTAACCTTCGTGGAGAACAGTGGAGGAGGATCGTCCGCCGTAGGGCAGTTTGTCGCTGGTGACTGTGAGTGATAGTTCATCTACACACCACAGACAATTTCTTACTGAAATTGTTTAATTTGTTAATGAGGGAAACATTTTTTTTTTGCTATTTGTTGTGTGTATCTCAGGGGATCCGAACGAAAAGCTATATGATATTGTCCTCTATCTCACCATCCATTAAATAGGATTGTTATGAACCTTGACTGGAAACAGGTCCAGTTCTCAAATGTCAGCCTGTGAAATCTTTTTTTTATATTATAATCTGCTTCCACAATTTATACTTTGGGTACTTTCTTAGAAATTTCTAGTCTTGCAGTTTTGAAAAATTTCACTTTTCTGAATTATTTAATTGTCCTGAAATCTTCCCACACGTTTGAAAAGTTTGTATATGGCAACTTTTTTTTATTTTTTAAATGACACATTATGATAAATCAAATGTGTGGTAAATGTTTTATAATCAAATTAATATCATGTTGAAACATACAGATAGTTCCTCTCCAAACTCATTTAAAGGTGCTGTAAGCATTTTCTGAGAAGTGCTTAAAGACAGAGCACCAAAACACACTAATAGCCAATCAGCAGTAGGGGGTTTCCACTTCTGAGGGGGGATGTGCATGTCTTGCATAGCATGTTTGTGAATTTGGGGGAGGAGCTATCAAGATAGGGGTGTGATCCTTTTGGGTAGGGGCGTGTTTGTTTTGGTGTTTTCAAATATCAACAGCGTTTCTCAGAAACTTACTGTATCTTTAAAGGCCATATTGCACCTTTTTTTTTTCAAAATTAGTACATAAACTTGTATGAAAATACCATATGAAAAATTAATGCATAATTTAAAATTGTTTTGTAAGACAGGGCACAAATTTAGTAGAAAACGTGACAGTGTCCTTGACCGGTGAAATTGTTTTTTTTAAACCGCATCATTTTACGTCACGAGAGGGAGTCGTTTTCTCAGTGCAGAGTAGGTTGGTATTCAGTAGGAGCGGTCGTTATTTCAGTGTGTTTTCGATTTATAATCGTCATGGTAAATTATTGTGTTTGTGGAGCTTGCACAAACTCCAGCCTGTCAAGCAAGAACCTAGACTTCCGACTTCCCACTTCCTACTCAGCTACTGTTCGGACGCTCTCGCTTACTGCTCCGCTTTTATATTTTTATATTTTATCTCCTTTTATCACCGAATTTTAACTTCAGCAAATCAGCACAGTGCTCAAACTCTTGGATTAATACAAAAAAAATACCGGGGAAGAGAAAACACAACTGCCATTAGGACATTCATAAGGATAAGAAAATGCCTCCTCTGGAATCTACTTGCTGCTCTAACTGCCACAGACTTTTACAAAAGATTGCAGTTCTTGAAACAAAGTTAATTGCGGGACCACCAAACCAGACGGAACACAGAACAGAGCTTCGTCATGGACGCCCTCAGCATACAGCCAGTGAGTCCCATGAATGTAGTGCTCCTCGACAGGCCATACTGAGTGTAGAGAAACAAGCCGATCGACTTACAAATCGATGGCACAAACAGGGAGCGAGACCCAAAGGCACTCAAGACATCAGATTGTCACAAGCATCACATAGTGCCGCAGTAGCATCCTCTACTCCAGATACGTCTCTGACAAGGATTGCAAACACTGGTCTCCTTCCACCGCCTATACATCTCGAGAACAGATTTGAAGTATTAATGAATGAGGAATCCCCAAATTTGAAGAACGAACACAGACTGAATCAGCCAGTAACTAACACTGATACTAAGGTCGGGCTCAAGGTCGAGCAGACAGCGGCACTCAGCTCAGAGCGCAGCCGAGCCCAGGACTCTGATAGTGGACGACTCCATAATCAAAAAACATTAGCAACAGGGAAACAACTACGTGCTGCCTTCCACAAGCAACAACTTCTGATGTAAACAGGGAACTTCAGAACATTCTGATGAAACATAAGACTGCAAATCGACTCATCTTTCATGTGGGGAAGAATGATATTCATAAAGAGCAGTCGGATCTCCTTCAGAAGGATTTCAATTAACTTTTTGAAACACTTATAAGACTGAAAGTTCAAACATTCATCAGTGGACCGCTCCCAGCAAGAGGAACAAACAGGTTTTCACGGTTGCTTGGGCTTAATACATGGCTGCAAAAAAACTGCAATATAAAAGAAGTGAACTTCATTGACAACTTCAATCTTTTCTGGAGTCAGAGGCAACTGCTTCAACAGGATGGGCACCACCCAAACAAACTTGGTTCAAGAGTGCTAAAGGACAATATCTACTTCTCCCTCCGTCATCCTTCTGCAGTGTATGCCAATCCACTCAACCTGAATGGCACACACACCTGGATACAGTATGAATGACCACAGGACTTCACTTCAGCACCTGAATGGACATGCGGTTGACACATCACACAAGGACAATGATAACCCCACTCAGCCACAACAACCTCTGTTCACGCCCACAATCTCAGCTGAGCTCTGCCCACAGAGCTCACCACAGAGAGACTGTGACATACTAGCACTGCTCCAAGATTCAGCACCCAATGATGACTTTCTGGAAAACAGCCAAGGAAACCAGGACAGCATATTACAGCCTCCAATAACACCAGAGCAACAGCCCCTCTCACCAGACACGTTATCCCTCTCTCCAGCATCTCCACTTCTTTGCTTCTCAGAGAAAATGGAACAACTGGTGTATGCTGGAACCAAACTATCCCACTCTTTTGCTGCAAGCCCCCTGATACCAACCAAAAAACGGCAGGCCCCACAACCACCAAAGCCTGCGGGCCCAGCTCGCCCTCCCACTCCCCCTATGAGAGCTCTTCGGCCTCTGCCACAGCGCCAGGGCCCACACACTCCAGCGGCTCGAGGTGAACCTAAAACAACTGATACCAGCTCTCAGTGATATGTGTCGGGTCCCCGCTATGATAACAATAACTTTCTCAAATGTCTACAGAACAAGTGGGAACCCAGTGGGCCTATATCTTTCTCTATTGCTGTTCGATTACATGATAGAAAGTCTAAGGCCTTTAAAAGCCGTACAGCAAACCCATCTAATCAGGTGCCTATTACACGCCAAACTAAGATTGCTGTGGGGACAAAAAGTAAGACTGTTAAGTTAGCCCTTTTAAACATCCGCTCACTTAAAAATAAATCACTTCTTGTCAACGACTTAATAACCACATACAACCTGGATTTTATGTTGCTAAATGAAACTTGGCTAGAAGACAGCTGCAGTGCAACAGTCCTCAATGAAACAGCCCCTCCTAACTTTACTTTTATGATTGTCTGCAGAGCTGTCAGAAGAGGCGGAGTTTTAGCTGCTCTTTATAAAGATGTCTATCAATGTAAGCAAATATCATTTGGGAATTACCCGTCTTTCGAATATCCGGGTATTGTGTTAAAAGGTGCTCCACGCATTTTACTTATCATTGTTTACAGGCCTCCAAAATACTCTCCAGCCTTTGCTGAATACTTTACAGAACTGTTATCAAAAATTTCCTCAGAGTTTGACTGTTTTGTCATTGCTGGAGATTTTAACATTCACATAGATAATGCAGAAACCAATATGGCAAAAGAAATCAAAACTGTTTTAAAAACCTTTGATCTGACTCAGCATGTACATGGACCCACAGATAATCGTGGACACACTCTAGATTTACTTTTCAGCAAGGGTCTAAACATTTCATCGATTGTTATTAAGGATGTAGCACTGTCTGATCATTTTGTATTTTCTTTGATATATTGATTTCTCCTGCCATTGAAGCTAGATCTGTGTCTGTCAAGAAGAGATGCTTAAATGAGAACACTAGTGTAGTATTTATGAAGGCTATATCTTTAACACCAAGCATATCTTCTGACTCTGTTGATTTTATCCTCTATTCTTTTAACTCAAAAGTTAAGAGTGTAATTGATGATATTGCTCCTGTGAAAGTCAGGAAGAAGAATGGCAGACAAAAAGCACCTTGGAGAAACTCAACAGCAGTGCAAAATATGAAAAGACAGTTCGGAAAAGCAGAGCGCATGTGGCGGAAGACAAAACTTGCCCATTATAACATATACAAAGACAGCATCCATGCTTTCAATTAGGAACTAGGCAAAGCTAGACAGACTTTCTTCTCGAATATTATAAACAGCAATATAAACAACACACGCACTCTTTTTGCTACTGTAGAGAGACTGACAAACCCCCCAAGCCAGATTCCCAGTGAAATGCTCTCAGACAGTGCAGTGAATTTGCTTCTTTCTTCTCTGAGAAAATCAATAATATCACAAAGGTGATCAGCTCATCCTTGAGTTGCACTGGGGTCAGACAGAACAGACAACAGCCTGAGAAAGTAGTCACTATATTTGATTTTGAAGAAATTGATGCCAAAATTTTGCAAGAAACCGTACAGCACCTTAAAGCATCAACCTGCGCCCTTGACGCACTTCCCACATCTTACTTCAAAAGTGTGTTTAACTGTTTAGAAGCAGATCTCCTAAAAGTGGTAAATGCCTCACTTCTCTCGGGGAGTTTTCCAAACCAAGCCCCTCCTGAAAAAGAGCAATCTGGATAAGACCATATTAAACGACTATAGACCGATCTCAAATCTTCCTTTCATAGGCAAGATCATTGAAAAAGTTGTCTTCAATCAGCTGAACAAATTCTTAAGCTCGAATGGATACTTTGACAATTTTCAATCTGGTTTCCGACCGCATCACAGCACAGAGACATAATAAAGATTATAAACGATATTCGCTTAAATACTGATACAAGCAAATTATCAGTGCTGGTACTACTCAACCTCAGTGCTGCATTTGACACTGTCGATCACAACATAATTCTCGACAGGCTGGAAAACTGGGTCGGACTTTCTGGAATAGTCCTAAAATGGTTCAGCTCATACTTGGTAGGGAGAGGTTATTATGTGAGTATTGGAGATCATAAGTCTGAATGGACACCCATGACATGCGGAGTCCCTCAAGGCTCCATTCTTGCGCCACTCCTATTCAACCTGTACATGCTCCCAATGAGCCAAATAATGAGAAAGAACCAAATCCCTTACCACAGCTATGCAGACGATACACAGCTCTACTTGGCCCTATCGCCTAACGATTACAGCCCCATTGTTCCAATGCATTGATGAAGTAAACAATTGGATGTGCCAAAACTTTCTTCAGTTAAACAAAAACAAAACTGAAGTCATTGTGTTTGGAAACAAAGATGAAGTTCTCAAGGTGAAGGTGAACGCATACCTTCAGTCTAGGGGTCAAACAACTAAAAATCAAGTCAGGAATCTGGGTGTGTCTCTAGAGTCAGACCTTAGTTTCAGTAGTCATGTCAAAGCAGTAACTAAATCAGCATACTATCACCTGAAAAATATTGCAAGGATTAATGCTTTGTTTCCAGTCAAGATTTAGAGAAACTTGTGCATGCTTTCATCACCAGCAGGGTGGATTATTGTAATGGACTCCCACTGGCATTCCCAAAAAGGCCATAAGACTGTTGCAGCTCATACAGAACGCTGTTGCTAGGATTCTGAGCAGAACCAGAAAATATGAACACATCACACCAGTCCTCAGGTCTTTACACTGGCTGCCAGTTACATATAGGATTGATTTTAAAGTATTATTACTGGTATATAAATCATTCAATGGCCTAGGTCATCAATACATTGCAGATATGCTCAGTGAATATAAACCCAACAGATCACTCAGATCATTAGGATCACATCAGCTAGAAATACCAAGGGTTCACTCTAAGCATGGTGAGACCGCGTTTAGCTACTATGCCAGCCGTAGCTGGAACCAGCTTCCAGAAGAGATCAGATGTGCTCCTACAGTAGTCACATTCAAATCCAGTCTCAAAACACATCTGTTTAGCTGTGCATTTACTGAATGAGCACTGTACCACTGTTCGTCCGACTTTTCGTACTGTATTTTATTTTATGTTTTAATTATTCTGATTTCTTTTGATAATTTCTGTATTTTATCTTTTATTCTAAACTGTTTTAATTATTCTGATTTCTTTTGATTATTTTAATTTCTTCTATGTAAAGCACTTTGAATTACCATTGTGTATGAAATGTGCTATATAAATAAACTTGTGCCTAGTGAAACTCCAGGCTGGCGCGGTTCCTTTGGGGCACACTGTCACAGCACCTTCATCAGGCCGCCCGGTCCATCGTCACATCAGCATGTGGTTCGGGCGGGAAATATAATGATCACGCATCCGTCAGAGATCACTTAGTGTACATTTGTTTTACAAAACGTGCCTTGTCTGAATTTAATTCATGAACATATCCTACATAAACTTTTAATGTAATGCTTTTATGTGTGTCTTATTAGTCTGCACCGAAACTTCTTATTATCATAAATAGTTCTATAATTTATTTTCAATCTGTACAAAACCACTTTAAGTTTTAATTTTTGTGTTGGCTGTTTCTACGAATAAAGTTTTTATACCGTAAGACATTTGTGATTGTGATGATTTTTTTTATTGATTGTTTCCAAAACGGGGTCATTCAAAGCCTTTATAAAGTCTCATAATGGTTGACAACACATGCAGGTAAGGGTCCAATACTAGCCTTGTTATTTCCTGATACATAATAATAATCTACAATATTGTGATCTGAGCATAGTGTTACATATCGTAAGCTAACGTGTTTATATCTATAAGCTAACGCTGGTGTCTCATCCAAGACACCTACCCTGTTCTCACACCGCAACTCAATTTGTCTCCTCTGACCGTTGTTTTGTCTAACCCTGGCCTGTCCCTGCTCTCTTGGCTGCATAGCCTCATAATTATATGGATGATAAATACGAGTGAACATTTACAATTTCCTATGCGTCCGAACTGTAATTTTGATCCATTGCTTTCCTATTGTTTAAATTGGCCACACTCCCTCCCGTTACGTCACTTCCGGTTTTTGGCGATTTTCAGATGCGGAAGTAAGGTTTTCTCACAAAAACGACCCCAGAAGCCTCAATAGCGTTTTATGAACCTAGTTCCTACTATTTTTCTATACATTGACTCACTGGGTACTCTAACCTGCAATATGCCCTTTAAATGGGATGTTTTTTTATTTTTTTTATTTTGAACTGCAGTACCGTCTTTGAACACCAGATGGCTGCCAAGTTCTTGTTTTTTTAACTAATGTTCTGCAATGGTGGTCATGTGCAACAAACTTCCATATTCTGTAAAACAGGTCACTTCGCTTCCGGTTCAGGTCTTTTGTATGTGCTTTGTTAAATATAGACCCGTTTTAATCAAGATACCTTCAAAGGAGCCAGCAAAGATGAAGAACACCATTGTCCATCTCATATGCAGATTGATATCTAGAAGATTAAATTTTTCTTCTCACTAACATTTGGATATTAAAATTAAATAAAACACTAACAATAAATAATAACAATAATAACTAGCCAGGTTAGCTGATTTCCTTAAAAGTGCTTAGATATCTCCATCAGGTCATACTGCTGTTAACACTTTCTCCAATAAGCGGTTGCATTGAGACATGTTTTCCTGTTTGTTCATGTGACATTCAACATAAAGCCTGTGAAAACATTTTATAGTGGAAGCTGACTTTCAACAGCTCATGTAGTTTAAACATGGCAAGTATTAATTTTGAATATAAGTGTTTTTTTTAACCTTTCCTCTAAGATAATTAATTATAAGTATTGGGTAAGATAATGTTTGTTTATTTTTTTTAGTTTATTTTTTATTATTAAAGTTTATTTGTATAGCACTCTATACACAATAGTAATACAAAGTGCTTCACAGAGACGCTATAAAAACAAGCTAAAATATTTTAAATCCTTTAAGAACATAAAAATATTAATGGGAAGAGATTGATTAAAACAAATAAGAACAAACCAAAAGTATTGATAAAAGAACTTATACTATAGTGCTTAGTTATGAAAAGTATTTTTTTTCTTTTCTCATAATATTAGTATTAGTATTAATATATTTTATTTTTGCTATGTTGTAGCATCTGGAAATGCTCCATCATTGGGAGGAAACTTCCACACTGGCGTTGGGAGGGAGTCCAGAGCTGCCACTCTACAGAATGGTGAGCGTTCATAATATACAGTATTTTCCATTCATGAATATTTCATATGTCCTTCATATAGTCTTCATTTACACTTCATGACAGTCAGAAAGCAGATGTAATGCATAGACACTACCATTCAAAAGTTTTGGGATCATTAAAAACTTTCTTATATACTTTTTGAAAGGTTCCTATGCCCACTAAAGCCACATTTATTTAATCAAATACAGTTATATTGTGAAATATAATTACAATTAAAAAATAACTGTTTTCCATGCTTTAAAATGCTATTTATTCATGTGCTGGCAAAGCTGAATTTTCAGCAACATTACTCCAGTCTTCAGTGTCACACGATCCTTCAGAAATCATTCTAATATGCTGAGTTGGTGATCAAGAAACATTTCTTACTATTATCAATGTTGAAAACAAACAGCTGTGCTGCTTATATATTATTTTTGTGGAAATCGTGATAATTTTTTCCCAGGATTCTTTGATTTAATAGAAAGTTCAAAAGAACAGCATCCGAACAGAACTCTTATATGACATTATAAATATCTTTAATGTCTCTTTTGGCCATTTTAATGTGTCCATGCATGCTGAATAAAAGTATCAATTTCTTTCAGAAAAAAAGTAGTAATGTAATTTCTCGTAGTGCGTTTTTAAAATATTCTAAATATTTTGAATCGCTTGCTTAATTCATTCATACAGAGCTATAGATGTTAATGTATTCCTTTATCTTAAAAATGTCATGTTTTTTGGCAATAGATGTCATTGTGACGTATATATTGTGCTTTTGTTTTTTTAATTTAAGGATTAAATTGTTTATATAGTTTTTAAGTGTGCCAAAGCATTTCATATGAATATGAGATGGTACTGTGTGTCACTCAAAAGTTACAATTTGTAAGATATTGTGTGTTACATATGTCCGTATGATATTCCGTTTCATCGAACTACATGATTGAGCAAGATAGTAGTTAAGTATATGTGTTCTGTGTTTATAAGAAAGGGGGATTCTTTGGAAGCTGTGGGCTTGTGTAATGTGGTTTTAAGTTAAGCGTGTGAAGTTTGTTTCAGCCAGATGGTAATGGTTGTTTTTGAAAGAGGCTTATTAAGCCTGAGAAGTCAGAAGGTGTGGTGGGTTTATGTGCTTTTGTGTAGTAACCGATGAATCAGTTTGGTCAGACAACCGTATGGTCTGTGTGTGTGCTGGGAGGGAAATGTGGAGGCCACTTTATGTGTGTGTGTGAGGGAATGTACACGTGTGATTAATTGCCTCATGTCTGGATCGAGATTTATACTATCTGTGTGTGGTGAGAGAACAAAAGTTACTCTGTGAGATCTTGAATCTGTATAAACAGACCTGCTTTCAGCTTAAAGATGCTCTCCTCCCATTCTGAAGGGCCGAACAGCCCGTCCACAGCAGGTTCTCATATATAATGTAACTAGACCCTTACTTTGTAGTAAAATTTCAATATGTATTTTGATTAAGGTTAAACTATCAGTTTTTGGTGTTAACTTTAAGAATAGTAGAGGTGCTGTATAAGCATTACTAGCCTAATAGTTGACTGCACATTAAACTAGGATAGGAAAATGTATTAAGAAAAACACACTTCCCTGTATTAAATGTATTAATCCCCCCTGTAAAAATAACCTTATCAAAATACAGATAGGAATAAAAGTTTGTAAGTCTGAAAATAGACAAAAATCTATGATTTAGCTCTTGTTATTGAATAAAAATCTATGATTTAGCTCTTGAAGTTGGCATGAAATTAAAATCTTATCGATTTTCTAAATGAGTGTTATACCCTAGATCTTATTGTGAATGAGCCATCCATGCATGTTTAATTTTTTACAATTTTCTGGTCAATTATCAGATTTTTCTTCAATATATCTTTTTTCAGACTTGCACCAAACTTTCCAGTTTTATTCCTATCTGTATTTTGATAAGGTTTTTTTACAGGGGGCTTTGTTCATATACCATTCGATTTATGCGTTATTTTATTGCTACAAACATGGTGAAAATTGATTTTATTTTTTTTCCTGGCTGTTGACAATATTTTCTGATTTATGGAGCGATTTAAAATAGATAACCAAAATCACATCTATTAAAAAAAACTTTTAATGTTAATATGCCAACAATAGAATCAAGAATTTTGCACCTGGCTTTATCCAATGTTTAGATTTCCATTCCAGAAATCAATATTTTTTCTTTTTTTGATAATCTGTTACATTCAAATGTACAGCGCAGCACGGGAAAAAAAGTTGCTACTCCTGTTTCGTCGCGATTTGGAAAAACCTGGAAACCAGGAATAATCTTTGAGGCAATGGTCTTCCTCTCTGCCTGGTATAAATGATTGAAAAGAAGTTAAAAAAAATGCAAAATATTTCAAATATTCTTTGTTTGTTTGATTTAAACGCAGCAGAGTTGGATTGGTAACCTAAAGTTTGTTGGTTCAACCCCAAGAAAGGGCAAACCAGGAGCTTTCACCATTTGTGTGTTAACTTTCCACTATTAATTGTCAAGGGACTAAACCTGCTGTAAATGTGCTTTGAATAAGTCACACTGTGGTGTTTTTTTTTTCTTTTTTAGCTAAGAGACAGATAAACCATCTTGGTCATCAGATACAAATGAATCAGCACTGTTTGGACACCGCCTTCAACTTTTACAAGATGGCACTCTGCAAGCATCTGACCAAAGGACGCAAATCATCCCATGTTATCGCCGCCTGCCTCTACCTTGTCTGTCGGACGGAGGGAACACCTCGTATCCTTTTGGCCATGAGGTGATGAAAGCACTTAGAGTGAAGTGTCTGTTATTCAGGGTTATACACCATGAATGGTGATGTAGATAAAATATTCATAATATGTGATGCATCCGTGTTTTTCAATTGGTTTTAGCTGTGGGTTAAGGCCTGTTCACACCAAGAACGATAACTATATTGATATCTATATTATTGTCCACACCAGCGGACAATGTCGTTCTGTTTATTCTAAGCGCGGGCTGCAGTTATGTCCTCTGCTGCTGTTTTAAGTGCTTGAGCAGGATGGATTCTGATTGGCTTTAACAATGTTTTTATCGTTCATCAGCTGGAAAAATTGTTCTGAACTTGTTTCCAAGGATATCGTTTCTCTGTGCCGTTATAGCTGTGCTGTGGAGTCTGCTATTCTTTTATATTTAGAACATTTTTTAAAACTATATCTTTATCGGTATAGTTATCATTCTTGGTGTGAATGGGCCTTTAGAGTATAAAATACCGTTCAATGATGGACAGGTGTTTGCAACAGTCAAGAGCTGCTCCCAATCCCACCGAAATGCAGATGTCACAGGTTACATAAACTCAACACTATTTTGACGTTTCCACAATCTTATTCTTTTGTCAGTCTGCCAATCATGAGACTTAAGATGGCACTCCTTCAATATTTTAATCATACATTTTTCTTGTAGTTTTTCAGAAATTATGACTATTTGCAATAATATACTTAAGGTGCAGTCACGTTTACCATTGCTTAGAGAATTTTCACAGGTGAAATCTAGTCATTTCAATAAGAATCCACGCAATCAGGAATGTTTTTCCCATGCAAATTTCACAATGGATTCAAGTTGGTCACATAAATTTGCTGCATTGACAAAAAGAAAGCTAACTAGTTTGAAAGTAACTTCAAACCGTTTGAGCTGGGCTTCATAAATCGCTACACTATTGCCAATAGACTGGACCTTTTTTGGCCGCAAAATTTCGCCAATGTGACTGCAACTTAAAGGTGCAATGGGTGATTCTCTTCAGAAACATTTTGTTATACTGATTGAAAGTCTCCTCATAGCCTGATAGCAATCACTACTATGTTAAACGGTGTAAATGTATTTTTATAAATGTATATCGTCTGTGGAAGGCGTAGGATCATAAAATGTAAATCCAATCATTATATTCGGTCCGAATTAAATAATACAATGTCCTACCTGCCTATGTTTTTTTATACTCGTGCACTCTGTTCGCTCAGACATAATACGTCATCAGTGCGTTTCATGCTGTGCAAAGTACAGACAGATGTCGGTCACGGAGCACCACAAAGAAACAGCAGCCATCTTTTAAAGTTCCTCCAAAACAACGAGCTTATGCTGAGTTCATGCCATAACTACCGTAATTAAGAGATGGCAACTCGTGACATTCTAACCGGAGCTGTTCACATCCTCAGACTCAAAATTATGTGTTTCCATGTCAACACCGCATGAATCTGTGGAAGTCAGGTACAAGGTCTCCAAGTTGTTTACGTTCATTATTATTGTAATGTTATGTCCTTTGAGACATGACATGAGGTAGTTTTATGCCGTCTCTTGTGACGCTTTGAGCAGCTTTGTGTGTTTTGGAGGAGGCGTCGCTTTGGACGGCGATTTGCAGGGATGGTGGGATCGTATGCTTTCAATGCTAGCAGGCTAATGTTAGCATTTTCTAGAACACCTACTGCACCTAATAATGTTTGTACTGTGCACTGTAAAATACCCAGATGACCTAGTAGTATATTTGTTAATTGCTTAGTTTACAACATAGCCCACTGCACAAAACACTGTATCCTACAATGCAGAGCTGATCTCCCATTTCCAGTGTGGTGAATGAATTGGGGGCGATTACAGCAGCTATCTCTATTTCAAGTTGCCTTTTTTTCTTCTTCCCCATGATGATAATTGTACGTTATGTACCTGACTTCATGAGGTCAAGTTATAATACTGTAGCATACTACTATTTGAAACGTTTGTAAGGGTATAATGATTAGTCTTTCACATCCCATTTCGGGTATTAGGCAATATACTGTGTAGTATTTAGTAAGTAGTTTGCTAGTAATGCCTTGGATATTTTTCACATTATAATCTTCATTAATTGTTTTTTTTTTCCAGTGGAGTATATAGCTCTTAATTTACATTAGTATGGATGCTAATTTGAGTATATATATTGTATAAACAGCATAAAAAAGAGAGATTGTGTTCCATGGAGAGAAGACGAAGCGGTAGGTACGGAAGAAGAGAGGTTGAGCACGAGAGACCCGCTGTGAGGGTAGATGGTTAAAGGTGTTAGTCAGTCGTCTTGATTTGGACTCCACACTTACATCTGTCTGCATTCCACAAGAAACACAAACACTCACAGCGTCTCATGCTTAGTCATATAGCCTTGGTTCTCCCGTGTGTGAACACTCATGATTATTTTTGTAATAATCATCCTACACTCACACTGACTCACTGAGTTTGAGTCTAACTCTGGTTGTTATCTTTAATTTGTATGTGTATAAAGCAATTAGTTTCCTGTTTAGCCTACGTTTCAGCAAAACCTCATCTAGTGTCCGAGATGGGATTTCCCTTATAAGCGAGTTGGCTTTTTCAGGGTGTTTATGTGTGTTCAAAGAGAAGCAGGAAATAAGGCAGGGTGTGTCTCTCAGGAGACTGCATTAGGCCTGTATAAAAATAAAAAAAGTTTTTTTTTAAGTAGATTGGAACACCCTGTTTTAGTTTTGTTATAGTTTGTGTTGTTTTCTGCCTAGCAGTTAGTGCAGCATTTTGGCTAATGCAGCGCAAGTTCAAATCTGGATAATGACAGTAGATTTCTCTTATGTCTCACTACCAATGATAAAAGCAGTGAATAAATCTAAATAAATGTTTTAAATACTGTATGGATTTGTTTTGCTTTTTAATTTAAGGTGGGTATTAATGTGTTGTCTTTCTAATGGTAATTGACAAAGTCCACCAGCATGAGGTGTATTGAATGATATTCACGGATGGATGCATGTTTAATTGGACCAGCTGTTATTTTCAGTTATATTATAACTGTTATAACTTTAATGCCCAATATGTGAAAACGCTTAAGTATTAGGTGATTTATTTTTCAGCTTTCTTCTGCTTTTAACCGTCTGAAAATGCCACCACATTATCACTCACATTTGTGTCTATTTGGATTTTCATGGGCAATGCTACTCGCTTTCACTTTTTTGTGCAATTAACAATTAAATGGAGGCAACAGAATCTTTCCGTCTCTCTGAGATTATGCAACATACGTGCTCAGTCAGACGTCTGTTTGGGTTATATAAGAACTCATGAGAGAGCTTTCACTTTCTGCCCAGGAGGAAAGTGTGTGTGTGTGTGTGTGTGTGTGTGTGTGTGTGTGTGTGTGTGTGTGTGTGAGAGAGAGACAGAGAGAGAGAGGCATTGTTGGTCTCAATCTCTACTGTACAGGGTAAATTTAGCCAAACATTATTTTTCAAACGTATGCCTGTGAAATGGCTTCTTTCTCTAAAGTTAGCTCTAATCTTGCTGAGTTTGTGGATTATGAAGTTGTGTTCCCATTTTATCATATTTTTATGTATTATTTATTATAATTATTATTATTATTGTTTTCTATGTTAACACTTAAAACCCTGTGATTTCCGTCAAGTAATTATGGAAAACATTAATGGCCTTAAGCTAATTTTGCAATATGTATGATTTCTCCCTGGAAAGGTCAAACCCTGATCCATCCTAAAATGATCATTCATTTAGCAGGGTCATCCATAATCCCACAATTTAGGATTATCTCACTGTTACCGTGGCAACTGAAAATCCCACAATGACTTTTTAATGGGATGTTTTAATACACTTTGTCTTGATTAGACAGGTGTGCTGGTCTCCATGGATACAGAGTACACGGTTGCCAGGAGACGGGGATTTCCATAGTTCAGGAGTTGGTGGTTCAGTGGAGCTTTACTCAAAGAGGGAAAATGTCAAGCAGAGACCAAATCTGAGCAATATCCCTCCCTGTTTCTTGTCAGTCTCTGTCTTCACCAAGTGTCCCTGTGTGTGTGTGTGTGTGTGTGTGTGTGTGTGTGTGTGTGTGTGTGTGTGTGTGTGTGTGTGTGTGTCTGTGTGTGTGGTTGTGTTTGTGTTTGAATGTGTGTGTGTGTGTGTGTGTGTGTGTGTGTATATATATATATATATATATATACAGTATACGTATATATATATATTTCACATTAAAGTTGGCATAAAATGGAAGTTGGTTCTAAAATGAGGAAAAAACATGCTGGGCTGGATTTTGTACATCGGGAAATGATTGGATCATTCATTGCTGGATTGTTGTCGTTTGTTAATTGCTGCGATCTCAGACAGGTGTCTGGAAGGGAATGATTATTTTGTCAGCCTCGCCCCAGTAAAAGTGTCAAAAGAAACGAGATGTAGATGCAGGAAGGAGAATATTTTGATAGAAGATTACAAGGGCTCATGAATTAAAAAAAACAATAATTGGCACGGATAAATAATTTATTATAACTGAAATATTCCATAAAAAATAAGAATTGTCGGTTTTAATTTAATTGTGACTTTAAATCATTATTGCATAAAATATTAGGTCCTTACAGACTAGTTAATTTGTAAATAATCCAGTTCCTGAAACTGCTAGAGGTCATGAGTTCGATGCCCAGAAAATGCATGCATTTAAAAAAATTTGAATGTGTTGTAAGTAGCTCTAGATAAAATTGTCAAATGCATATGTGTATGATTGTGTATGATTTCTTTAACGCACTTTCTCAGACATGCTGCTTGACTTGAGCGACATCCTGCAGGTAAATTACTAACATCTAAACATGTAAATGCAATCTATACATCGATATAGATTCAGCACTGTTTTTAGGTCAAATAGGCAAGTTTGTGACATTATTCCTTTGAAAGGGGGACAAAAAAGTACTAAAACATTCTGAGGTTCATGTACATTTTTCACTTACACCTTTTCACTACATATATTTCTTATGCTGATATAATTTTGAAAGAACAGTTTATTAAATTATGCAAATATCATATGCAGTTTCACTATCAATCCAAGACTTTTGAACCCAGTTATTTATAAATTGTGCATGTATTAGTTTATATAAGCCATTTTGTTCCAGCTGGTGTGGCCGTTTTATATTTTTACCCTCCCAGCTGTCCTATTAAACCCCCTCCCTGCCCCACACGCTAACACGCAGACCCTATCCACTGCGGTATTTGAGACATTAGGGGATTTTACCAGAGAAAGGACGCATAAATTCCTTTGCTCTCCCCCAGACAGAGGAGCTCTTTTGAGGCATAAGGCTGTTGCCGCCCCTTTCAGGTCAGGAGTGTGTGAGGGCCATCCTACTTTTCAGTGGTCGTGACCTCTGACATCAACCAAAAAAGATTCCTCTTTAATGCTCGGGGGCCCAGATGGAAGAAATAGGGTGTCTGTGTTTGTGCATGTGAATCATTCTTTATGGATATCTTTTTTTTTAAAATCATTATTAAGGTGGTCCAAGAAGATAAGTGTTGAGTTATATGATTTTTAAAAAGCTTGTTTTATGAAATATTGTGTTATTGTAGTTCATCCTCAAGTATAAGACACGGATATAAAGTTTGTGAGAAAGTGAAGACTCTGGTGATGCTGGTACGCATCCAAACCCGAGAGCTATGAACTATGCGACCTTCAGCATCTGTTAAAATACACAGCGTTATTACAGTTGTCTTGTCCCTTTATTTATCCTCCTCACTCTCTTATCTCTTTCTCTTATTCTCTGATATATATTCCAATTGTCTGTTTCTCTTTGTGCTCAACCACAAATTTGTGTCTCTTTCCTTCTTTCTTGCCCTAGGTGAACGTGTATGTTTTGGGAAAAACCTTCCTCGTTTTAGCCAGGGAGCTGTGCATCAACGCACCAGCTATTGGTAAGCATCAGATATCACAAACAAGTGATTATCCCCTTTCCCATGATGCTTTGCGGCTCACACAAATTAAACTGGTCCTGTACTGTGTGAGAATGTGAATGGGTCAGTGTAGTGCTGCTGTTAATACCCAGAGGGTGAAACTGCAAATGTATTAATTTGCTGTGAAACTGCAAATGTAAAACCTGAATTGAACACTGGATTGACTTGTGCAAGGTTTGGTTGTCAGTTGCTTTCAAGCTACTATACAAAGCAAACTTTTGTTGCCTTATGCCATTCCAAACCTGTATTTTTTTCTTTTGTCTCTGGAACTAAAAGGAAGATATTTGGAAATGTGTCTGATGTTTTCTATGGCCTAAATAATGTTGTTTTGGACCACATTGACTTTTCATTATATGGGCAAAAAAACCAGATTAAACATTCTTTAAAATATCATCCTTTGTGTTCTGCTGAAGGAAAGTATTAATCATACAGGTTTATAATGACATGAGGGTGAGTAAATAATTATTTGTGGGTGATCCTATTTTACCCAGATTTAAACAGTAAAGACAAGTATTATCATAACTCTACACTAGACCAAAGAAAATGAAAAACTGTTTGATGAATAGAAGCCAATATTTTATGATTTTTCAGGTCACTCAGCATCAAGCTGTCAACAAATAACAATTAAACAACAAGACAGAGGAAAAGCTGTCTAGTTTCAAGTGCAAACCCATTGTATATAGGCAGATTATGAATAATTAGAAAGAAAATAGGCTTAAATTAAAGTGTGTTTTTTAAAACAATATGTTTAAAGAAATAAATAAGAATGGGCAGCATTCCATTATTTGTGACACATAAAAAAATCAGATCAGTGGACATCGTTTCTCTTCTAGTAGTGTCTCGTAGCAAATGTGAATGAAGGCAATTATTTGAGAGGAAAAATCCCCCTGCGGTTCATTAATGGATCAGTCCGAGTACTCATGCATAAAATATCAGTTCCGGAATCTGTCCCCCCTGCACCCCTGTCCCATTAGTACTGTCAGAGGAACACTGAAACTGGAAGGTGACTTTCCCACACTGGACTTCTGTCATTCCTTCCTGTCCAAAATAACTTAGCTCAGTCCCATCAAGAACAACACTAACTGTGTAGAACGCATCCTGCTCCACCTGTACCGGGTGCTCGAACCACACAGGGAACGTTGAGCTAGAACCATCCGACACAAATTTGGTCAAGTTTTGTGCCAGAAGCACTCCCTGTCTCTTTAATTCAATTCGGACGCTATATTCCGCCTTCCCTCCGCTGGAGCCGTACAGACCAAGTCCGGCGATAAACACTCGCTTGTCCACGGCGAACTGGATGCTGTCACAGCGCCCGCGGTAGCGCCACTGGTTGCTTCGGTAGGCGGATGACTGGAACCGGTGACAGCGTTGCGCTGCCAGCCCCTTTCTGGATGCATCCGGGAATCCTAGCGACGGTTTCGTTGCAGCCGTGTACCAGAGAAAGATGCTGTGCGTTTCCTCAAGGGTTAAAATGTTCGACTGCGCGGCTCCGTCTGCAAATTCCTGCAGTGTCATGGAAGGCAGGCGCACAAGGTGCAACGCCTTTCCCAGCACGGAGCGCTGGTTCTGTGATGTGAGGCTCAAGCCTTGTCTCTGACACTCTGCATCGGCCCATCCCAGGACAGCCTGGAACACCACCGCCTCCTTCACGTTCAGCGTTTCCCTGTGTAAGATGCTTTCCAGTGTGGGCAGGTCAATTTCAGAGAAACCTTCGGAGCGCAGCGCAAGCTCTGCCTGGGCATCGATCACTTCCCAGCACCTCTGAGTGAGCTCTGGCTCTTCAAACAGCCGACTCTGAGATAGCAGAACGCACGCATTTCGTGCCTCCAGGCTCGTCTCGAGGAATCCCACACATGCGCGAGCCAGAGCAGACACCAGGTATTTTTTGGCAGCGTAGAGAGTAGCCAGAACGGTGTCGGGCGACAACTCTATCTCATCACTGTACATGTATCTGATAAAGAAGAGGAAGATAGAGAGGTTAGGGTAAACTTTAAAGTCCACATGAAACTGAAGTTGCGATCGTCTATTCTTCCCTATTATGACGTATATCCGAGTGAAATGGCTTCTCGAATGAGAAAAAAATTTAGGGTGGGACTTGATTTCGTTCATCGGGGAATTGATTGAATCGTTGAATCATTATCGTTTGCTATTGCTATGATCTCTTCTGAGTGACAGTTTGTTCAGCTCTCGTGTCGGTAAACAAGTCATCAGAGAAGAGATGTTGTTTTAAGGGGGAGGGGAAGTTATTTTGATTCATTAAAAAATATAAGAATGTGCACATATAAATCATTTTTAATAATCACTGCAATATTCCATAAAAAAATTGTTCATTTTGAGTGCAGAGATGTTCTTCCATATGAGGAGAATAAAACCAGCTAGTTCATAGTTCACCAAAACTGATCTGTTTAACATTGCTACTGCTTTAAATAGTGACTTCGAACTTTCCCAGGGATCATTCGCATTCACAATCCAATAAACAATCTTGAATAGCACTGAAATAAGAGGGCAACTCTTAAACCGAGACATCACTGTCGGGGCCTTGGTGAACCCATCTGTGCTGATTGGCATGAAAGCCGAGTTGCCCTGTTATTAATGCCCGGATGTGATTAGTGAGTGAGTCTTACTTGAGCAGGATGAGAAACGCAGCGGGTTCCACATCTGGAATATGGATATCAGAGTCCGCTTCCGCGAGATCCCCGTAAAACATGGCACAGAAAACAGAGCTTCCCACCGCCAGCACATACTGAGAAAGGGACGAGAGGCAATCCATCAGCGTTTTATCTCTTTTCCCAAGCGTTTACTGCATGTCTCCCTTATCTGACACCTATTTCAGGTCCACCGATAAGCTGTTGGGTTGAATCAGGGTTGTTCGATTTGGGAGACATCCAAAATAATGTTGTGGTTATTGTAGGGGACAGGATAGGGGAGAGGTGTGTATGTGTGGACTCACCTTGTGAGCCGGGACCCTTTCCGATTCGCCGGGGGGACCAACAATGAAATGAACATCTGCCATTTGTTCATTATTGAACATTAGTGCATTTCTGCATAAAGTAAAAAATAAATTTAGCCTTGGTGTTATTAATAAATAAAATTATATTTAAATATTTAATTTGAAAGAAAATAATGTAATGATATCTAAACATTAATTAAATTATATAAGTATATTTTAATGTTCTTTATTATTTGCTTTAATTATATTATCTTATACCAATCTAAATTAATATCTGAATATTTATCAAAATATTTGATCACTATATATTTATTTATATGTGTAACTTTAAAAAAAAAATTACTTTCCTTAAAACTATACAAATGTAATACATAATGTAATAAATGTTCAGACATGTATCACTTGATTTAATGTCTTGCCTCTCTCGTAACGTCGGATGCTCGGAGTGCCAGCTGGGAACCTCCACGTTGTTGTTGTTGATGTTTTGCTCTGTGGTCGGTGTGGTGGCGGTGCACGCGGTGGTCTGCTCGACCGGCTCTGCGCTCTTCTTCTCGGGCAGACTCAGCATCACGGTACCGTTCTTCTGCACCGTGGCGGGATCGTTCACGGGGTACAATTCCCCTGCCATCCTTTTCTTCAGAGAAAGAGATAATATGTTATAGCACACAGACAACCTGCCGGAGTGCTTGCTTGTCCGCTTCAACTTCTTTAACGTTTCGGGGAGCAAGAGTATAAAAGTCACGCATTTCATGATCCGGCCATGATGGGACAGCCTGCATTCCGGCGCAGTGGGCATCAGAACAAAAAAAAAACAAAAGTTTTTGTTTTGTATTTTAAAAAATGTATCAGCTACAACCGTGGTCCGTGGTATTCCTAAATAATATTGCGTATTGTCCTTGGAAACAAAAGCAGCTCCACTGCCCTTAAACGGTCACATAAATATTTGGGATTTTAAGGATTATTTCATAGATGCCATCCTCTTTTTCCCTAATCACATACTTCCATCCCACAGCGAAAATCCAATCCAAATCGGTTTAAAATCACTCAGGAATAACAAGAAATATACAAAAAATTGAGTCTGTAGTCTTAATTAACGGCCAAGCGGACCTTTCCACTGCTGTGTCCACACAGAATGATGAAGTTTGAGTTTATTTTGAGCTCTCTCTCTCTTTCGTCTGACGTCAGCAGTGGAGGGTTGTCTCCATCCCTCCTGTAAATTCTATGTTGCCATGTCCGGCTATTATAAGCAACTCTTGTCTGTGATTTTTACACATGCTTATTCATGATGTTTTGGGAATTATTCGCAATATGTATATGTGAATATATACACGTATATGTGAATTTTATTTTTCTTCTAAAAGGATTTAAATTTATTGAAACTATAGCCTACGTCCAAAACAGATCGCTTGCTTTTCTTGTGGGGTCTGGCAGCCCTGCGTAAATGCTCTCTGTGGACTGTGCAGTGATGTTGATTTTTAATTCTTCATATGTAACCTACATTATAACTTTACAATATTAATAATCTTATCGTCTCCTTTAATGATCCGATTCAAGAAAAATATATTTGTATTTTTCGCTTTAAATTCGAAGTTACTCAGTGCGTGTCGTTTATTTCGTTCGTCAATATCTTTGTCACTTACACTCACGATGCAACTTAGTTCTAACACTAAATTATACATATCCATTATTTATATGCAATGTATTTGTATTCAAATATCGAGCGATAAATTTAAACTCGCGCGCGGCAGTTTCTGCCAGATGCGTTCTGTAAATGTAACGTTTACGTCACACTTAACTGTTCTACTTGTGCAAACCAGTGAAAAATCTTACCTCAAATTCTGTATATTATGCGTTGGTTTGTTTTCATCATACAGCTGAGATAATACCCCCGACTCAAAGCGATGTCAAAAGTTTTACTGCTCCTGTCGTGATGGAGTCAGAAACCGGACGAGGGCTGGATTTGGGAACACGGATAGGAGTCTTGCGCACTACAGTATTTCTACAATAAAGTCCGCGCGCAGAATGAGGCTTCTCTCTCTCTCTCTCTCTCTCTCTCTCTCCCCCGGTCTCTTCTTTTCCCCTCACAGACAGCACAGACGGATCTAAGCGGCTTATGTGAACATATGTAGTGGGGATTAGATCAGAGTGTCCCAACCTTTTTTTGATTTATGTACCCCCACAGTCCCATCAGTAAGGCCAAGTACCTTTACTGAATATGTGTGTGTGTGTGTGTGTGTATATAAACTGTATACACACACACACACACACACACACACACACACACACACACACACACACACACACAACTGTGACATGTATGGTGTGAGAGAAATTCACTAAAATATAATGTCCACTGCAGTGGACAAAAGTCTATTTCTCCTGGGTCCCAGGAGGATATATATATACACACACATGTTTGTACACACACATTTTCAAAGTTAAGCAGTTAATATTATTGGTAAAAATAGACCCAAATACGTAGCGCCCCCTCAAACTAAAGCATTTTAAGAATTTTAAACCTGTTATTTAAAAACTGACATTGATTTCATTGACTGAAGTGTTTGATGGCTAGAAACTAGGAAAAACATTGTATTCTTATGTAGACGAGTGAGAGATCAGTAAAATCGTCCTCTTTCTGGAGTCTTATTACCATTAAAATCTGAGATTTATTTACTTAAAAAAACTTTACAGCCGTAATAATTGTAATGTCATTTCTGTTTTGTAGTTTTTAACAAATCAAAATCACCCCCAAGGAACCTGATTAAGTACCGCGTGCAGTACACATATCCTTGATTGGGAATCATTGGATTAAATTAAAGATGTGCTGATACTTTGTCAGAGCTAGAAGACTTTTGTGTTTTCCACACAGTGCCATCATCTTTTGAAAGTATTATTGGAAAACTGTCAGAATATTGGAAAAGTCCCTCAACCTGTCATGTTTCTCCCATTAAATCAATTTTGATGGTGTGAGAAACATCTTGTTGGCTAAAGCTTAATAATGAGGATTCTATGTATGAGTTTAATAGTATTTGATGTGAGTATAAATATGATGTTTGGTGTATTATTATAACTAGTGAAATTCAAGTTTATTGAAAGCCTTTGAACTGAACACTCATCAGTAGTTATGTAGTATTAACACTTTAAAGGTCCCATATTATGCAAAATTCACTTTTGCATGCTGTTTGGACATATATGTGTGTTGGCAGTGTGTGTACACAACCACCCAATAGTGATAAAAATCCACTCACTCCTTTTTTATTAATCCCCATAAATCGTCAGGAGTGACTCCCAACGACCTGTTTTCAAAATGCTGTTTTAGTGACGTCACTAAGTACAGGCCCCGCCCACGAGTGTTGACAGACACCGCCGTTCTAACATAGACCCGCCCTGATCGAGTTCACAGCTGCTGCACTGACGAGAATGTCTCCCAGCATTGTAGGTGTTGTGTGGCTGGATGTATTAATCCACATAGCTCTCTCTATTTACTACCGAAATCCGAGGCAGCCGCTGAAGACGAGGTGGAGGTATTTTGTTTTCAAAGAAAATGCTCCCTCAACTCTACCGAAATTTGTTAATGTACTTGCCTACTTCTTATATCTTAATGTTTACTCAGCTCTTACGGTGAGTTTCTGAACTAAAACTGACGCTTCATCTTTTGTGTTATGTACAATAAACTTTATTAAACTCATCGGTATATGCTTGATCATCATTCGGACCTGGTCCGAAACAGCAGACTTGTAGGCTATTAATAGTGGATACATACAAGCAGATGACAAATACGTTATAACCGTAATTAAACTACTAAACTATACCTGTTCCATCTCTATACAGCACTCTGACTCTGTAGGCATTATTGTCCGACTCCGGGTCGAAATGAACACCGTTACTGAGAGTTTCTGATATTATTATCATCATTCTGTGAGATGAAATTGTCCTGAGGCTGAGCGTGAGCTCTTGAAGCACCGCCACCTGTGCCGTGCTCATTTGCATATAAAGGGCACACACTAAAACAGCGCGTTTATCTGAGCACCAAAAAATGACAATTTAAACATGCTGTAAAAAATGATCTGTTGGGTATTTTGAGCTAAAACTTCACACACTGTGGGGGCATCAGAGACTTATTTTACATTGTGTGAAAAGGGGCATAATATGGGACCTTTAAGATTGTAGGCAAGGTTGTAATATTGTGTCCAATAAAGTATATCTTGTACGAACCCCCACATACCACTCATTAGCAGCTTTAAACGTTAGATTTGACATAGATCGTTATTGAACGGAAAATCCAGGAGTGTTTGAGAAAGTCTGGTTATACCTGTCTAGCTTTGTAATTCAGAATTTTTTTTCCGTACAGATCCGTGTCTTTATATACCGCGTTTTGCGCAAATGCTGGAATTTGGAGAGAAGAGCCATGAGGTTTCGATGACGGCACTGCGTCTCCTGCAGAGGATGAAGAGAGACTGGATGCACACGGGACGAAGACCTTCAGGCCTCTGCGGAGCAGGTAACCATGGCAACCCTCCCCTAACGGTGCGACCTCTTTAATGATGTGAGCTAGTTGAAGGGTTGCTTTGTTAGATGCGCAAAAACACATACACCATCGCTGAAACATCCACAGTTGGAATGCGCGCTCTAGAAACCCCTTCCAGAACTAAAAGTTTTATATCTGTCGTTGGAAACATTTTAAGATAGTTTGTCAAAATCTGTAATTAGAGCAGGTCACGCATTTGAAGTTGTTCCCAAATCACCAATCGGTTTTAATGAAAGAGAGAATGAAATGATTCCTAAAAAAAGTGTTAGCCTTCTCACACTCACTGAGGCCTGATATTTCTTGGCACTGTAAATTGTCTCAGAGATGCAGTGCAGCTAAATTCTGATTCATGTTCATCAATGTCATTTTTATTTTCTTGCACTTTCAGTCTTGTGTAAACTTTACACAGGCTGTGAAGTTTGAGTTTCAGTAATTAAGTTTTTAGAACTGATGACTCCTGCCTCTCAGCATGATTTTCTATTTATGCCCCCCCCCCCCCCCCCCCCCCTTCGCTGCATAACCTGAATAATGAATCTCCCATTAATATTTCAGGAGCAGTGCTGAGAAAAGAGGAAGCATGAGCCTAAAAGAGTCTGTTTCGCTGCGAGAGATCGGAGACTTGAGAAAGAAAGGCAGACTGACAGAGAGACTGAAAGAATGTGAAAAAGACCCAGAATGAAGATAAACTGAGTGGCAGAGAGGACTGCTGAGTGTGATGAATTTCTCAAGCTTGTTGAATAGTCCTCATCTAGTAGCTGAAACACAGATTGGTTTGCTATCCTGCAGGGTTAAACAGCAGAGGAGGAAAGTGCTGTTTTTTTTTAAACGCAACATGAACCTGAGCCAAAGATAGCGGTCAGTTACATACAGCTGACACCCCTGGACATGCAGTGGAGAGTGGGGTAGAATGTGTTGCCCCTTTAATCTGTCACAACCCAGACCACGTATTTAGAAAGGACCATCAGATACAGCTGTCTGTGATTGAGAGATACTTGAGAAATTTGAAAAGCATTTTTATTCTTGTTGTTTACATGACAAAGTACATTTGGCAGGATATATATATATATATATATATATATATATATATATATATATATATATATTCACTATTGTTCTAAAGTTTGGGATTGGTAATGTTTTTGAAAAAGGCTTTTAGGCTAATATGTAATTTATTCTGTGGTAAGCAGGGCAGGGCCGAGAGCCATGGGAATGGAGCGAGGCCGCTGGCGTGAGTGCTAATGAGGGCTAATACCACCTGCGTGGCACACAGGTCTCGAGTCTCACAGAGAATCTCCGGAAGGATAAGAGGAGGAGTGACGACAGTGCAAGACGAGAGAGGATCGTGCCTCGCTCCGTTCCCACGGCTCTCGGCCCTGCCCTGCTTGCCACATGTTCCTTAACTATCTAATATGTTGATTTGCTACTCAGTTGACATTTCTTCTTATTATCAATGTTGAAAACAGTTGTGCTGCTTAATATTTTATGGAAACCGTGATCATTTGTTTCATGATTATTTTATTAATAGATTCCAAAAGAACACCATTTATTTGAAATTTAAATATTTTATAACATCATAAATGTCTTAACTGTCACTTTTGATTAATTTAATATGTTCTTACTGAATGAAAAGTATTAATTTCTTTAAAAAATAACTTCTGAATGGTAGAGTACATGATGTATATTGGGGAATTTCCACTTAATAAAACAATGACAAGCAAATATGTACTGTAGTTGTAGTGTTTTCAGCGTAAGCTGTGTCAGAGCCCAACTAATAGTTATAGTAAGTTTTGCCTCCAAATGCAGAAAATACTATTACAAAAACTACAAAAATTAATACTATATATTTTCTTTGGAATGAGATTAATGATGATTAAATTTGTATTTGAAATGTAAATTCAGTCATTTTTATGAAGCCGATAGCATCATAGTTATTAGTGCGCCGACATATAGCGAAACTGCGACCTGAGTTCGATTCCCAGATGAGGTCCTTCGCCTATCCCATTCCCCCCTCTCTCTACTCCACGATTTCCTATCAAAATCTCTACCGTCATATCCAAAAAATGCCCAAAACTTTATTTTTTTTGTTATTGTCATTTTGTTTCTTAAAGCAGTACAATAATTTTAGTGAATGGCAGTGAACCATTTTTAAATTAGTTAATCTTGTAGGGATCATTAAGTTCTAAAATTCTTCAGTATCTTTTACATGCTTGCATGCTTTGTGGTGTTGGACATTCTTTAGTTTGTCAGGTAGTTCAGAAGTGCATCTGGCTCTTCATGTTTCTTTAATGAATCCGAGTGAAACAGGCATCAGGGGTTCTGCAGTATTGCAGGTGCATTAAATGTCTGTTTGTTCTGCCTGAGGTGAATCAGTAGGGGGGCAGGTACAGTGGACACTTTTCTGAAGGCCTATTAATGTTTCATCTGTCCTCTCTCCTTCTCTACTCCTTTTCTCTCGATGTGAAAGTTTGTATGATGTACTTAAAGTTGTGTATTTGTGTTCCCTATAGCTCTCTTGGTTGCTGCCCGTATGCATGAGTTCCGTCGTACAATTAAGGAAGTGATTAGTGTGGTGAAAGTCTGTGAGGCCACACTGAGGAAAAGGTGTGTTTTGTCTTAAAATAATCACATTACGAAAATAGTAATAACTGAGCACAGCTTGTGGTCATACTAAGTAGCAGTATCATTCATATTATATAATTTTTGCTATTTCTGGATTTTGGTTTTGCACTTTCTATCTGAGGCTTTGAATTTAGGCCCGGTTTTGCTGTTGTATGTTTTGACCCCCGGTGTGTTTGATTGACAGGCTGAATGAATTTGAGGACACGCCCACTAGTGAGCTGACTATTGAGGAGTTCATGAAGGTGGATCTGGAGCAGGAGTGCGACCCGCCCTCTTACACGGCTGGAATTAAGAAGCAAAAGCTAAAACAGGTCATGAATCACACTTTTATTTAGAATTATGAACATTAAAATCAGCCATTCTGACAATATGTGCTTTCACACAGTCAGACCAATTGTTTTCTCTGATGAATTCTTCCACAGATTGAGCTGGAGCTTTCAAAAAAAGTTGATGATATTGAAGGTACATGAAAACATTTAGACAGAGTCTGTGCTCTAATTTTCATCATGGTTGTTTGAACACACGTGTATGTGCTCTGCAGGTGAAATCTGTGGCTATCAGGATGAGATTGAAGTCGAGCTGGAGAGCTGCAGGCCCAAAGCCAGAGGATTGTATGCATCCTGTTCCAGAGAAGGTACAGTATTCACACACAATCCCGCAGAAAAATTGTTACATAGAAACATGTTCACACTTGCACTACCATTCCAAAATTTGTGTCAGTAAGTTTTTTTTTATGTTTTTGAAAGAAGTCTCTTATGTTCACCATCACCAAGGCTCATTTGTTTGATGAAAAAAATCTGTAAAATCAGTGTAAATAAATTTGATTTATTCCTGTGATGGCAAATCTGGATTCTCAGCACCCATTACCTTCAGTCTTTAGTGTCACGTGATTCTTCAGAAATCATTCTAATATGCTGATATGCTGCTTATTACTTACACACACACACACACACACACACACACACACACACACACACACACACACACACACACACACACACACACACACACACACACACACACACACACTCTCTCTCCTGGTGACCTTAAAAACATGGAATGTTTTAAATATTCCATGAAATATAAAAAAACGTATTGCATTAATCATTTATATTTAAACATTTTTTAGATATACATTTTTTTATATATTGATAAAAATTATATTTTAACAATTATTAAAAAAATTGTTAAAATTGTGCATCAACAGGTTTTGAGACTAACATGCTTGGCTTTACTTAAAGATTGTGAATGGTGCATACTACACAATGGGAGTGCATATTTATAAAATTGTAAGAATTTGTTTACAAAGGGTGATGATTGGCTGTTGTGTGGAAAGCACTTTTATAGAGATGGTTTGCTTCATGAGAACCACAATTATTGGCGAATGACACCCAAACGGTTTAAAACAAATGATTATATTATAGTCAGAATGTCTCTTTGTTTAGTGAGAACTGCTGCTCTCACAACATTTTCTTGTTGGAAGTGGAGTGTTACTTCCCTTGTGCAGAAATTCTGCTTATGTTTCTGTCCAATTAGTTCCTTGTTCAGCAGCACTCACATCCAGAGATCCAGTGCTTCCCCATGCGTGATATCTCTCTCTCTAATGTAGTGATTACAGGAGGGAGCTAATTAAGACTGAGCGTGGGAGTGTTTGTGTGTGTGTCTAAGTGCCTTTTCATGCACGTGTGTTCACTTTTCTATAGTGTGTGTGTGCATACATGTGTGTTGCTGCGGTCAGCTGTGTTAGTTTATATAATTACTTTCTTCCCATGTCAGCTGGATCATAGCGAATCAAAATCAAAGGGTGAATGCATTCATGCTTTAATTAGCAAAATAATTTAATTACAAAAATAAATGTACTTTATTTGCATACATACAGCAGTTTCTTTTCATCTTTATACTCCGTTTACCTTTTATTTGTTGTTCCTCCAGTTATTTGAGAGACTTAAGTTGTGATGCATGTGTATTTTCTCGCTTGCTTTTCCCAGATGATGTGATTTCCTTGGCATCATCCAGTGTCCTTGCTGGTGATGATGAAGGAGAGGACGACGAGCTGAGGGCAGCAGCGTCTCACCTGTGCAGTGGTGTATGTGGAGAGGATAGAGGAGGCTATCAGCAGGAGCGAGATGGAGAGAAAGTCTCTCCAACCAAACGGCCCTCGTTAGCATTATTGCTTGGAGCTTTGCCCACTGCGGCCAGTTTGGGCCTGCCCGAGTCAATCACCAAAATGGCAGAGGAGAAGGAGAACGGTAGGAGTGTGACTCCACTTTCAAGTTGCATAAACACTTAATCCATTTTAATTCCGCAGTCATTCTTTGTTACCACAGTTTTGCAGTTTTGACAGGGTACAAGCAGAGGAAGAGGAGTGGCACTAGAATGACAACTTTGTGAAATATTAACGTTCTTTCCATTCATTTTCTTTCCACATTTGAGCTTCATTCCTTTTTGTTTTATGAGTTTAAGAAGTGTGAAACTATAGTGACTGCTTTTTTTTTTAAATGCATTCCCCCAGTTTCACAGACAAGTAATGCACACCAGTAATGTTTTTTTCTAAGGCACGTTAATAGAAGCTACTTAAATGCCCTAATTAAACTAAGGCCAAAATCTGGCTTATTCTAAGCCCTGTCTGTGAAACCGGCCCTTAAAGTGTTCCTTTCATTTAATCCAATTTCGTTCAGTCACACATTTGTACTATTAGTACTAACAGCATTAGTCAAAGAAAAAGAAGAAGAGTGGAACTGGAGTGACTCCTTTTCAGAACACTCACATTAATCCACTTTCGTGTATTCTACTTTCATTCCACATTCATTGTTAAATCACACACTTGTGCTGTTAGGACATGAGTAGACAAGAGTAGTAGAGTAGTGGAACTTGAGTAATTTTCTTTTAATTTATCCCACTTCCACATTAAAGTGAGAGTTACCCAGCCTCTGTAGAGCAGAACTCAAGAGTGACTAGTTTATCGGAAATGATTGCGTTTTCTTTTGTGGTTGTTGCGTTTACATTATGCGAGAGCATCCGAGAGGGAGAATAAGACTTTGTTCATCACAGGCAGAAGAGCTGCAGCTGGTGAACTCCTGAGGATAGAGTGCTGGCAGGTTGTCAGATTGTATGATTGGCTGTGCGAGCAGGTTGTCATGTTTCGATTGGTTGTGCTGATTGTGGATGATTTGTATGGGGCGGAGGAAGAGGAAGCCCCCCTCCACTCTTTGAAGCACTAATTGAACACAGCACCTTGTCATTAGCACACTGTCTTTCATCCACCCACTACGGCCGGCTGTATGCGCATTTGATTGCCCGCGAGACCCGCTCATACAGTGTGTGTGTGTATTTTGGTTTGGTTTTTGAGTTGGGTTCAGGAAAAAACATGACTCCGAGAGGAGGTATTTTTTTGTGTGTTTTTGTTTTGCCCAGTGTCAATGTATACTCAAGTGAATGTCTTGTAGAACTGTGACAATGTCATTTATTTCCCTCAATTTACTAATTTCTTCTCCGTGATGATATAGCCAGTGAAACAATATGGCTCTCTCTCAATGTGTGTCCCCTCTTCTGTCTTGGTTCTGTCTGCTTCAGCTTTTTCTGTCTATTCTCCCTGTTTATTTTTAGGTGGGCTCATTGTTCCATTCCAGACAATAAGATGCTTGTTTGTTTGAGTGTTCTAGTTACTGTGAGTGAGATTGAGCTGGATGTTCTTATTTAAAAATGCAGAAGTGTTTGTTTGTGGGATGTGAGATTATATATTGCATCAGAGAGAGAACTTTCACTACATCGTTAAAACTTAATGACATTATCACAATTATTGGCACCATTAGTCTTGTCCGTCATCATAATTTACCTTGAAGGATTAGTTCACCCAAAAAATGTTTATTTTTTATTTACTCACCCTCATTTTTTTCCAAACCTGTATGACTTTTAATCCTTTTGTGGAACAAAATAGAAGGTATTTTGAATTGGTGACCATTGACTTCCATTGTATGAACAAAAAACACTGAGGCTTTTCCCAAAATATCTTCTTTTATACTCAACAGAAGAAAGTTGTACAAGTGAACTATCCCTTTAGTGACTTAAATGAATGTTACCTCTTTAACTTATTCCATTTAAATTTAAATGAATCAATTATTTTACTCCACACTGTTATTTTATTTCCGCAGAAGCTGTTTTGAATGATATACAGTACTTACTTTACACTATGTATTGTACTACTGTATATTGTATATGATTTGTTAAAGAATGGTAATGTCTCAGATACAACAGAATTTGTTTCACTACTTGGATTTGGAGTTTTTAATTAAGTAAAATATTTCAAAGTGTCACGCATGTCCTCTTATTTGGTGTTGCTGCTAGCTTTAGCATGCTAACTAACCGAGTCCAAGTTTGAAACGAGTGGCCGAAATGTCTTTTTACATTTGATTATACTACAATTTTATGTAGAGCCACGCAGAATTTGTTATTTTGCTCTTTTTTACTTTTTCACTATTTCTCTGTGTACCTCATGAACAAAAATGTTAAAGTGCCCTTTAACATTTTTGTTAATGTTAAATATTCCCTTTCATGCAGTGTATAATATAGCTGTCTGTGAATGTAAACGTTCTACAAAGTTGTAAAGTCGAAAGTGCACGAAAAAATAAAGTTATTGTATCCCAAAAGAATCGACTCTGAACCGCCTAAAGAGTCATCAGGAATTCGAATCCCACTGCGTGATGGTTCTACGTCACTAGAAAATACATTTGCATAATGTTGGGATTCGTCAAACGCTTGTTTGGGAAAGATGGGTCCAGTAGTATTACCCGCCCATTTTATTGCTCCTCAGAATCACAACCTGTAAGTATGAATAATTGATGTATATGTTTTCTACCGGGTGTTCAAAATACATAATTTTTTGTGTTTTATATTGTGTAAGTTTCTGGCTAACTCACGTCATTTCTGTCTTACTGAGATAGTTTTGCAAATCAGCTGTGGGCCACTATTACCTAAAACTGTTTCTATTAATGCAGATTGTCTGTTGTACTTACTACTTTAAATAAAGATCAAGGATGGAGCAAGATTTGTTTTACAAACTTTAATGTTACATCAGTACTTTCCGTTAGTGCTCAGCTAACACATGCACTGTTATTGATACAGTTCCCGCATGTGCATTTGAGTAGTTTATCACTGCTCAAGTCGTCCTTGCGATGGAGGTTCGGGTTGAATAACTAGTTCTTCCAATGTTTCATCATCAGACTCGTGCTCTGATTGATATGGTAAAATCGACATCATCGTTACTGTCTTTACAGTGTGTGTATCAATCAGTGCAAAATAGACTCGGAAAGGAGGGATTTAGAGAGACTGATTCATCAGTCAATCGTTTGCGAATCATTAAAAAATGTGGTGATGTGCAATGTATATTATGAGAAAATTAAAGTGTTTTTTGACCTTTGATGCATGTAAACCTGTTGTAGGAGACCTCCAAAACAAAGTTAGGAACCTTTAAAATAGCATAATTGGGGCACTTTAATATATGGCAATATATTAACAATTGAAACTGTGAGGGCGAGCAGGCTATATGGGTGCCCATCCTCTACTCCTCTTGTTTTTCTTTTTTGTAACTTTTCTTTTTGACTTGTTCTGTTTTTCTAAGGTCAGTTCTCTTTTGTGAGGATGTCAGAATGGTGTCTCCGTTGTCTCTTTCTCTCCGTCTGTGTGTGTGTGAAGAGAGATCTGGTGCTGTTGTGTAATGCAGTGTATTTTTCTGAGGGGGCGGAGGGCCTGTGATCTTAACAATGCAGCAGTGAGTGTGAGTCTCCAGATGGTCATTCACTGTCCTCTCTGACCACACAGCAGGAGATACCAGCAGCATCCCCAGGTTTACTGTGATTCTATACTGTGATTCTATTCTGTTTCTGTTTTTCCTTTTTGTTTATAGATCAGTCCGTATATTACATGTATTTGCACACTCTAGTTTCCATTCCCTTTGCATAACGTTACTGTTCACTGTTTATCTGCAACAGAAAAAAGTGGATGGAGTCTTGAATCTTCAGAGCAGGAGGAGATAAGAGACTTGTTCATTTACACTAAGAAAGAGTGGGAGGAGAGAGAGAGAGGGGGAGGAGGGGAGGGAGAGGTGCCTTTCAAAGGAGAATGAAAGACAGAGTAAGTGTGTGACTGACATTTATTCTTCTTGCTCGCTTTGAACGGATCCTCAAGACAGCTGTTAGGGGTTTGTAAAGGACAGATGGACCAAAAGTGACGGTAATTTACATTCATAAGGCCTTTATAACGCACACAGATGTGGCTTTGTTAGTCTTTATAACAATGTTCATAAACACCATGTTTAGAACCATGTCACAGATCACATGGTTTGAACTTTGAGGTGCCCTTTTGATAATAATTGAATACTTTTGTATGGCGGGAGCCAGCAAGTCTGGAGGACGACTACTCGAGAAAGCAAAAGGTTCTCCTGAGGATTAACATTTGAACTCTCTCTTGCATGTATAACCGCAAGATCCGAGATGCAGCACACAGTGCAGTTCACACTTCACTCTTACAGTCGTCATCTCCCCCTGCTCCCCCTCTTCTCCTCCTCACTTAAAGCTCACTAAAAACCTATGCAATGATTAAGTGTGTACAAAAGTAACTATATATATGTTTGGTATCATTTAAAGTGTCTCAGTGCGCCTGGTAAAATGGTCTCATTCTCCCAGCCATAATGAAAAGCTAAAAGAAGTTATAAAATATGAGAAAGTGTAATAATCAAATATTCGCTCACTTTTAATGATGCCCAGATATCATTAAAACCTTTTTCATTTATGGAGTCAGATGAAATAATGAGTTGATGCATACTGTACTAGAAAATGTATTCCATTTAATCTTGAATGTTGCACAAAAAGGAACGACAGTAACGTGCAGAAACCTTCACCCGCTAATCGAATGCCTCCATTGGGTCGATTGAGTCGGGCTTGCACTTTATTCAGTAAAGACCAGTTGATCAAAAGTGACAGTAAAAACATTTAGGAACTTACAGAAGATTTCTATTTCAAATAAATGCTGTTCCCTTTCGAGAGGTCTCTCCTATTGCGTAAGTAGCTTACGCTATGGGAAAACTCCTTTTCTCGAGAATATTGAAGTCTTTATTTAAAACGCATTGCAGCTGCACAGCTGACAGCAATGAACGAAGGCAGCTCGGTCATTGGCTGTGCTGCGGCAACTTGCTCGAACCAATGACGGGGCGACTCTGAATGCGCGACCAATGAGCGCGCTTCGCGCCCGCGCGCGTCAGAGCCCGCCAAGATGGGCGTGGCCAAGAGCTATATATTGGGCGCCCCGTCATGAGAGTTCTTTAGATTTAATCTCCTTCAGCGAACACCTTCTTCGCTGGATCCTCCGGATTATTGAAGCTTCGCCGTCGAAAAGCATACCAGCGGGATTTGCTACGAGGACGTCGGCACCTTCAGCCGCCTTCTAACGCGATCCTACTGAGCCATCCGGCGTACTGCTCACACAAGTATTTACATCTGTTCGCTCTGCGACACTTGTAAAAGAGCAATTTTTCCAAGGCGTTGTTTCAAATGCCTTCCTGCGCGTCGTGCAGAGACCTTCTCCCGGACGGGGATCGTCACATCATCTGCGCTCGCTGCCTGGGCCGGGACCACGCAGAAGCTGCTTTGACCAAGGGCGGATGCCCCGAATGTGACGACCTGGGTCTCTCCGCACTGCGGGCTCGCCTCGCCGCTTTCGCCGTGAGCGAGCCCATCGCCGCCATCGCCGCCATCCCTCTGTTCGCGCCGCTCACAGAGGCTTCCTGAACCTGAGCTCAGTGACGTCACGCCGAGCCAGTCTCCGCGTGCTTCACCGCCGCTCTTGCCTTCCCCACCGCCGGTTCAGTTCACCCAGCCGGACCCACACCCCTCTAGCAGAGCGGTGGGCCTTGTGACTTTCGGCGCGTCCGAGGACGACGGGGGAATGGATGACAGCTTGTCAATCGACGCTGCATCGGACGACTGGCCGGGCTCCACTCTCGACCCCGCCCCGTCGACGCTAGCTAGCGCGAGCGGGGGCTCCACCATGGATAGCGAGATTATCCGCGTTCTCTCTAAGGCCGTGGAAGACCTCGGGCTCGATTGGTCTTCTCCCGAAGAACCAACCCGGAGCCGACTGGATGAGTGGTTTCTGCAGGGGCGCCAGCAGGCCCCTCGGCAAAGGCCTTCTCCCTTCTTCCCGGAAGTTCACGACGAACTCACCAAGTCGTGGAAAGCCCCCCACTCTGCGCGCCTAAAGCCTTCTTTTTCTTCCTCGCTCTCCTCTGTGGACGGCGCGAAGGAAAGAGGCTACGAGGGAACACCGCCCCTCGAGGAGGCCGTGGCCAATCATCTCTGCCCGCCCTCCACCACCGGATGGAAAGCCAAAGCTTCCCACCCCTCGAAGCCCTGCCGCACTACTTCAGCTCTCGCCGGTCGCGCCTACGCCGCCGCCGGCCAAGCTGCATCAGCGCTTCACTCTATGGCGGTACTTCAAGTGTTCCAAGCCAAGCTTCTCCGCTCTATGGACGAGTCTGGCCCCGAACCCGAAGCCTTTAAGGACCTACGCAGCGCGACTGACATAGCCCTGCGAGCCACGAAGGCCACCGCCCAGTCTATCGGCCGTGCCATGGCTAATTTGACTGTTCTCGAGCGCCATCTGTGGGTGACTCTGACTGAGATGAAGGACGCGGATAAGGCGCCATTTCTCGACGCGCCTATCTCCACCAGCGGGCTGTTTGGACCGGCGGTTAAGGGTTTCGCCGAACGCTTCACTGAGGCCCAGAATGCTTCACAAGCTATGCGGCATTTCCTGCCCAAGCACTCCAGCTCATCGCAGAGCAGACAGAGGCCGCCGCAGCCGCAGCGGGCTAGAACAGCCTCCACCGCCTCTCAGCCCGCGCCTAAGGCTGACGCTCGACGCCGCTCGCGCTCTCACAACCGCAAGCCGCCTTCTGAGCGACGGGGTCCTCGGCCCAAGATTGTGCTGAACCCCGAGCCTCGAAAGCCGTCCTAGCCACAAGAATGAAAAGAGAGAGTGCGTGTCTCGCAAAAGCCGGACCACTCTCTCTGCAAAAGCTCAAGCATTACCCAGTCCCCTTACAGGCGGCTGGATATGTTCATACAGCAGTCAATGGGCCAGTCACAGAGCTCGCTCACCTGCAAACAAACGCCGTTTTTACGGCGACGCACAGAAAACACAAAAAGAGTCTTTTTCTGCCTGTGTCACTAAGGGTTCACATGTCCACAAAGTGTGCATTCCCAGATACTGTCAAAACAGTGCCAAATTCATTCCCAGCTCAAGCTGCGCACCCCATGAATGTAGATCACGTGCCTACGGTCATGTACGCACCACTACACACAAGCACTGTTCACACAGTTATAAATTCATCCCCAGTAAAAGCGGGAAACATTATAAAAGTGACGCGTGTGCCTACCACTGTTTATGCACCCCCACTTATAAACACTGTCCTTACAGTGTCAAACACTACCCCAGCCCAGGCTGCGAGTTTTACAGACACAGCGCGCGCTGCTGTAATCACACACGCGCCCATTCACTCAGCTGCTCAGCGCGCGCCCGCGCCTCTGAGAGCTATGAGCTCAGGCGATTCGCTGGCCGGGTCCCTGCGTCACAGCGGCCCGCCCCTAGCCTGTATTCAGCCCATATCTGTACACGCAGCGGTATGGGAAAATATTCCAGATATGCCGAAATGGGTATTGAATATAGTAAAGCACGGATACTCGCTCCAGTTCGCTCGCAGACCACCGCGTTTTACGACTGTGGTCGAGACGAAAGTGAGAAAAGAGTGCTCACATGTTGTACGCACAGAGGTGCGCAAACTAATAGAAAAGGGCGCTGTGGAAACTGTTCCCCCCTCTCTGAGCGAGGCAGGTTTTTACAGCCGCTATTTTCTCGTCCCGAAAAAGGATGGCGGTCTCCGCCCCATCCTAGATCTCAGACACCTGAACAAAGCACTAATGATTCGCTCGTTCAGAATGTTAACAACCAAGCATATCCTCGCGCAAGTACGCCCAGGAGATTGGTTTCTCTCAGTGGATCTGAAAGATGCTTACTTTCACATTCCAATAGCGCCTCATCACAGGCCGTTTCTGAGATTCGCTTTCGAGGGACAGTCGTACCAGTACACAGTACTTCCGTTCGGCCTGTCCCTGGCTCCCCGTACATTCACGAAATGTATGGATGCAGCACTTTCCCCCCTAAGGCGAAGGGGAGTGCGAATACTGAATTATCTCGACGATTGGCTGATTCTAGCACAATCAGAGAGTCAGTTAATAACACACAGATCTTGGATTATCAGCCATTTAGAATGCCTGGGTCTAAGAATCAATTTTGCAAAAAGCATACTATCTCCCAGCCAGAGGATTTCTTTCCTGGGAATAGTTCTAGACTCGATGCAAATGACAGCGCGTCTCTCATCAGAGCGCGCGCTCACCATCCGGCGCCTTGCAACATCATTCAGGGCGGGCGCGCTCGCCCCCGTCAAGCGGTTTCAGAGGATGCTCGGTCTCATGGCCTCAGCATCGGCCGTACTCCAGCTAGGATTGTTGCATATGCGCCCTCTCCAACGCTGGCTCAAGAGCCGCGTCCCTACTCACGCGTGGCGTTCGGGCCACCTTTTAATCAGAGCAAACCACGGCTGTATAAAAGGCCTGACGCACTGGAAAGCCGCCGACTGGTACCAGTCAGGCGTGAGTCTGGGTGTGAACACAAGGAGAAAGATGATAACGACAGATGCCTCCAAAATAGGTTGGGGGGCCCTTTACGAGGGCAGGCCTGTCTCCGGCTTTTGGTCAAACCCGGAGAAGCGCCTACACATAAACTGTCTGGAAATGAAAGCGGTCGCTTTGGCTCTCAGAGCCCTGCTCCCACAGCTGAGAAACGAACACGTCTTGGTCCGAACGGACAACATGACGGTAGTATCGTACATAAATCGCCAGGGTGGACTCAGGTCGAGCTCCATGCATTCAATGGCCAGGAGACTCATTTTATGGTCCCAGCACAACTTGCGCTCGCTGAGAGCAGCGCATGTGCCAGGTGCCCTGAACCAGGGGGCGGACATGCTATCCAGAGACAAAATTCTCCCAGGAGAATGGGCTCTCAACCCGCTGACGATTCAGTGGTTATGGAAAACCTTTGGCAAAGCGGAGATCGACCTCTTCGCCTCCAAGGAGAATGCGCACTGCCCTCTTTTCTTCACGAAAAGCATGGATGCGCTCGCCCAGAGCTGGCCGAGCCGTCCCTTATATGCCTTTCCCCCGATCGCGATGCTACCGCAGGTCATCAGTCGGGTCAGAGAGGAGAAAAACGCAGTGCTGCTGATAGCCCCACTCTGGAAGAACCAAACATGGTTTCCAGATCTGATGCAAATGCAATCTGCACCACGGCCGATTCCACTGAGGCCAGACCTCCTCAGTCAGGCCAACGGGATGATATTTCATCCCCGCCCCGATCTGTGGGCCCTTCATGCATGGCCCCTCAACGGGTTCCCAGGAACCTCACGAGCGGAGCACTAAAAACCATCGCTGAGGCGCGGGCGCCCTCCACGAGACGCTTATATGACCAGAAATGGAAAGTGTTCAGTGACTGGTGTAATGCCAAGGGCCTGAACCCTGAAACATGCGAGATTACGAACGTACTCGCTTTTCTACAAGGGCTTCTGGAGGCGGGCCGCGCCCCCTCCACGCTCAAAGTATATGTGGCGGCCATCACAGCATCACACGACCCTGTAATGGAACGTCCATTGGGAAGAAACGACCTAATTATTCGTTTCCTAAGGGGCGCTAGGAGGATGAACCCTTCACGCCCCCCCTCAGTGCCGATCTGGGACCTAGCTACTGTCCTAGACGCTCTTAAAGGGCCTCCGTTCGAACCACTCCGAACCGTGCACCTTAAACAGCTCTCGCTCAAGACTGCGCTCTTGCTGGCACTCGCCTCGGTCAAGAGAGTGGGCGACCTGCACGCGCTTTCGACAAGCGCTGCCTGCCTAGAATTCGGACCTAACGACTGCAGGGTCGTCCTTAGACCGAAACATGGGTATATTCCTAAAGTGCTCACCACTCCCTTCAGAGCACAGGTTATCTCCCTAACTGCGCTATCGTCCCCAGCAGACGAACACGACGCTAATCTACTCTGCCCCGTTAGGGCTCTCAGAGTGTATTTGGAGCGTTCTGCCCTATTCAGACAGACAGAACAACTGTTTGTATGCTTTGGCGGCCGTACGAAAGGTTCCGCCGTTTCAAAGCAGAGAATCTCTCACTGGATAGTTGAGGCTATAGCGCTGGCTTATGAAGCTAAGGGACTTCAATGCCCCTGGGGAGTCAAAGCACACTCCACCAGGAGTGTGGCTTCTTCCTGGGCATGGTCGAGCGGGATACCGATCGAGGATATTTGTGCGGCGGCAGGCTGGGCCTCACCGTCCACATTTATCAGGTTCTACAACCTACAGGTCCCGACACTGCATTCCAATGTACTATCAGCATGATGCTAGTTGAACTACGAGTTCGTATCTAGATTATGTATGTGCTTGTGTCACACTGAGCGCCTTCTAGCCGCTCTGTATTCTTTTCCACATATAAAGCTCGCCTCTGCCGGCTAGTTGGATGATAACTTTGGTTTTTTAGCTCAGGCACCTGCCTCTGGCTATCATAAGGCGAAGTTCAGCACGCACGGCGTTTTGCATGGTGTTCCCATAGCGTAAGCTACTTACGCAATAGGAGAGACCTCTCGAAAGGGAACGACTCGGTTACTAACGTAACCTCGGTTCCCTGAGAGGAGGGAACGAGTATTGCGTAAGCTGCCGTGCTTGTGCTTGGTTAGTTCGCTTCAGTCGTTTTAACCTAAAGAACTCTCATGACGGGGCGCCCAATATATAGCTCTTGGCCACGCCCATCTTGGCGGGCTCTGACGCGCGCGGGCGCGAAGCGCGCTCATTGGTCGCGCATTCAGAGTCGCCCCGTCATTGGTTCGAGCAAGTTGCCGCAGCACAGCCAATGACCGAGCTGCCTTCGTTCATTGCTGTCAGCTGTGCAGCTGCAATGCGTTTTACATAAAGACTTCAATATTCTCGAGAAAAGGAGTTTTCCCATAGCGTAAGCTACTTACGCAATACTCGTTCCCTCCTCTCAGGGAACCGAGGTTACGTTAGTAACCGAGTCGTTCTTTTGAACTTTCTATTAATCAAAGAATCCTAAAAAAAATTTATCATGGTTTCCACAAAAATATTTAGCAGCACAATTGTTTTTAACATTGATAATAATATGAAATGTTTATTGAGCACCAAATCAGCATATTAGATCATGTGACACTGAAGACTAGAGTAATGATGCTGAAAATTCAGTTTTCCCATTACAGGAATTACTTTTTAAAATATAAAAGTAGAAAACAGTTATTTGAAATTAATAATATTTCACAGTATTTTTACTGTTTTTAAATACTGTTGTTACTGTATTTTTGATCAAATAAATGCAGCCTTGGTGCGCATTAGAGACTTTTTTTAAAAACATTTTAAAAAATCATACCGACCCCAAACTTTTGAACGTTATTGCATACATGTATTCATTTATACATAAATATAAAATGTTAATTTTCTCATCAAATTTCTCATCAATATTCAGTTACTTAATTTTATTCAATAAAATACACAAATGTATCCTGAATGAATAAATATATCAGCAAACTATAGTTTTGAATTTTAATTATTGTATGCTTGATGAGTTTTTAAAGCTGTGAAACTATTGTCTACGATTTTTAGTGTGCACTTTTAGTGTAGTTTTCAACTCGACACTTACGATTCATAGTGTTTTCATTCCCTTATTTTTTCCTGCTGTTTGATTGATTCTCTTTATCGTTTTCATCCTTGCCGCTCTTTTATTGCTTTTTCTTTTAATGAAATGCAAGCACTGACAGTGACGTGATGTCATCTGACAGAGACGCTGTCATCTGACAGAGACACTGCTATCTGTGTGAAATATGACATCATAAAAGTGTGACTGACTGATAGACTTGTGGAGAGGTAAAAAACAAATGACTATGGGAGGCCCGATCCATGTGATAGACACGTTCACTGTACCGTTAACATGCACTGACAGAAAAATCTGTGCGCGGACCCCCGTGAGGCTGTTTTCCTGTCTAGATTTAACACCTGAAGGGCAGCCGAATGTGAGTGAGAATGAGAGATCTCATGAATAAAGTCTGTTCAATTTTTTTCCTCTTGCCGTTACATTTACATTTTATTGTTTAAAAATGTGTCTAACCCTCCCCCATTTTTTGATCTGTAGATGTACAGTAGAGTGTGGAAAAAGTACATGCATATATTTTCTCTTGACATTTTCTCTCTCTCGTTCCCTCTTTCCAGCCTCTGGGCGATATAGACAGTTGTAGCAGGTGTGTGAGTGGGCGAGGGGTTTCCCTGGGGAAGTCACAGGGGCAAGAAGGGGTCAGTTTTTAATGGGCCTGTCTGCCCTCTTCGCCTCCAGAAGAAACCCCCCTTCCTCTTTCTTTCCATATCTCTGCATCTCCATTGTCCGTCTTTTCCTTTCCCTGAGCTTCAGTGCTCGTTCTCCTGACCCACCAGTCAGTTTGAGTGACGTTATCAGATGATTACGTTTGATGAGCTCCTGCTTGAGTTGAAGAGTGAGAATTGTCCATGGGAGAGAAAGAAAGGAGGTGTCCATCTGGTGGTATCTTGAAATATCTGTTTGTATTTAGTCGGACACAGTACTCGACTCTGAACAGGTGTTGGTGTCAGTGAAACCTCTGGAGACGAGGGTGGCCTTTTGAACGCACGTGGAAACGCTAATGTCTGGGTGGACAACATCATTCAGACATGTAGCCTCAGGACAGAGGTTTTTGGACTTAAGAACAGGGGAATAGATGAAGAGGGAGAATGACTAGTGTTAAGTGAAGTCTCTCATTTGTTGTTTCTCTTCTCTGTAATTTTGTTGAACTTGGAAGCTTCTCAGGTTCTTTTTTTTTTTGCCACTGTTGTGTTCAGGTGATGTTAAAGGGACAGTTCATGCTGAAATTAAAGTTGTTATTGTTTACTCACCCTTGTGACGTAATTTACTGTGTGCAACAAAAAAATTATTTTATATTTAAGACTATTCAGACTTTTTTTCTTTTGAGTGTACAGGTGCTGAAAAAAGCTTTAAAAATGTTCTTTTGTATTGGATCAATTTATTGAATCAGTTGATCTGGTTTACAATTAGGCTGGTTTGCAAATTGGACTGATCCAGTTATAAGAGTTAATACATTCATTTACAATGTTGAATTTTGACTTATGAAATCACAATTGACGATTCTTATTTTTAGGGAATATTGCAGTTTATTATAAATAATTTATCTATGTGCATTACTATTTTTTTTTTTTAATTCATGTTTTAAATGAACAAACGACAACAATCCAGTCTATTCCTGTTGGACAAAATCAAGTCCCACCCTATTTTCTTCTTTTTCAAGAAGCTAATTCAGATATACATCACCATAATAAAGAAAAGATTATTGAAATTTGTGTTTCATGCCATCTTTGAATTTAGCTTAATTTTGCCAATGAAATTAGTTGAAATATAGTGCATGAGTTGGGCTACATTTATGGTACATTTGCTTCTTTTTTTTAAAGCTTGAATTCTTTAGTGCCAATTAATTTTAATTGCAAGCACACAAAATTGGTACATTTTTACAAAATCTTACCAGACAAAGAAAAAACCCTTATAGTGGTTTGGATCACCATGAGAAAATGATTTTTCATTTTTGGATGAACTACACCTTTAAGTGAAGGTACTTCATTACCATGTCGATGCTGAAATACTAACGATAACAGTTTAGTTTTACATGTTTTTTTAACAGAATTCAATCCCTAAGTGCTGTCTGACTGACATGCAGCTGCTGTCGAACACTCATGAATATGCATATGTCTTCAGGTAGTGCAGTTGCACATATGCACACTTTAAATGCTATTTTTAGTCGAATGTACTGTCTGGCGAGCTACACACAGTTGGTTCTATGTTCTAAGTGAATGAAAACAGACAGTACAAAAACATCAACATTTGAACAAAGTTAGGCCTAATGGGAAAGACAGACTACAGTGCTCGTTTTATTACATTTTCTTGTCTTTATTCATCTTCTTGGATCCAGCTGCACCTGGTCTCTTTCTGGTGTGGTTTTATTTCGCCTGTTGGAACTAATCTCTGCTATTCACGCTCTCGCCACATCGCACACATGTGACTCATAGCACAGTGTTTTTTAATGTGTGGTGTTGAGGACTCTGTGTGTGTGTGTGTGTGTGTGTGTGTGTGTGTGTGTGTGTGTGTGTGTGCGTGTGTGCGTGCGTGCGTGCGTGCGCACGCATCCATTGGTTGTGTAGTGTGTTTAGTCTGTGCTTGTTCAGATGCGAGCGGTGAGATGAGGTCAGGTTTCTTGACTCACGGGATCGACTGACATTGATGGGCCTCCGTTCAGAGGCGAGAAAACAAGAATTTCCCTCTCTGCCCCCCCCCCCCCCCCATCCTCATTACAACACATGAGAGAGAGAGGGATGCTCTATAAAGCAAACTTCTGAAGCGTTGCCAACAATCTCCAGGCAGAAAGAAAAGAGTAACAGAGTATGGATGGGGGAAGGGTGGAACTGGACCTGGAAATGAGGAAAAAGACGGAAGGCAGAGGGGGAATAACCCTGGAAGTTGCTACTGTAGAGCCACTGGTTTAATGATCCCAGCAGCCCCAGTGGACTTTCTAGTAAGATTTGCTACAGGGCAGAGACCACAGAGAAACACACACATATTTCTCAGTATGTTTTGCCATGTGAATTTGCTGAGGGATATTTTATGTGAAGGTTTTTGGGTTGGACTGCAGTGGGATATTCTATGTATCTCCAGTAACCTAATTTAACAACTGGCTCAGAGAAATGTTCTCTGATGAATGGGAAGCATGTGTTTCTCCTTAGGAAAGTGAAACATTTAATACACTTTAATTATGTGGCGTAAACACCAGGCAAAACTGTTCTCTTTTCCTTTTGCCAAAGCAGTCTGAAATATTCACAACACAAAAGTAAAAAAGATTTGTTTGTATTGTTGTTATTATTAATATGGTTTTACTTTGTAATTTTATTTTGTTTTACATTTTTATTTTATTTAGCTTTTTTTGATGATTTTTATTCTATTTTACATTATTTTTATATTATCCTTTTTTTCCAAATTTATTCGGACTTCTGATATTCTTATGTCCAATCAATAAAATATTCAATATTCAGGAACTCTTTGTTTTTCTCCATCAGATGTGGAGGGAGAAAATGGTGAGCTAGACCTGAACGGTATCGACGAGGACGAGATTGATCATGTAAGTTTTGACCTCACTATAGTAACAACATGATCATTTGTAATTTGGTTCTTTAAAGCTGAAATCTGAGATGGGATTTCACATCCAAAAATGAATAATGGAATTGCATTAGAATGGAGTGAAATGAGATTCGTCATGATTTACAGTCTGTTTAGCTTGTCCACCATGACCTAAGCGATTATATATTGTTGTTTTTTTAATCTTTTTTTTTTATTAGTATATCCTGAATGAGAAGGAAGTTAAGGTGAAGACCGAACTGTGGATGCTTCAAAATGCAGACTACCTCAAAGAACAGAAAGGTGGAGAAGATTGAACTAGCCCGTTTGATAATTTTACCCTTGACGGATTAATTTAATCTAAGACAACATGTAATAAAGTTTGGAACACTGTTGTTAGAACCGTCTCTTTGTTTTTCTTCAGAAAAGGAAGAAAGAATAGCAAAGGAAAAGGAGGAGGGTACATATAAAGAGCGGAAGGTAACAAGGTAGTTCATAAATAACAGTTATAGCTGTGAAGGTCACAAATGTATGAGTTTACCTCCGTATTTTTGTGTCTTCCCACAGCCTAGAAAAAAGTCAGCACGGAGGCATGAGCCCATCAATGCCAGCACTGCAGATGAAGCCATTGAAAAGATGTTAGAGCAGAAACGCATCTCCACTAAAATAAACTACGATGTCCTGAAAGACTTGAACAAATCCAGCCCAAAAAGTCCCACTCACCAGCCTGAAGAAGCTACCACTGGAGCCAAAAGAACCCCCGCGGCCCATCAACGGAAACTCCAACTGACTTCACCCAATATTGGCAAAACTGTTAGCAGTTTTGGCAAGAGGTATGGAGTTCTAGGAGAAAGGTTTCTTATGTCTCAATTTATTTTTGTTTTTCTTCACTCCCTAGTTTTTTTTGGGGGGGATTTGTTTTTGCCCACACACCTTAAATCACATATATTTTGTCCTAGAAAATCCTCTAAACTCACCATCTGTCCTAGAAAATTCCCACCATCACAGTCTAACACCATATCCCATCCAAGCATGATGCAAAAAAATCTCTTCCGTTTAAAAAACGTTTTATCTCTACCAGCTGCAACGGCGTTGAGTGACTGGACATCTTATTGATTTGGTTGCTATTACTTTTTCGTGTCGACCAAGGTTGCCCCGCCCACAGAGAAATCTTACTCCACATAGCTGTAAATTAAACATCTGATCGACTATGTTTGTCTCGCATTATGTGACAGGCAGATCACTTCGGATTGGAAAATTGTTGGGTTTAGAAAAAAGTGGTTGCAAACAAAATGTGACAATATTTTTTCTCCATTTAGTAATCTCATTTCTTGGAGTTGTAATATGGACAGTCTTAAAACAGATCAACTCCTATTAATACACCCTGATTTTTCTTCGTCTGCCCACACCCTTTATTGGACTCTTTCCTGTACCCACCTCAAGCTCTTTTTCTCTTCTATGCTAACTATAGACCTACGGATATACAATAGCAGGGTACATTACTGTAAATGTATCATGATCCCTGCTATATTTTCTTAGTCTATGTTTATATTCACATGAACACTATTTTCTATTTTACCATGTTCAAACAAGGTGCATCTGCTACAGAAAGTCTGCCACCTTTTCATAAATCATTGAAATTGTATTTTTGTTCAAGGAAAATTCATGTTTTACATCAGCTTAGTAACAGCAGTCTAATAAAATTATCCTATTATGCTGTAGCGCTTAGTCAAGTATTTCAAGCATTAGTCAAGCATTTCCCAGATCACATTATTTTGTGGTGATTCTTTCTCATAGTGTCTTGCTATACCTACAAATAGCATCATGGTATTACCATGGTTTTTGGACCTCAAAAGTAAATTTTACTGATGAGATTTTTATGGAAAGGCCTTTTTCTTGAAGTACTTTAAAGCACCGTGCAAATACTGTGTACATTTGTTTTATGTACATTTGCTCACCTGTCTAAAAGTACATGCAACACTTGCGTCTCTGTCAAGTCGAAGTTAGTCGCAGACGTGGGTCTCTCGGCATCTCGAAAGATGTTGATCTTCGTTTTAGTCCTCTTTTTGTCTCAAAGTCTGCTTGCCATGGTCCAAAATGTTGGAACAAAACAACAACAGCGTGAGCGTCCTGCTAGGCATAACGGGCCAGTTGTCAACGTCTCTCGCCATGGTTACTATGGCAGTACGAGGTCAAACCTGGCGGAAACCGAGGGTTACCCGGATATGACGTCATTGACTGGCGACTCCTCGCCCCTGCTCACACGCCCCGTTTCCTTGGTTAAAATCGCAATTTTCTCACGATTTACAAATTGTTTGAAACATTTGGGATATTGTAAGTAATCAACTAAACAAAATATATAACATTGGCCTAGTGGTTTTTGGATATTTTACTGCAAAAATCCTACATATTGTACCTTTAAATTCCCATGTGTTTAAATTTTTTTATGAAGAGTTGATAGCCTGAGAGAAAAAGCTAATTTGGCTCTCACTCATGACTCTCAAATTAAAAATATCCAGAGCTTTGTGGGCCGGACGGTCCTTATGTTTGTTTCTCTCTTTTTTATGTCCTTTACCCTTTTGTGTCCTTGAGTACAGGGCAGGTCTGTCGTGTGTGTGTGTGTGTCATGCATATGGTCAGTCAGAATAGCCTCATTCTGCCCTATATTTAGTCTCTAAATGCTGGTATGGAACACATTAAAGTTTAGAGCACATATTTAAACTGCGGCCCACTCCCTGGTACCCTCCTTTTTGGAGAATATGTGTGTGTGCTCTACTACAGTGTACTCATTTCCATTCGTGTTGTTAGTCTTTGGTTTCTAGGTTGTCATTAGTCATGGATATTCTCTCTTTAAGGAGAGGCTCTTGGTGGCCCTGCACACAAAATGTGCTCCGACAGTTTGTCTTGACACTGTAAGGCCAATATCATGGAACAATGAGCAACTCTCTTTTCTCTCTCTCTCTTTGAGTGGCCAGTTTCATCTGTGTGTGATGTTTTCCTCGTTGATTGAGTTCTTGAAGTGAACAGGATAGATCTTCTGAATCATTCATTCTGAAAGTAGCTTTATGTTTGTTTTTTTCTGAATGGAAAGGTGAGCAATCTGAACATCCTTTTAAAAGCCATTACACTGTTACCATGCCACTGTTTCTCTTCCAGTTTTTCCCTCTTCTCACTCATAACAGCCTGCAGTCTGTTTACTGAATGGAGTCTACCTGAATGGGAGTGTTTTTATTATTCAGTGACTTGCCTTTTACCGGTCAAAGATGACCTTACCTTGTTTTCTCCATCTTTTTTTTTTTTGTCATTTATTTGTAGTCTCATTCTAGGGCTTGGCAATATGGCAAAAAAAAAAGGCTTTTATGTATTGAACAATATTTAATATATGAAAGATATATTGAATATTTTTCTTAAAAAAACACACTAAAGATATATACAGCATATAAAATTAGCAACATTGAAAATACATAGATACAAACAAGATTTTTATACATCACCAGCACAATTATTGTGTACATGTGAATATTCAATATATATATATCGCCCAGCCCTAACTTTTTCAGGCTCTCTTAAAGCAGAACGAAGTAACTTTTTTACCTTAACCGTACAGCTTTGGAGTCATTGTAATGTTTATATTACTGATTTCGTGTTGAATGGTGGTCGTCTCGCACCCCCCTGGTGCCTGTGAGCCGCAAAACCACCCTTGCAACTTTGGGCCGGCGGGCCGCCAGCCTCAGGGTTAGGAAGTATCGTGTGATATCAGGTCTCGCGAGGTAACGAATTGCTTTACGGCACTGCACGCGTACACGCCCCCATCCAGGATACGGCTAGCTATAAGAACAACTATCGTTCCATGGCAAAGCTGGCCTATAAGAAGCAGAAAGCTAGAAAAGCATTGTCGGAGGAACAGAGAAAGAGGAAATGGCAGACTGACCGAGTGAGGAGTCAGAAACGAGTAAACATCGGACCTGCGTTTTCAGAATGGCGAAAAAAAACAAAGCACGGTCGGAAGAGTCTAGAAAAAGGTAACGAGAATCTGACAGCACGAGGAACCGGATAAGAGTCCCACTCGCTCAGTCTTTCACTGTTAAAGTTGATTCCTGCGATTATCATGAGAACAGTTGTCAATATCTCACATAATTATCAGGACATAAATAAGCCTACATGTTGTAAATAGTGTAAATGAGTGCAATTTGCAAACTATTATGATAAATTGCAATAATCATGTCTAACAACATCATAACGGACATTGTTACGAAATCAGGGCTCTCAAGTGTCACGCATTGAGCGTGACAGTCACTCATTTCGGTCTTTTGCCACGCTCTCCCGCCACACATTGTATTTCTCATGCTGAAAAACTATTTGTAATATATTTAATATGCCAAAACTCTGGCCGCGCCGCTCTCACTGTGGAACCGGCAGGAATCAAGCGCGTCTCCTCTGGTGTTGTTCGTCGAGCTACACAATAGCCAATCGGAAAATAGCACTATTGTATCTGGGTAAGATTTAACGCAACAACCAATGACAAAAATGTATCTGTCGGCTGGATGTCACTCTTGCCTGTCTTCAAAACTTGAGAGCCCTGCGAAATAATGCGACGTACATGATACACTTTATTGGTGTCATCTGGCATTTACGCTCAGGTAAGCCTAACGCGGTAGGCTACTTTATTATTATGAAGTGCAGAGGCCGTGAGTGGAGATACGCTCTGTGTGAGTGGTGTTTACGACAGTAACGTTAAATACAAGTACTCTACAGCGACTCTAGGGATCGCTGTTTGATAAAAACAGAAATCCTACATAGTGCCGCTTTAAGAGGTTTCCAGTCCTATTTCAGCTTAACCTGCATTTATCCTTGAAATGTGTGTGTGTGTGTGTGTGTGTTGTTCTGCTGACAGTAAAGCCATTGTCTTCCGCTCACTCCCATCCTCTGTCTGTGTATAACACAATACCTCAGTGTGCAACACTCAACCTCCCTTTTTCTGCTTCTCTGCTGTATTTTAACAGCATATTCCCGACACCCCGCAACTGCCTGAACATCTACCCATCTGTTGGTCTGTTCATCCCTCCATTCTACTGAACCTTAAATTTAATAAGTCTCTCACATTCTCTCAATCTCTCGTCCAGAAATAGCTTGCATAATTGCCCCCTGCTGTTTTAACCCCCTTTCCCTGGTTCTCCTCCCTCCTCCTCTGGTCATTTTCTTGTCCTCTCAGATACCCGCAGCTCAGCATTTATATAGAGCAATGGAGATTATAAAAAGTGTGTGTGTGTTTGTGAGAGAAAAATGCCAAAGGTTTTCATTAGAGTTGTAGGTAGGGCTTTGTGAGAACCTGAGATGGATTGTGCTTATTTTTGTGGTTCTTTTGTTCTTCCAACACTTCCTCTGTATCCATACATGAGATCATCTCATGTTAGACATTCACACCTGGAGTGCCAGAAATCGCCATCTCACACCATCACACATCTGGTAATTAAACAGTCTCCTCTCGCTCTCTCAGACAGCTGTTATAGACTCGCTTCCCCAATTTTTTTTCTTTCTCTCGTTTCCATCTCGCGTTCCTCTGAGGTTCCTTCTGCTGTCGGCTCAGAGTTTCTTTCTTAATCAGCTTACTTGCAGAAAACCTACATCTCTAGAGAAAGAGACAAAGAGGTGAGCTGTCTGCAAGATCAAAGAAAGTTGAGTTTTTCTCAAGGCTGAATTGACCTAAAAATGAGGAAGTTTTCGTCATCCTCGAGGAAAAGAGAAAGCCTTATCTCTGCCTGGGACCAAACCAAAACTAAGTTCTGAGAAGAAGAGACCGACTTCTTAGGCAGTTGCTCATGCCTTCAAGCGCTCAGTAGTAATAGTGTCAGCCTGGTGTCATACTCTTTCAGCTCAATAAAATAAAGGCCCCTGTTGACATCAGCCATTTAGTCATACCCTGAGAGCAGTGTATGAAATGAAGGGGTGATGAGGAAGGTCTGAGTAAATGCGGAAAAATGTACAATGTTAAAGTGATCTGTGAGAAAGAAATCAAGTCATCACAACCACAAACCAAAGACTCTGTCATACACAATTACTAATGGTAAGAGGTAAAAATAGATATAAAATATTTAGTATCGCAATACTATACTGAATTTCTAAAAATAAACTTAGATCTTTTTTTTTATGTTAATATTTTTTGGAAAAGAACATTTCAGTTATTTCTATACAAATAAAATCCTTTTAATCGAGTTGTGATTCTGAAAAGCATGAAAATATATCACATAATGAATTACAATATTATTGTTTTGTGGCCCAGATATCAATATACTGCATCACCAGGGCCCTGATTCCCATCTATGATCATCATTATTGTTGTGCTGTGTGTTTGAATAATTGACCCACTCAGTGGTGTGAACAATTTATCAGCCCTTGACGTAAATGTAAATCTGTGTGTGTGTGGAACAGACTGTTTCTCAGGAATAGAATGTTGTCACTGTGTTTTGGCTCTGACAGCTTGTTTTCATGCCAAGTACCATACCGTTCCCAATCCCAGAATGCACTGTAGCATCAATAGGACACTTGCATGCTGGGTCGTGAAGGACTGTCAACCGTGCGTGCATGTGTTACTGACCGAGATTTTGAAGGAAAGTATCTGTCTGTCAGTCAGTCAGTCAGTCCATCCTCTCTATTTTACTTTTTCTTAATATAGCCTTCTTTCTATTGTTCTTTCGTTATATCCGGTGCCAGTCCTACACTTCTAGCGGCCCTAAGCAAAACTGCCAATAAGAACAAGTAATATTAAATTTTTAAAAAATAGTTGACAGCTAAATAAATGCTTTATGAATGTATTTCTCTGACACCATCTAGCTGTCAGAAAAACTATAACACACAGCTGAAATTATTTTCTAAAGGCGTGATTTACTAACGAAACTAAAACATAAAAAATAAAGTTAAGCTTTATTGGGTAAAGTAAACATACAAAAATACATCAATAATTCTCTAAACTCGGAGATCTAGACTGGAGTATTTTGTTTTAGTTTTTTTACAAATGTATTGGTTTGTCAAGACGAAATAAGAATTTAAAATGTTACAAAAATGCATACCTACTTTGTTCTTAGAACATTTTCTTTTTTTTCTGCGAAGGGAAAGAAAGCTTAATTTGGAAACTCTATAGCCATATGTCAAAAACATAGACGTGCGTTTCCTCATTAACTTTGAAACAGGGAGAAGCATCGAAGACTCAACCCTCACATCTAATTTATTTTCATTTACTTCTTATATTTCTCTTTTTATGACAGACCGGTCTGAAACCCACTCCTACGCTTGCGCCTAAAAACCCCTTTTAATCTGGCACCAACATACTGAAACCAACCTAAAACCTACCCTTACGCCTGAAACTCACTCAAAACCTACTCTTATGCCTAAAAGCCCTTTCAATCGCGAGGCAAAACGGGAATGGGGTAGGGGTGGGCGGATCGATCCTGAAGTATCGATACTTTCATTACTGACGTGGTATCGAAAAGGATCGATCCTCACATAAAAATATCGATCCAAATGTGTGTGTTTTTACCAGTAATTTTTATTAATTTAGAATGCAATTTAGTGTGTAAAAAACCTTCTAAGTTGAAAAATACGTGAATGTTAGCGAATAATTGTGTAGGGTAGAACCAGAGAATGTCTAATAAGGGTAGACGGAGACAGGCTCTGGTACAACTATTTCTCCTAGTCATCTGGATACAAGATGAAACCAGTCAATCCCAGAGAGCGTTCGATGCTGGTGCTTCTGTCACAGGGTGTTTGGGAAACGAAGCCTTGATGACAGAGAAACAATCGAGAGTTATTTTGCAATAAATAAGTTAAAAGTTTACATAACGGTTAAAAATGTTGACGTCAGTAAGATTTGTTTAATGAAATTAATATTTTTATTCAACAAGGATCAATGCATTAAATTGATCGAAAGTGACAGTCAAGGGTTTTACACTAGTTAAAAAAAACTATTTCATATAAATGCTGTTCTTTCAACTTTGTTCATCAAATAATTTTGCATAAAATGTATCATGGTTTCCACAAAAACATGAAACTGTTTTCAACATTGATAATAATAAGAAATGTTTCTTGAGCAGCAAATCAGCATATTAAAATGAATTCTCATCATGAAGGATCATGAAGACTGGAGTAATGATGCTGAAAATTCAAAACTTTTGAACAGTAGGCTAGTGTACGATAGTGCATTTACTATAATTAGGGTAGTTTGGTAAAAGTTACTGATTAATTACAGGCGAGTTGAGAGCACAAATCACAAAATATTTAGTGGTCATGAAAACGTATTCAGATTTAGCATATTGATGATGCATTCACCTCATAAATCATGACACACTGCTCTAGCACAGGAAAGTGCATGTAAGTTTAAGTGCATACTTTTAAAATTAAAAGTATCGGTATCGATATCGGCGATACTGGCCCTGTATTTACATGGTATCGGATCGATACCGAATTTTGCAGTATCGCCCACCCCTAGAATGGGGAATCACAAGGAGACGTTTTGGATGTGGGTGGGGTTGGATATCCACCACAGGATAAAGCGAGCCCTACATGTATTAGATACCATGAAGAGGGCGGTGTTTATGACCTATACTGCATCCAGCCACCTGTGGGCGATTGAAATTTTGGCTTCAATTTTGAGGACTTGTGCGGCACACTTGGGCTGAATCCAAAATCGCCCCCTAAACCCTCAATCACTATTCCCTACGTTAGGTCAATACGGTTCACTTGTAGGAGTAAATGAAAACGAGTGAGCGAATTCGGACGGCCGTTGAGTGTATATCGGCTGTACACTTGGTTTTCTTGGTTTCCCTTTGTTTTTTTAACATCCACTATGGTCTAACATTTGTGGGTGATTTCGGATTCAGCCATAGTCATGTCATTATCTGCCGCACTGCATGATAGCCAAAACAATTATTAAATAAATATAAATCGTTAACTAGAAAAAATAAATTTCGACATGACATGAATAGTGATGTGCTACTTATATAATCTTTAAAAAGCAAGGGGGCCCCCTGGTGGTTCATGGGCCATACGCACCTTGCGTAGGTTGAGTATAGGGAGGAGCGGCACTGGTTATGTCCTTTTTTCTAACCTCCTTTCATTATATCCTCCTTTCCATTGATCATTCTCTTTGTCTGTCTCTGAGAGATTTTTGTGTTTGAGTTGAGTTTAAGAGTTTGAGGAGATTTGGGACGCCTTGTGTCCCAAAGTGAACTGCTCCCATGAGAAATGAATCTCTTCTGCATATTCAGATGTATCATCAAGAGAATCATATGAGTCTGATTAGCGTTTATTTATGCTGCGGGTTTAGTGCATCATATCCGTACCTCATTAACATATCTTACATTTTTTGGAATAATGAGTAAACTCATTATTCGAACTGTACCTCTGCATGTTGACTTGCAAATACTGAGATAAACTGCGTCTCTGGATTCTTCTGTGCTTGTCCTACTCCCACCCCCATCTCTGTCTTTCTCTTTCTCTCTCTTTCTCTCTCTCTCTCTTTCTCTCTCTCTCTCTCTCTCTCTCTTTCTCTCTCTCTCTCTCTCTCTCTCTCTCTCTCTCTCTCTCTCTTTCTCTCTCTCTCTCTTTCTCTCTCTCTCGATATCCCCTTCTGTTGTCACTTGAGCTGCCATGTTTATTCCTCTGGGAATTTTACAGAGAGATTTGAGCTAATTCAAGATAGGACTTGTCCATGTCTACCACCACCTATGAAAATGTGCTAGATTTGCCCATGTTTTTTATGCATTTTGTTTCTGAAAAATATGGTGAATACATTTTTACTGAATATACAGAGTGACATTTCATTATGAAGCAGAGGTTTGTTAGAGTCCCTGTGGGTCTATAAAACTTGAGTTTTCTGGGTTGATAGAATTTAAATTGCGTACATTTAGGGAATTAATTTAAATAATGTGTCAAGATTTGCATTATAATAAGTCTGTGACTTTCAAGCAGTGTTTTTAAACAGTGTGTCAATTTAAGCAGAATTGAAAAGAACAGATGAGGTAAATATAAAAAATGTATTGGACTGTATAGTATGTAATTTTTGACCTTGTGCCCTTCCTCTGAGCAGCTTTTTTTGAGAAATAAGCCATGTTCTCTTAATGATCTTTACTGTCTTTTTCACTGTCTCTCTCTCTCTTTCTGTCTCCTAGGTTAAAGCCCCTGGTATGTGCACAACCCTCTAAGAAGCTGGCCCTCGATCAGGTGAGTGAATTTAAATCACCGTCCGTCATACTAGCACATCCTTGGCAGGTCTCTGGATATATTAAACTAATTTCCCTTAAACTTCAAATGGCCTCTGGCCCAGAGCTTTACTTAGTTTATCGCCGGTGCAGAAAAACTGCATTAAGTTGACCTAGAAACGGGTTCTTCCTTTTCATGTTTAAATTAAGAGAATTATTTTGATCTGCCGAGCTTCTCCTAGATCAGCAGACTATTTCTGCGGCGATACTCAAAGGCACCAGTTTGAGTTGGGCTATCGTAAGCTAATGTACTGCCTCAGACTGCAACAGAAAGTGGGCCGCTGACGTCTGGACTCTGAGGAGGCCTTGATGACACGTGCTCTTTTCTCTCGGCTGCTACTGATCCCTCGCCGTCATTCTGGCCAGTAGACCGCTGAGCTCTTCAGTGGCTCTGTCACTCCCTCCGGCTGTGTCGTCCATGGTGCTTCATCTTTCTGTATGTCAGGGACCTTGATCTTTTCTCCTCTGTTAAGTCAGTCTGTCTGTCTGTCTCATGACAGTCTCTCTACTACTTTTAAACTTATGCGTGTGCGTGTGTGTGTGCGTGCGTGCGTGCGTGCGTGCGTGCGTGCGCGCACCTCCCACTTTTGAAGCCAGAAGCAAAAATACTACCTCTGGGGGTCAATACTCAAGTAACTAAGCAACCTCTTGCCTTCACTTGGCAACAGAAAATGGAACTTTGTGATTGACATCATTCCCTCGGTAAAAGAAACGGTTAATAAATTCACTGACAAGGTTATCTGTTAATTCTGACGCTAACTTGTAAAGATAAGTGTGATTCTCATTTAATGTAGCATTATACTACAATCACACAGTCAAAGGGTGTTTACTGGGTACATTGAAGTCAACCAATTGAAATTGACATCTTATTGTCCACAAATCATTGATGCTCGTTATTCCAGAGAGGAAACATATTCAGAATTATTCAGAATTTTCAATAATTTCAAACCTACATTTTTTTCCCCTACTTGAATATGTTTTCACTTGGAAACGGATTGGATGATGACTGATGCAAAAGGAACTGCGAATACCATTTCATGTTGATTTTTTCCTCCAGAAAGGATCTGGTGTTCCAGTGGCCACTCCTGTTGCCCCGACCCAGAATACTATTGTTGTAGAGAGCGGGCCGGTGGCGTACGATGACCCTGCAGATGAAGAAGAGGAGGATGAGGAGGACGAACACTGTGTCAGTGCCGTGCAGTTAATGGGCAGCACTGGTATGTGATGCAGAAGTCTTACTTTGATCTATAGGATGAATTTTTTCCTTTTCGTATAGACTTATTAATTTAGACCAATGCCATTTTATTATTATTTATATACTATTATAGTATTTATTAATATGTTGAATTAGCTTTTATTTTTATATTCTGTTTTCATTTTAGTAATTTTGTTGTGCTTTTTTGTTTTATTTAAAAATATTTCTATTTGTTTTTATTTTTGAGTATTTTTAGTACTTAAAAAAATGTAAGTTTACATCGTTTTATCCAATGTGTATTTTTTTTTTTTTTTGCTGCTGTATTCCAGTTAACAAAAACTATTTTTAATAGTTTTAGTTAACAATAATAATAATACTGCTTTAGGATCTTTCAAACTTTTCTAACCAAATATAGTCCCTAAATATAAAAAAAGCTAGATTTTCTCAAATATACCTTATATTAACTTTTTTTCACGAAGAGCTTTAACCTTACTATTTTATGTGCTTAAAAGATTCCAAAAAGTTACGTCATGAATATTTACGAAACTATTCATACATAAACTTGTCTCCTTTTGACATTTTACACTCTTTGCATGATTTTTAGTAGTTCAGAAAAGAGCAATACGATTTTGTCCTAACTTTTCTGTGTTCCTCTCCTTCCATGTCTACAGATTACGGTTATGAATTAGATGATGATGATGGCTTCTGAATCCAGGGTGGGAGCACCAGTGGAGAGGACACACTAACATTTAGCCTGCTGCTTATTTTGACCCCAAAACACACATGCAACAACCTCCATCTCACTACTCCTGATGTTCGTGCTTATGTTTGCAAGATGAAATGAAATATTGTGAACTTTACACACAATAGAGGAGAAGAACTATAGCTAAACAAGAACAAAGACCCTACCTTCTTGTGTTTGTGTTTTTCAATAGGTGCATGTTCTGAGCTCATGTGCACTTAGTAACTTCAACACCATTTAAAACAGGAGTATGAGAGTAAATGGATGTGTGTGTGTGGTGACTGGGAGAGATGATTCTCTCTATCTCTCGCTTGCTAACTGCATTACTCTGTGTTTTAGGCTAATGATGACATATGATCTTGCACATCTAAAGCGATTAGCCCACACGAGGCTCAGGCCTCTGTGTGGACAAACGTGGGCATGTACACGTGCCGTTTACAATTGCAGTATAGAGGCCTTGAATAGTATGATGAGTTTAAGAGCCAAAGTGTTATTCTTTAAACCAGATGTAGATTTATGTTTTCAAAGTGGATTAAGGGTGAAATCTGATTAGTGACAGTGTTAAATTTTGCTCAGCTACTTGGGTGGTTTCCTAGTGCCTTTTTTAATTTTTATTATTAAATTACCCACTGGTCTGTAGGATTTTCCATTTTGGGCTAGTTAAAGTTTTTTTTTTAACTTAAGCATAATGATTAAAAGGTACTTTGATGAGAGTAATAATTATTTTTGATTTGATGATTGCTGCTTTTCTGGTTTATGGTGATGATTACTTGAAAAATTCATTCCAGATAAATGCTGTTAAAATGTCATTGGTTTGATCTTATTTTTGCTGTTAAATATTTACAAAATTCAATATATATATTTTTATGTTTTCGACAGATAAAGGAGATGTGTACATTGTTGTATTGTTTCTAAATGGATTGATGGTTTAGTATTGGTTTGTTAATGAAGAAGAAAATAGAATAGTTTTAATAGTATTACTCATATCTGAATACTCAGTATCTGAAAGTTGGTGCTCTTCAAGAATGTTTTACTTTATTTATACTTATATTTGACTCCTCTTTGAGTCTGGTAGAGAACGGAATATGCTCTTTTTTTCCTGTTAGAAAAGTATTTGAGGGGTTTATTCTGTCAGTCATGCCACTATTACTGATACAGACCCAAGCCATTTAGATTTTGATAAAGCTAATAATTACAAGTAAAAATGATCCTATTTAATAACAGGGTAAACATCTTAAACTGTTAGAAAATACTAAAAAAAAAACTTTAAAAAAAAGGTGGACAGTGATCCCAAATTCTAATTCTAAACCATTGACCTAAACCATTGACTTGGTATTTGCATCCACCATCGATAAAGTTAAATAAATGTTGATGTCTGTGAACTCTTGCTTGCATAATAAAAAATTTCTTTGATATGCGAGTCCTCCGGAGTCCATTAGGGCCAGTGTCTTTTGAAGAGATTGGTTTGGTCTCGCAGGCTGTCGCAGAAGTAATGGTGACAATACAACAGGCTCAAATCAGTGTTCAGTAAACCTAAATAGTATTTATGAGCAAAGAAATAAAGAGTAATCATATTACACTATGTCTTCTGTCTTTACGTCTTCTGTGTGTATTTTCTTGTGTGACCGCTGTGTATTTTTATTATTTTTGTCTACTTACTGTCTGAGTCCTTCAACACTGACCTAAGACGAGCTATCTTCACTGCCACTGGGTAAAACTGACTGGGAATAAGGCAAAGAAAGAGTTGAGCATCTGTTTTTAGGTTCATGTGCTCAAGGCTGTTGTGTTTTGGTTGGCATAGAAACATGAGCAGTAATAACTAACTGTAAGATCCCACTGGATGAGACCCTAGAAGTCATTCTCATCTCTGCAGGGCAAGGGCTGCTGGGAGTTCTTCGGGTTATTGTGTTTACTGGGTGTGACGGTCTTGCCTTAAAGGCTAGTGAAATCTCTGAAAGGAAAATAACTCTGCAACAACAACAAAAAAGTGTTTTGGTACATACTCTTTCCTGTGTGACACTATAGTCTCTATATCTGCCATGAAAAACAATGTATTTAAATATTTAGCCTGTGATCCTAATGGTATTTGATGGTTCTGCATCCTTTGGGAGGAAATCTGTCAGAAGCTTTGATCAAGATCCAGAAAAACCCTGAGTGAAATGAACGTGGTCAACTCACCTCTTCACACTTTTGTCTTTCTCATTATCTCCTTTTCACCGTTCTGGAACCTATTACTCTGACCTTTCGATATCACCAATGAGAAAACAGTGCTGATCAGAGATCCGGCCTGATGGGAGATATTGTGGGTTAATCTGTTGAAGCACGTGGGAGAGACAGGATTTCGTGAGAAAGGTGAGATAATGAGCTAAGAGTGAGGGAATATTGATTGATTTTAATGAGAGGATTTTTACCAGGCTGTTTTGGAATGAATGTATCTAATGTAGAATAGTCATGTTCAACACCGACTCACACTCTGGGCTGCACTTCCTAAAAGCATCTTAAGCCTAAAACAGGGCTCTCAAGTCTCACGCATTGGGCGTGAGACACACGCATTTCAACCCGTTCATACGCTCACACGCCACACTTTGTATTTCTCACGCTGAGGAGTAAGGGAACTTGTCCCGCTATACAATTAATGGACGAGGCGCAGGCAAACGGAGGGAAGTTCTCTGCCGAGTTCATAGCATCTGTCTCGATTTATACAGAATAGAGTTAAATGCTAGCTACCAGGCAATCAGAAATTAGAATTAGTTGTTTCCGGGTAAATTTGTTCCCGCTGCAAGCTCGTTCGTTACTAGACAACACGCTCACAGACACGGAGTGGAAGTTGAAAGAGCACGATCTGATGAATGCGGTTTGCGGACATCTTTTTAAAAATTTTTTTAGCATTTTGATTTTACGATTCCTGGACGATACCTCTTGCCTGTGATCAAAGACAGTGAGAGCTGATGTTGAGGAGTATAGCCAAATTCGTGCTAAATTATTTTTGATGCATTCAAAAACTCTCCAACTGCTTTTAACGGGGTCATCTGATGCAAAATACACTTTTATATGGTATTTGCAAATAAATGTGTCTTTGCAGTGTGTGGACACAAATCACCATGCAATCAAAAAAATCCATTCACTTTTTTTTAATCCTCAAAAAGCCAAAAAGTTGTTGCTCATTATCATTTAAAGAGACATGCACCGAAACGGGTCACTGAACAGAGCTGTTTTTGAAGAGGTAAAGAGGGTGTTGTTTTACACAACCATTGAGAAATTTTAACCAAAGTATGTTACAAACTTTACATGAAGACCCAAAAGAATCATACCAACTTGTGGAAAATGGGCATCCGATGACCCCTGTAAAGGTGACCGGTTTGGGTCTTGACATACATGCTCAGGGCAAGTTGTTATGACACAATGTTATGTACATTGAGCACTGATGTTCAGTTGGCTTGTTTGGGGTCAAATATATTTTTATTTTTCAATAAATTTGTATTTTTTAAATATAACTATTTATTTTATTTGGATGAATTTGTCTTTTTATCAGATTTAACAATTGTTATAATTATCATTTGTGCTGGTCAATTATGAACAATAGGCAAAATTGAACTGCTAGCAAAAATTGAAGCGAATTTGGTTGGGTCGAGGGACCGGTGCTGCAAATACTTGGGTGGCTCTTCCCCTAAATCTCACTCTAAACTTTTGATAAAACTTGAGAGCCCTGCTAAAATGATCGTATAACAATTGCCTCCAATGGTTAAATTAACCATTTTGGGAAATGCAGTGCAGGTCAGTTAACAGTTCCTATTGACAAAAAAAGGTGGGTAAATGCAAACCAATCTGCAAACTACCTGTGTTTTTTTGGTTTTTTTGGCATTATGCTCTTCTTGTTATACAGGTTGTTATAATTGAGGGCAGTGTTGTTCAGAGTAGACGTCTTCAAACTTTACATTAAATATAAAAAATATATACGAAACATGATATAAATGTTGCAAATGTTATAAATAAAATATTTGAATTTAATATTGAATATAGTTATAGCTATTACATATAAAATGTATTTAACTATTAAATTGGCGATAGACTCACTCACCGACTCTTGCACGCAGGTGCAGAGAAAGATCAGTTTTACTTCTGTTTTCTGAAAAGAGGGAGTTTAAAACAGTGCATTCTCTTTTCAGAAAACAAACGTGAAACTGATTTTCTCTGCAACTGCGTGCAAGAGACGGTGAGTGAGTCTATCGCCAAGAATGTAGATATTTAATAGTTCTATTCGCAGAATATTTATCTGTTTATAAGTTATGTATGTCAGTGACTTTATGGGTAGTGACGGAGCACCCTGGATCGTGATAAATAGGCCTACGACTAACTAAATTGCTAACTCTTGAGACAAAATATGAATTATGAATTTATGGTAGGCTATTTATTTGAAAAAATATTTTTTGTGAATAACTCGTCCACGGTTGCCACTTCTAATAATTCCTAATTTACGCATATTAATCTATTATGCCTTATTTTCTAATTTAAAATATTGGCATTAGGCTACTCATTTAAAAATAATTTAAATCAAATCAAATTAACCTAAGCATTTACCACAATGCTGGGATTTAGCCGATTAGGTAAAGATTAATGATCGGGCGTGTAAACATGAGGTGTGGTGGTGGTGCCCTCGCTGCCAATTTAGAGAAACAGGAGAAAGAGATTGGGTGTGGTTTTGATTTGAAATGGTAGACTGCTAAACTAACCATGTTTAACTAAATTACCGGTAACTATATAATTTTGTTTACCCAAATTAAGAAAAACGCTAAATTTCTTTGTCGTTGAATTTGCAGTCATTAATTTTACCCAAACGCTATTGCTAATAAGAAATGAACAGTAATTTAGAAAAATATTAATTCTTGTAGGCCTACACTTATAATAAATACTCCTACCAGTGCCAGAATTTATTGAAGAGTTACTGAGTGCACATTTAGGGAGTGATAGCCAAGATAGCCTATAGCTTCCGTTAGTAGCAATATAGAGTAAACCACAAAATCTCATGTTTATATTGAAATATATTTGTTTATCATTGTAGCTGTTGAGTGTCTTTTGAGTCCGTTTTAGGTTACGTTAATTACTCTTTTCCTGTGACGTCACTTACAGTTATTTTTTTTAATTTTTTTTACTGTTTTCAGAGCAGCAAAATGGCAGAATCATCTGATGGTCAAAATCCCTTTAACTGTCCGATATGTCTTCATCTTCTGAACAACCCAGTTACTACAACTTGTGGGCACAGTTTCTGTATGAGGTGTCTTAATGAGTGCTGGGATCGAGATGATCAGAAGGGAGTTTACAGCTGTCCCCAGTGCAGGCAGATGTACACCCCAAGACCAGCTCTCAGCAGAAACACTGTGCTGGCTGAAGTTGTAGAGAGAATGAAGAGAGAAGCACCAGAAGCAGGAACAGCCTCTCCTGTTCTCAATTATGCTGTGTCTGGGGATGTGGAGTGTGATATCTACACAGAGACCAAACTAAAAGCCATCAAGTCTTGTCTGGCATGTTTGGCTTCTTACTGTGATTCTCACATCCAAACTCATTATACATCTCCTGCATTAAAGCGGCACAAACTGGTCAATGCCTCACCACATCTACTGGACCAAATCTGCTCTCAACATGATAAACTCCTGGAGCTGTACTGTTGCAAAGATCAGCAGCTGATATGTATGCAGTGTTCAAGTGGGTGAAAATATAAGATCAATGTAATGCCCAAAATGTTTATGGAAGAATGCATATTTTGTGCACCATCAAGCAATGCTTGCTGTACTTTTCACTGTTTGGGAACAAATTTAATAACAAACATAAAATGTTACAGAAACGTAATACCAGACTATTATAAATTCAGTCGCAGGGACGGTGTAAGAAAAATTTGGATACCCTACAAATGGCAATGCAGCAGAGAGAAACAAAGGTACAGGAATTAAGACAGGCCGTGAACTCTCATAAGGTAAGATGTATAACATCATTAATTTTACCACAATGTACGACAATAGCATTTCAGATAGGTGCATTTGCTGCTTATTTGGAGGCTGCTATATGATAATTATTATAATAATAATATTATAGTTATAGTATTATATTATGTTCTAAACTAAAGTGTACTATTATAGTTAGTAGAAGAGCAAATTTGAGAGTAAATTTGTGTCATTGGGAAAAATAATGATTTATCATTATCTATTATGTGACTGATATGTTTTGTTTTGCTGTCAATTTGTTGAATCAATGGGGTGTTTCTTACAGCCTAAAGTTTTTCCTCTGTCCTCTAACAGCTCTCTGCACAGGCAGCAGTGGAGCACAGTGAGAAGGTATTTACTGAGCAGATCAGGTTCATGAAGAAAAGACGAGCTAAGATAACAGAGATGATCAGAGCTCAGGAGAAAGCAGAAGTATGCAGTGTTGAGGAACTCATACTAACACTAGAGCAGGAGATCAGTGGTCTGAGGAGGAGACACGATGAACTGGGACAGCTTTCAGAGGTGGAGGATGACATCTATTTCATTCAGGTGACAACTCTGACAATAAACAAACTCGGGTCTGCATTAAAAGTCATTGCTTGAAATGTTTTATTATTTATTGCTGGTTTTTCCATCTGCAGAATTTCTCCTCTCTTTCCCACTACCAATGTTCAGATTTGTGTAATACCTCCGTCAGACAACATTTGACATTCGAAGAGATAGAAACAGTAATCTGTCAGCTGAAAAGTCAACTGGATGATCTCTGTGAACAAGATATTGTTCGGATATCAGAGAAAGGTGAGATAGCTTTTAAAGATGTTTACATACAATCTAACTATTATCTTTAACTGTAATATAATTCCAAAGGATTTTTTTTCTTTTTTCTTTTTTTTTCTTTTTTTTCTTTGTCTGTGCATATGCTGGCAGATTGCCATAATCATGGAATGTTTTTTGTTGTTGTTGCATATCTTAATAGTTCCCACTGTTTATATAATGGTGAATAAGAAGATCACAGAGTGTAAGTCAACATATTTTTCCCCCCACAATTTTTTAAAAATAAAAACACTCGATACACTCAAATATTCTTCATGTTTTTTATTCGTTTAGATTTGCCATCTCAGCCCAAGACCAGAGAAGAGTTCCTTATATGTGAGTTGCTCTGTAGCTGTGTTTAAATGTCAGACATGAGGAAAAAATCACGCTGAAGTACATGTTTAATTTTAACTTAATTTTAATCAACAGATTCCTCTGAACTGATTCTGAATAGCTCATTAGCCTGTACGCAGCTCTCTGTACAGAACAAGTCTGTGTCAAGGAGTGATCAACAGCAACACTATAAACCATACTATGGTTGTTCATACAATCAAGCTACACCTACATACCAGGTGTTGTGTCAAAACAGTCTATCTGGGCGCTGTTATTTTGAAGTTCAGTTGGGAGGAACAGGTTGTTCTATTGTGTTTTCATATGACCAGATTAGTCAAGGAACTGTTAAATTTGGCTCCAACAACAGATCCTGGAAATGTGACTTTCCAGCAGCTAATGTTAGTGTAAAGCATGATAGCCAACAGACTGACATTTGCTTGGTCTCTAAAATTGGAGTGTTTCTCGATCAAATTGCAGGAACTGTGTCCTTTTACAATATCTCTGATAAAATGACCCTCCTACACAGAATCCAGACCACATTTTCTCAACCACTCTATCCCGGGTTTTCATTTCAGGATTGGGGAAATCACTCATCAGTGACTATTTGTGATCTTCCAAAGCAAAATAAGTAAATATAATCTGCACTAACGGTGATAGTTTTGTGAATGGACATTTAATTCAAGGCAAGGCCAGATAAATCACTGTGTTCTCATTCATCATTGTTAAAGCATATTTTTAAATGCTGTTAATTGCATTAATCTTTAAAAAAATGCTCAATTAGGAAATTTATTGGGGGGTGGGCGTGCGCTTGAGTGATTTATTTTATTTTAAGGAAATTGCTATGGAACTTGTTTAAAAACTGTCATTCTATGGGATTTCTGTTTCTGTCATACTACTGTTTCTGTTCTCCCTGTTTCTGTGAGATCCAGTAAGTTGGTAAAAAATCACTCACTATCTCTGCTACTCTAGGTTTCACAGTTAAACATTTGTTTGACCAATTCACTTTGAAATAGTAGATTCATGTTGAACTTCCATGTGCATTGAATGTATTCTGAACAATAAATTACCTTTTTGTACAAACTGAGAAATTGTTTGTAAATCTATGTCACAAAAGAACCATGAAATAAATGTAACCATTCTCAGAACTGTCTGCCTTTGATTTTGCAGAATACTTTTGGGTGTGTAATTTTTGAAGGGACATACAAATCAGGAATTTTTGAATCTGAAGGGACATACAAATCAGGAATACTAACAAGCAATTAATCACAAGGAAATAGTAACATTCGAAGCTTTAAGTTGCTTATAAAGTGAAGGGTATAAGAAAGCTCTCTGCTTCCTGTGGCAGGTGCCGCCCGACCTTTGACCCCTTCTTACATCATATTTGTATTGTTTTATGTCTCAAAAGACTGTGTGTGTGTGTGTGTGTGTGTGTGTGTGTGTGTGTGTGTGTGTGTGTGTGTGTGTGTGTGTGTGTGTGTGTGTGTGTGTGTGTGCAAGAGGTCAGAGATTAAGAATGCCTGGGCTATACTGGGGTGTCCCACAGTGGTAATACAATAGTAAAAGCTTGGCAGAGACATTTAAACCTCCTTTCTTCTATACAGCACATCCACCCGCACACACTGGCTGAGGTCTGCTTTAGTCAGAGTGTGTAATAAGCATGGAGGACCAGGGGTCGTCCAAACCTCTTTGTGCAGTCAGCATTCTTAGATTCCAGCACAACATAGCAGCACTCACACAACATTTAATATCAATATTTTAGCTCTAAACTCATAAATGTGGACTTTGAGGGATTAAGGTATTATAAACATTAACATTATGAATTTGAAGCTGTTTTTAAACAATGCATATTAAAAGCTCAATGCAAACAAAATTGGATTGACTTGACACTCTGAAACACTCCGATGGTAAAACTCATTCTGTCTCTTTCACCCACGTACACGAAACACAGTGACATAATGGGAATAGGAGGGGCATTAAAAACTTCTTTGCTGTTTATGTTGGAGAATGATAGCCCATACATCAGTCATACAGTACTCCTGCCTTGATCTGAGTTTGTGTTAGAGAATCCTGCTGGAAGAAAATAGTTCTATTTTGCCTGAGGAAATCAATGACATACGGAAATCAATACCAGCCTCCTGTTATGGACACATTATTATACAAAAATATATAAAAAAATATATTATCCTTGTCAGTGCTCTGGCCAGTAATCCAACAGATAAAAACACACACAGAGACATTACACACGAGTTTAGTAAGATGGTACTTGTAACTCAAACAGCAATTTATATATAATCAACAGTAAGAAAGTGCATAAACAAAATCTTTTTTTTAAAAGTTTTATATATCTTGCATATCTTCTAATAGTGGGTAATTTTTTTTAACATAAATAATAAATATGTTCTAATAATATTACAAATAAAGATTTGCCTCAGTTAATGACAATATAAAATCAATAATTTAAGAAAAAAATACTTTTGAGAGATTGAGAGGAATAATAAAACTGTTTGTGTGTGTACAGCTACACCTGCTGGTCAAATGTAGGAATAGAGTCCCTTATTGTTCTTATTCTCTCTCTCTCTCTCTCTCTCTCTCTCTCTCTCTCTCTCTCTCTCTCTCTCTCTCTCTCTCTCTCTCTCTCTCTCTCTCTCTCTCTCCTCTCTCTCTCTCTCTCTCTCTCTCTGTCTCTCTCTCTCTTTCTCTTTTTCTCTCTCCTTCTATATATATATATATATATATATATATATATATATATATATTATTCTAAACTTGATCACTCATCTTTCACTTCTCGCTTTGTCCCAAAAGGGCCTGGGAAGAAATCTGCATAAATTATTATCTTTTCATATTCAAATAAGACCCACTGATCGTTAAACCCATGAGGGGTTAATGATGAGAGAAAGCTTGTTAAGGCCAGGCCAATTAAACTGCAGAAGAGCAGTGTGTAAAGCAGGGCAATTAAAGACTAATTAGGAAGAATTTTCTTAATTAATTCCAAAAGGGCACATGTGTGTGAGACCTCCCAAATGATGGTTACTGTTATAAAATCACTGACTGTACATAGAAATCACATGTGCATCCTCATATTTCTCACTCAGTTCTCAGAAAAGGGGTCACCATCAAAGAGAAACTGGAAAATAGAAGCATACTGAAAGATTTCTGCTCAAAGATCATTAGAATTAACCACCTGAGACTTGCACTTTCTAACAGCTGTCCTGGGATACTGTACAGACTGATGTATGTGCTAAATTAAGATTTTAATGAGATGATTATAGGATGAGATATCGAGTGTGATCTTATTTGACAAAACACAGAACATATAAACGCTCAAGGCATGTTTAAATCATTTTAAAACTGATTTTATCATTTTAAAACTGATTTATTTTTAATTTTTTTAATGATTTATTCCTAACAGCTTTGGCTGATATTGTCAAAAGAGCTTCAAAGGGACCCTTCTTCATTACGTGGATCATGTTGTTTGAGGAATGTATTAGCCTATGTGTGGCACAACACCTGCTAACCTCTCCAAAATTGCCTACCATACCTTTAAAGGCTAAAGTTGAAGATGAAGTCTTGTTTGGCAAAAAATGATTCCATTATCGCCTGCTTTTTAAAAATAATAATAATAATTATTCAAAAATGAATTCTGTGCTCCCTCAAGTTGTGATGAAGGATATTGCCGTACACTTCTGAGATAGGGCTCCAGGCAACAGCAAAACTTTCAGACTGATTGTAAAATAAGCAAACCAATTTGAATAGGTACATGTGACCTTATTGCAATTTATTGTTGTTTTACATTCACAGACTGTGGTCTTGAAAGCTTTTGTTTGTGTTCCTCTAGTAAATGATGCTAAAAATAGTGAAGGGGTGGATTTACATTTATTATTATAGATAAATAAAATATTGTTTTGCAGTTATATTTGTGTTGGATATACATCATATGAAACATTTTCTGTTTTCTCTGAGACCATGCAATGTGACACATTTGTGATCATGAAATCATGAAATTATTTATCGTACAGACAGTGATTTACATCGTAACGCTACATTATTATGTGGTCAGGTAATAATTGACTTCTGTGTAAAAGACTGACCGTAATACTGCGTTTTGGAGCCAGACATTTAAAATCCTACTTAAAAGACACTTCTCAGTTCACACACACTATTAAGTTAATCCATATCCAGACGTGCAGACACACACACAAATTCTAAAGTCAAAACAGCTGCCCTATTATTGCAATACCCACCCTCACAGATCTCTCTAAGCACAGAGAGACGCTGTGTCTGTTATTGTGAGGCTTTAATGAATGATACTGTAGTTCAATGGATGTATAGGTTGTGAGTGTGTGTGTGTGTGTGTGTGTGTGTGTGTGTGTGTGTGTGTGTGTGTGTGTGTGTGTGTGTGTGTGTGTGTGTGTGTGTGTGTGTGTGTGTGTGTGTGTGTGTGTGTGTGTGTGTGTGTGTGTGTGTGTATCTTTGATGCCATGTGGAGACATAATGTCTAGCAGTGTAAGAGCTGTAATGCTCAGGTAAAGGTTGAATCACCGTCATCAACCTGTCCGGTTTGTGGGCTTGTCATCTATCTACCTACAGTAAAAGAACAGCAAATGATCCCTGCAGAGTGCAGATCTGAGAAAGCCCTGGACAGTCATAAAAAACATATTGGTTTATATCAGTGGTTCTCAACTGGTGGTTACTGTCAGCAGAGGGGAAAAATGATACATGCAAAAAATAATAAAATTACACTAAGCATCTAATCATGTATGGTTAAGATGGCAAAATAAGGCTTATCACAGAAAACATTTTCTAAATTGGTGTTTACTTTAACAAATCTGCGGTCAGTCAAACAATAAAGTATTTTGACCAAAATAATCTATTACTTGATAAAACACTATTTGGCCCAAGGTTTGTTCAACCTGGTACATAAAATGCATTTATATATTTATAGAACTGACAATATTTCCATTCAGCCTATGTTTTGCATATTTTTTGCCCAATGTACACAGTAAAACATGATTTTTCGGTGTATGTTTTACTAGTAGTAGAAAATACTATTTCAGTTCTTCTACTTCAAAATTTGTCAAATTTGTTTTGTTGTAATTATTTGTGAAATTTACTAGTGATTTCTGAGTGAATTTTTTTTAAAGTAAAGTTCATGGTAATATAAATTTCAATATTCTATTTAAATGTTTCAATGTTTTATTTAAAAACATTTATGTTTACATTTTGAATAGATGTCCATAGGAAAATTTGGGTCATAAAACAAAACTAGTTACCCACTGTTTTTTCATAAATAGAATGCAATACAATAGAAAAATAGAACAGGAGATGTAGCAAAAATTACCTAATTTTAAACAGCAATAGTTATTAAGTGTTTTTATCTGGCTGTATTAAACTGTGTGATAAAGTAAGGCACGTGCTATATATTCTGACTGAATGATGCATGTACAATATTTATATCAAAACATCAATGTGTTTTCCAGTATAAGTATGTAGACTCCTGACACCACACCCATACATGCTTGCTGAATATTTTCTTTCAAAACCATAATTTTTCTGCTATAAAAGCTTCCTCACTTCTGGGAAGACTTTTCGCTGCAAGTCGGAACACAGCTGTGGGTTTTGCTACCATTTAGACACAAGAGCATGTAGGGAGCTTAAGCGTTGATGTTGGGCGATAAGGCCAGATTCACACTGTTCACCAGGCTTCAGGTCTGAGCTTTAAAAAGTTATTCCACGGCAGATTCAGTAAAACATTTCTTTATGGGCCACGATTGGTGCACAGGGAGAAAAAAAGATGAAACCTCCCCTAACTTCTGCAACAAATTTGGAACCACAGAACACAGATTCTTTCAAGGTAGCGGGTTATTTCGATCATGACATCACAACGCTCTTTTGGCATGACACCACTAAGTTGGCGCATTATCAGTTCATATGAGAACAATTGGAAAATGATCAATCACAGACCAACGTGTTTATCCTCCAGGGAGCTTCTGAAATACCAACCACCGTGAATCTGAGCAGCGCCAAAGTACTGAGGCGTCAAAGACAAACAGACCAGGCTCTTTAAACTCTTAACTGTCAACAAAGTTGACTCCATTTAGAACCGAATCCAGAACGCGGAGCCCTCGGAGAACTCTGGAGTGTTCTGTGCTTACAGTAAACAAAGATAAGAGCCATTCTCATCTTCTCTTGTTTGAGAGTTCAGTTCTGCTTTGATTGATAAGATCTGCCCAGGCATTATTTTGGCATAGGGACAAATGTGAGTGTGCACTTTGTAGTCTCCTTGACATGTAGAGGCCAGACTATCCTCCTCTTTAATGCTTTCTGTCTCCGTTTCTTGGAAAACTAATACCAGAATCCTGCAAATGAAAGGATTATTGCCCCACATATAAAGGTTTTCCCTCCAATATCGTGTCAAGGTTCAGGAATTTGTATCCTTCATGCAGAAACTTGGAATGTGATTTGGAATGGGATTGTACAGGTAGATTTACCATGGAAGAGGGAGAGTGATATGACCTTGAGTCATGATGTGTGTTTTTCCTGTGCTGCTAAACTGAGCTGTGAAGTGCTTGGGACAGACTGGAATGTCTGTGGAATTCCCCTCGAATCCCCTGCATCATGCAGTACCTTTGACAGATTTCTCAACAATGAAGTCTCTCGACCCTGTTCTCCTCACTTTTTTCTCTCATTCTCTCACTATTGTAGGAAATGTTACCTCATACAGAAAAAATACCTCTGTGTAAAACACAATTGCACAGGATCTTTCCCTCCCCAAGAACAGTTGCTTTGTTCCTACCCTTGAAAAAACACGAGAACTTGGAGGAGTGCAAAAGAAGTCATTAAAAAATCTTAACAAGTCTTAACAAGAGAGGAAAACATGTTTAAACACCAGGTAACAAGTGAAAGTACGTAGCCTTTAAATACACAGCAAGGCTGAAGAGGAACTAATTTCTGTACATAAAATATCCTTAAAATATGCAGGATACATCTTTATTTTATTAAAGAATAATTTAAAAATAAATAACTAAAGGCTAATCTTTATTAGCTAAAATGATATTTGTACCAACAATATGATTGTGAGTGTGATATTGCAACACACTCATGGCAATTCTTACCTATTTTACATTTTGGCAAATTGGCGGCTAATTTTGTACAATCTCATTCATATTTTTTCGTAAAAACTGCTTACACCCCATTGATGGTTAGGTTTAGGGGTGGACTTTCATGCTTCATCTTTTTTTCTAAAAATAATTTGTTTCCATATAAATCACATTGTACTAATTCATACGAAATTGCATACATTTTAAAAAACATATAGTCATCTTTGTCTAATTTGATAAATGAGTTTCAAACAAAGACCAAGCAAAATTAGCCGTCGTGTCTTCGTCGAACACCGTCGAATAGTGGCGTTCCTGAAAAAATCCGTGTTTTGATTTGTTTGAATAAATTATGCAATCACTCACTTATAAAGACCTTAAAAAAGTATTTTGTGGTCACCTAGCCTACTGGCGTAACGATTTAACCTACAGAATGCCATTGTAAAATACTCTTACCCTTTTTTTGCACCCTGTTGTGTAAAACACCATATTTGAAGACTTCTCATTTACAGAAACTGGAAGTATTGATATACCATGATTACTTTTTTGATTTCAGAAGTTTTAAGAACTGCACGATCTTTAATAATAATAATAAAAAAATACTTTAATTGAGGGGGAAAATAGTTTTTTTTATTTTAATTTAATTTAGATTAAAGTTTCTTAAATTCTATCTCATTCTATCTCATCCTGTGGCCCTCTTGCTGAGGTCCCCTAGTGGGCCCTGGACCCCTGCTTGCTGTAAAAGTTCCACCACTAATGCACAGTCTGTCTTAAACTCACAAACAGTGACAGGTGGAGTGATAAAAACAGTGAAAAGTCCCAGTCAGATTTGAGTATGTTGTATGTACCCCCACCCCTCAAAAACATACAGTAGAGAATATTCTCATGTGTAAAGGTCAGAGTTTCACACAAGGTGTCCTTAGGGATTTCTCTGAGAAACACATAATCCATGCTCAACCAGCCCTGCCTATCTCCTTCTATTCAGCACTGTATAAAAGCAACACAATGTCTCATTGTGTGTGCGTGTGTATATGTGTTTGTACCCCTCCCTCTCTTACAGCAGTCTAATGCAATGAATGATTGGCACAGCTGACTGAGCTGATAACAGCTCCATCCTTTACTACCCACCCACTGCTAGGCACGCACATACCCGCTTGAGGTTAACCCTCGTGGGCCGCAGACCTAAACGTTGCCTGGCATCTATTCCCAGAAGCCTGGATCAAAACCACAGCTGGGCTTCAAAAACTGGCCTATGTGGTGGGGTCACATAGCTGTCTAATTACCAGCGGTTTACAGTCTCAGGCTGGATCTTTTGAAAAAATAAACAACTTTCAGTTCTACGTTCAGGAATCGTTTAAATTTTTTTAAATTGAAGGTGTCGTTTTTTTTGTCACTAGCGGCACTAAATGGAATTGCAGTCTGAGCGCCCTGATAAGGCAGACATAACACTGGCTCAACTACTGAACTAAGTTTGGGGTGGAAACTGTTTGTCTTAACAATTAGGTGCCACTATAGTCGCAGAAATAACCATCACCATGAAATTTGGTTAATATGTTAACAAGATGTATCAAAGTTTAGAAGTGGATTGTTTTGTATCTCTGAAATCCTATACGGATATATTTCAATGATACTTCCATAATGATGCTTCAACTCATTTTTAAAAGGATGTTTTGACTTTCTGTCTTCAGTGGAACATAAAATGTTGAACAAACCTCCATTCATTAAAAACAAATGGGGACCAGGGGCTGTCAAGCTCCAAAAAGGACAAACCTAGCATAACATGCTGGAGTGCATACAGTCTGTACACTACACTGCAGGCCATTTAATAGGTTTTTTTTGGTGCCGAAATGAAATCTTCATTCATATGATTTAAAAGAAAATGTAAACCTAAAGAGTAAACAAAATGATCAATCAGAACAGGGCAACCTGAGGTGAGCTGTAAGATGCCTCTTCTGAAGATGACATATTCAGGTCAGCCCATTGGCATGTCGCACCCCTTCAGTGACCATAAAAGAGGTTTAGAGTGCAAACACTGAGGGAATCTGCATTAGCTGTAATAGAAGTCTGCCTTGAGGCCAGAGGTTAAGCACTCTCACACTCCATCACTGACATTTATAAACCTGAGACAGAATTTCACACCTCCCAATGACACACCTGCTCGCTAACTCTTCAGCACTTCTGTTTCTCTTTGCATCTTCAAGAGGAAGCAGAGAGAACAAGATGCAGATAGACTAAATGCATATGGTGTCCGGTACATATTTGGCCACTTAAGACATGCTTAAAATAATATTTAGGGCCACTGCATGTACGAATGTGATTTTGCATGTGAGGTAATCTCTTATATCAACAGACAAAGCTTTAATCTTTTATCTCATCCAGCAACCAAACAAATCAATCAACAACACTGTATCAAAACTACAACCTTTTGACCGCAGGCCAAACTTCAGAGCAACATTGACAAGGAATACAACAACAACTCTTTCAATTAGTCATACACTCAGAACCCTGTGTAGATATCATTCCATGTGCATCCACTGGAAAACTGAACTATTTCAGTTTCCCACCCCCTTCCCAAATCTGTACATGTTCTGTGAACTTAACAGAACGCAGGTGCCTTTCTTTCTATCAGAGCTGCAGTGTGTCACATCCTCAGAGTGCAGCGAGCATTGTTCACATCTAATTCCTCTGCATGTAGCTCTCGGGCTGACTTCCTTTCTTTATTCCTTTACTCTGGCTATGGACTGGCAGTAGAAGAACGCAGGATGGAGTCTGACGGCAAGATTAGGACTACAACGTCACCCATTTCCTAAAGAGAGAGACAGAGAAAGATGAACAAATAGCAGGATGTGACAAAACCATACTGTAAATTTGTGATATCATCTCGTTTAGTCTATTACTAACAGACTAAGAGCAAAAGTTCAGGTCTGGCATCAAAGCTGAGGGGTGGGAAGCCTTTGACCAAAACATTTTTAAATCTTTTGTGCCTTTTATCAGGCACACAAAATAATAAAGAGATATCAGAGTGAAATGCAAGTACTGAATGTTGTACACAAACAAACAGACATATTTAGGCCTATTGGTGAACCTCACGCACACACAAAAACATGATTTGGCTGTTTAACAACCCTTTCAAATTGTGATTATTACTTCAAATATCCTCGCAAGATGTTTTTCAACATGTAGGCCTATCCTTTTTGAGAGGGAAAAACTATATCCTATAACTTACAAAAAAAGAAGAAGCCAGGACTACATGAGGTCAAAGGGTGAATTTAATTTTAAATAAAATTTTATTTTTATTTTTTTAGAGGGCAACCGGTATAATATAATTAGTCAGTAATCGATCACTAGAGGGCGCTCAGTATCTGTTTCCCACAAACATTCAACTGCGCGTTTGACATGAATGTCAATTTGGATTGTGAAAGAATGCAAGCAGAGAAAATTAAAAAAAAAAAAAATCTTTAAAAAAAATTGCTGACTGCTTAATTTGCAAAATGTCACCACACTTTTGCCAGTAATTATATAGCCTAACCATTCAATTGTCAAATATTATAGAATGGAAACTTATTTATTTTGTGAAAGATTTAAATTGATTAAATGATAACAGTACTTGTTTGAAAAATCTTTGCAATCTCAACATCTTTTTTCTTTTACTCTCCAAACTAAGTCAATAATCCTGTCAGATCTATAATTTAAGGGAGGCCCCGCCCTCTGACTATGCGATTGGCTACCGCAGACGTTCTATTACAGATGATGACTTGCGAATGGTTTATTGAACTGTCAGTCAAGTCCGTTCAGACGTCTAGTAGTTAACTGATATAGTGAGAGCAGCGCGCTGGAGAACTAAGTGGATGTATGTGTGTGACTTTCATCTCATCTTCTGGAGGTCTTGCGGAGAAACGAATCACTTTGTATGGCTGGATTTTTGTGGCCGATGCATATATTGGTTTTGTTTTTTTAACCATGTCGTATTAACTTCATAGGAGTCATGCATAACTATTTTGGAGCTTGTTTCTCAATAGTGTTACTAATTTTGACGTTTTGGACTGAGGTGAGTTAAATTTCCTTAAGCCTTTTTAAGTCCAATAATTTGTTTTATTGTCTGTAAAGTCCATAGATTAAAACAGCCGCTTTACATTGAACTGAAACTCATACATTTTTGTCAAATTAGATTTTGGGATTCTTGTCCTAATATAATTATCCTTAGTCAGTGGAATCATGTGATTCTCAAAGTTTAAAGCGTTTTAAAACAAGTCCGCGTACACTGTAGCTAATGCGCCGCCGACTTTTAAACTTTAAGCATGCATAGGCTACATTAATAATAGGGTAAAGGGTTTAAAGTGCACATTTCATTATTGCACGAGACTTTATTGGCGTTTGCTGCGAGTGCATTGGTATTTCTGCAATAGGTAGAACCATAAAATAATTTCTTAACCAAAAAAATAAGAGTCAATGCACTATCCTACTATAGCTATCCGCTATATTATTTTGTGCATGTGCTATTTTATTATTAGGAACAAGACAAATTAGGCTATTCTGTGCAATAATGCTTGTAATTCATATTTGAACTACTGTTTATGTTATTTTTAGGTGTGCCAGTCGTCGGGTTATTTAGAGCTCCAGTTGATCAGCGTGGAGAATGAAATGGGTGAGCTCGCGAATGGAAACTGCTGTGACGGCGCGCGGAGCGCACTAGACGGTCTGTGCGACCGGGACGAATGTGACACGTACTTGAGAGTGTGTCTAAAGGAATACCAGGTGGAGGTCACCACATCTGGCTTATGTACGTACGGTACTGGACGCTCGAGCGTGGTCGGAGGGAATACATTTCAGTTGAAAGGATTCAATGGAAACCCAAACAAGGCCAATGACCTCGGGACCGTTATCATCCCCTTTCAATTCGCTTGGCCGGTAGGTGTTTACCGATACGAACTCAACAAAACAAATTTTTTTTTGCGATCACTTTCTATATAGGCTATATGATGATGTATATTGTAATACTTTATATAGACTGTTAAACTTGAATTTTCTTCAGTAGCCTAATTAAATTCAAGGGTGTCAAAAAAGGTTGAATATTTTAAAGGAGGCATAAAGGTGTTCATATTGTAATTGAAAACACATGATAGGCTTGTAACATGACATGTGATGAGTATCAGATCATACGTAGGCTATGTGCCAGGTTATGTTAAGGGTTTTTCTCTATGCAATATATTGATTTTGCATTTTATCCACCTTAAGATGGTTGGCTATATGTGAAAATATCGCTGGTTTAAATGGTTATTAGATATTTAGGTATGCTAAGCTATAAACTTTACCAGATTAAGATTAGGCTATATAACCAGCTCGAAGCTTGTTTATTGATGGTCCAACGTGATCTATTACCTTGCGCTGGCTAACGACCAGTTTAGACCAGTTAGAAACCAGCTACCATGTTCCATGAATTTACAGCAGATGGCCAAGACGATCAAGTGAAACATGCGTGGTCTTACCAACACCAACTGGCAGCATGCGCATTAAACACTCATTGCAAAGCAAATGTTTGATTCGGTGGAAAGAGGAGAGCTTGGTGTCACCGTGGTCACTGGCGTTAATCGTAGAGATGATGAGAAGGGCTTCTCCGGTTACGGCGCGCGTTTGGCTGCGCGAGCGGCGGCTGGTGTGTGTCTCTCGCGCGCGCTGAGCATACAGTTACACGCGTAACTGATGGTGTCGTATTTATAGGACGTAGAGTGTTTGACTTAACGGGGCTGCAAGACCATGCATGAAGACCATCTATCTATCTATCTATCTATCTATCTATCTATCTATCTATCTATCTATCTATCTATCTATCTAGATCAGGCTGCCTTAAGTTTATTCTCTTTTTTTCAGCAGGGGGTCTGCAACAATTTACATTTAGGCTACAACAAAATAGTTGCTACAGTTGATTTTACTGTAGAAAGGAATCATTAATGAGGCTGCCACCCTTTCAATAAAACACATCTTAGCAGCATATTTTTCTTTTCTTAATGAGAGAATCATAAGATATGATGAAGGGCAACAGTAGCGTGAGCTCGCAAGAATGCTGTTTTGGGCAAAAATGAGATGAGAATTTTTTTTTTTATGAAAGGCACGATTTACACAAGACTGAGTTCTTGACTAGAGCTGGCATGCTCGTGGAGTGATATCACAACCCAAGAGATAGAGAAGAGAAAGAGAGAGGCAGTGGGAGTTGTCTACACGATCATGTTTCAGATAGTGGCATTGTCGCTAAATAGACCAGAACAGATAGTTTGTAAGATAACGCAAGGCACATTACTGTGGGTAAAACATTTAACTCAAACCACACAGAGCTTACATCAGTGTGAGTTTAAAAAAAAAAAAAAAAACCTGGTAAATCTGTTTTTTTTAAGTAGTGAAAAAAGTAGTGATTTCAGTTTTAAGCACTGAATAACTGCATTTGAGTCTTGTTTATGGAAGCAAATAAGAGACACACCTATTTGAAATTTAACAGCCACTGAATACTTCGTTTTGAAATATTTTATTTTGAAAAACGTTTATCTGAATTTATTTGCTCTGAATTCACCCCTTTGAAATTATTTTACTTTGGAAACCATGTATCTGAATCTATTTGTTTCGATTTTACCTCTGAAATTTAAATATGAAAATTCTTGATTTCCATTTTAAAAACCTGAATTTCGATGAATATTTTTCAATGCTCACAAATTCAGATACAAAAAAAAAAAATCAACTTACAGAATTTCAGATAAAAGAGATTCAGATCTCAAATTCGACTGCTCAAATTCAGATCGAAAAATTCAAGTTAAATATATTCACATGGTAACATCCGGGCTACCCAGGGTAGGTTGAGCCTGTAAGCAATTGACCCTTCGCTTAGCCCCGCCCGAAAACCGCCACTGGTCAGTCGTGTCTTAGCAACCGTAACTAGGCGCGGGAGGTCTGGCAAGCTTTCGAGTGAGGGAAACATGCCGAAGTAGCCTGGCAAGCCAGACCTACATGAAGATGTTAGGTCTGGGAACTCACAATTGGCATATCTCAATCCGAGGGGCGGGATAAACGGTTGTTTTTTAGATTCCCTCTGCACGCAATAGGACAGCGCTACAACCAACCAGAGCAACAAAAGGCAATGGCTGAGTGAGTCCCATGCGTTTTTCCACCAGCGGAGCTAGTTGATAGGCCTAATGTTAAACTTTTGCGTATCCGGTTGTAAAAACTCCAAACACATCTTCTTTTTTAAGAATGACTTAAGTGACGTTCTCTTAACTCTAAGTCATCCAGAGTCGCGGCCAAAGCCGATTCGAAAGGTCGCTGTTCGCCAGCAGCATCATCTTTGTTTTCAAGTAGCAGTTCACCTATGGAAATCACGCGGAACCGTCACAACTCTGCCATCATTATGTTAAGCCCGCCCACCAACTCTTTACACGATGTAGGGATGCACCGATACCGATACCAGTATCGGTATCGGGCCCGATACCAAGCTCATGTACTTGTACTCGTAGTCGTAAAAATACCCCGATACCAAAGACCGATACCTCACGTATATCCTTAGCTTATATTTCTTAATTCTTATGAACACCCTTCCTGCAGTTATAGTGTTGCTAGATTTAATAGTACACTCTAATATTTCACTTTACACTTTCGGCTGTGATTACATTGTTACTCAGTGTTATGTTAAACATTTGTTCTGTGATTTCTTTGGCACTTTATGACAAATTTGATTGTCTTGTCTGTGATTTCTTGAGCACTTTGACAACTTTGTGACAGGCAGGTAAAAATTACATTCATTATTTCCTTGGTTTTGCCCTTTGGAGGTTATTGGACACAGTGAAATTTGGGCTTTTAAAATTTGTGATAAGCACAATAAGAATGATTTATTTTTTTAAGTTTATTTAAGTTGTTGAAAATAAAGATGCTGATATGTTCATTAGTCTCATTGTGTTGTTCTTAGAAAATTGCCACATAAAACGAGAACCGCCCCCCAGTACAACAGGCATCGGTATCGGTATCGGCGAGTACCAGGAAAAAAATATCAGTACTCATACTCGACCCTTAAAAAGTGGTATCGGTGCATCCCTAACACGATGTGATTGGCCTGACCAGAGTTTGGTTTTTCCAGCTCGAATGCCAACGGAGAGTTACTAGACCACACTTTGCTGCAAAATAATTTTTGCTGCCGCTAGGGTGCGTCTAGAATTCTAGGCTAATGCCGAAGTGTTGTGCGTATGGATTGTGCAAATCTGATACCCGGTATCCTAAAAGTTTGGAAATTTTTTCCTTCCCGAAAATCTAAAAGCCAAGGGGAGAAATGATGTGCGTGGATCCAGCAGTGTGGGAGACCCCATTTACAACTACATGTCCACAGGATTAACAAAAACACCTATTGCTTGGAGATAATGACGGTTTTTTGTTCATACTGCATATATTTTAAAGTAAAATAAGACGATTAAAGACAAGACGGAGGCTCACTGACCTACTTTAAAATATATTTCAGGATTTTGTTAATCTACGACCTACTACCCCTGACTGAGTAACTTTAACCCAATCCGATTGCGGCTCTCCCGGTGTTTGTGTTATTCCACAAGATTTATGGATAAACTGTTTGATTTATAATTAATAGATTATTTTCACATTTCACTTACCCTGCTGTGCACGAAGATAGCTGTTCCTCAATTTGTGTGTTTCCCATTTGAATGGTAAGCGTATGAGGCGCTGCTGCTTGCGCTGGGACTGTAGGCTTTTAGCTTAAATTTTTATGAAATTATTCTCTAATCGGTTGCATATTATGTCGTGGATATATCCCTCGAATGCATACTGCAGTTCCCCTTGTCTTGCTCTCTCAGATATTTCACATGTTCGCCAAAAAATACTAATTATCTCATTGGGAATGCCTGACAGCGCAGCATACACACTGTAATAGACGTGCCAGGCGCGAAAGCTTGAAAGGCGTAGCAACAATAACTAGGGAGGGCGGAGCTTAGCTAAGGTTCAATTGCATACAGGCTCCACCTATCCTGGGTAGCCCGGATGTTACCATGTGAATAATTTAACTTGAATTTTTCGATCTGAATTTGAGCAGTCGAATTTTTCGATCTGAATTTGAGCAGTCGAATTTTAGATCTGAATCTATTTTATCTAAAATTCTGTAAGTTGATTTTTTTTGTATCTGAATTTGTGAGCATTGAAAAATATTCATAAAAATTCAGGTTTTTAAAATGGAAATCAAGAATTTTCATATTTAAATTTCAGAGGTAAATTCGAAACAAATAAATTCAGATACATGGTTTCCAAAGTAAAATAATTTCAAAGGGGTGAATTCAGAGCAAATAAATTCAGATAAACGTTTTTCAAAATAAAATATTTCAAGACGAAGTATTCAGTGGCTGTTAAATTTCAAATAGTTATGTCTCTTATTTGCTTCCATACTTGTTTGTTTCCAGATTTCAGCCATGGTGATAACAGTAGCGTTTTGGTGAGAGCTGTCAGTGTTCTTATGTTATGTACACATGCCTTTTAAAGTGGCTTTTTAAACATACAATAATTACCTAATTGAAGATAAAATTGTGATAGAATTGTGACTGTGCGTGAATATTTTTTATATCTCCGCGGTGGTTCTTCAGTTATTTTTCTTTGAAATAATCTATCTATCTATCTATCTATCTATCTATCTATCTATCTATCTATCTATCTATCTATCTATCTATCTATCTATCTATCTATCTATCTATCTATCTATCTATCTATCTATCTATCTATCTATTGTTGTATCTCTTATCGCTACTGTAGCATCCTCACAAGTTGTTTATTTTATTTTGTTTATTTGCTTGGCATGCTGAAGAACATCTGTGTTTTTCCAATGACCATATAACATGTTTTTTTCCCATTCAATTTAGGACTGAATCACAGGGGACAAATTCTACCTTTTGAGTCTATAGGTTTAGTTTTAGGTGTAAGCTGTGTCTCAGAACTGTTATCTGGTCACCTGCTTACGAATAGGTCTATAAGTGCTGTTTCAACAGTCATTTGAGCAACTGATTTCACATTCAGCTGGTGCACATTTGAAGATTATTCTCTACTGTTACTGTTGAAGTCTGTGAAGTCTGCAGTCTTGTGTTAACAACTCTGGTGAAGACAGCCCATAATAGGAAGGAAATCCTCTTGCTGTGATGTTTAATAGTTATTTCTGGAACTGGCAAACCACAAAAATAAACACTTGCTAATGGGAATAATCCTCCAATAATGTTCTTCTCTGCAGCTTGTCTGCCTTTAGGTCCTCACAAATTATTCAACAACAATGATAGCACACAATATGCGGTTTGATACAGTTGCATCAACGCACTCTGCGTATCATCATTGTTATTTAGATCAACATCAGCCGATTTGAAATCTGCCAAGACACTTGCATCTGCCATTGTCCATAGTTTCTTAGCAAATTTGGTGTGCCAAGGGGAGGGACGTAGTTTACGGAAGGTGATGTTTATGGGCCTTATAAGTCCTGCTGTGCTTGACGTCCTACAGCTGTGAGATCTTTGATTCTCTTCCAGCATACCATCTTTTGTTTTTGGATTAAAAAAAAATCTTGTCCCACTGAGCACGCACACATACCGCAATTTTTTAATTTCTTTTTATTATTTAAGCTTTTCCAAGTAAGAGCTCCCTAAGTTCATGTTCTGTTTTACAATTAGGATGTTTTCAGTCTTCAATCTAAACCCTGAATACACAGTGAAGAAAAGAGATCTTTTCACAAACCAAACAGGAATGCACAATAACAATATATCTTTACCAAAGATAACATTAGCTCTTTTAAAAGCAGTCAGTGTATCTGGTTGTTTTGAGATATGGGGGTCAGGCCACTCAAATTACTGCCTTTATCATTTATGTCTCTGTTTTATATCACATAAATGTGGACCTGCCAAGAAGCTGCATTGAAAGTATTACCGAAAGAGAGAGGGATGCTAGTGACAAACAAACTTGATTCTATCATTCTTGACAGCATAAACCGTTATGAGGGCCTGCATGACTAAATACTGGATTTCCTCTACTTTTTATTTTCAGATCTTTCCTGTCCTCCTTTCACCCCATCCTGCTTTCTTTAAATCTTGGATGAGTGTTGGGTCTCTTGTTTCACGACTGTTTCTTTTTCCTATTTTCTGAGTGCTCTGTAGTTGGCTGAGTGTTAGAGCAGGTGTTTGATGCAAACCTGCATTGTGTTCTTCTTCTGGACTCTGATGTCGTCTGCTGGTTACAGGACTGATGACAGTTGATATTTGACTGACATGCACGGAAAATGTTTTCTGAAGAGTTTTGCAAACTTTAAGTATTGATTGTAGCCGATTGTAGAATTTTCAGGGATAAATTCCTTTTAGAAGGTAAGATCACACCAAAGTAAAATCAAAATATTCAGCTCAACTTGGCGCTTATTGCTAAAAAATAACCACCACCTCTTTCATTGAAAATTGCACACAATGGAATTGCATTGTTAATTCTGTGCCATGGAAACCCAAGCACATTGGGTATGAAGTGAATTTAGAACACAGGTGTGTTACCAACCTGCACATATCATATTCTGCTTTAAGCTGGAACAGTTCCTGAATGTGTGTGTGTGTGTGTGTGTGTGTGTGTGTGTGTGTGTGTGTGTGTGTGTGTGTGTGTGTGTGTGTGTGTGTGTGTGTGTGTGTTGTTGTGCATTGATTTGCATTTGACCTGAATCCTTATAGACCGATGTATTCACACCTGCTGCGAGTGTTTCCCACGCAATGAATGTTAATGAAAGGCACATTCAGGCTGGACTCTTGCAATATACAGTACAGTACGCCCCCTCACTGTCCTCTGATGTGTAAAAACTGTGGCACTGCCTGCTCAGTGTCACTTAGGAAGTGTAATTTATTCATTGCCTGTGTGTGCGTGTTCCTGTGTATCTGCTGGCATGTGTATATGCATGTGGGTGTCTTATTTCCCTCTAACTAAGGAAAGATAAAATCTTCCCCTCTCCTGCTCCTCCCTAGACTGGTGGTTGGTGTCTGATGGCTGTCTATGGAGATTAGTAACTGTGTTACGCCACTGACCAGGTGCTTACATTAATATGCTCATGCTGCAAACTAATGCTGCACAAAACCTTTCCCTTTCTTTAGTGTGCTGACAGTGATTCCTCAACATCCTTACACAATTAATGGGGTTTGGATCTTATTCTGGATATTATAAAGCAGTACGCAACTCCCAGGGGGTCTGTGGCAGTACTACATGGGGTCCGCCAATTATTGTTTTATGTCAAACAAAATGTTTGTGAAAAAAATTAATAAAGCATTACTGTAAACAAAAATACAATATTATATTAACTTCAACCAACGATAAGTAAAAAAAACCTGTCCTTTCCAGTTACCACAGTAATCATTATTTTATTTTATAATGAAAGCATCATAACAAAGTATATAAATACATTAATATGGCAGTACTGCATACACATAGTTCATTTTATTTTGTAAGATTATTATGATAGTGTGTTAACACATTTTGATCAAAAGGAAAAAATACATTTATAATGTTGCATAATATTTATATTTCAAATAAATGCTGCTCTTTTGAAATTCATCAAACAATTCTTGAAAAGTGTATCAGGGTTTCCACAAAAATATTTGAAGTTTAATGATCAATAAATCAAAAAGTCAAGAATGGAGTCTGTTTGAAGTTTTCAGCAGGATGTGATGATTGCAAAAAGCTTCAGGCTAAATGGAATGAACTTGGAAATATTTTAGAGAAACAAAACGCAGAAGATCAATATTATCTGTTTTTTTAAAACGTAGCCCTGTACCTCTCACTCATTTCTCTAAGACATTGAAATTATGTCATTGTCTTACTGGCTACTAACATTTTTAGGGGGCCATTCACAAACATACACAGACAGAGATCAGCAGAAAAGAAAGATTGTGTGTCAAAGCAAATTGAATACTTTGACAAACAGAGCGTCACCTAGTGAAGTGCATGTTTACAAAGAAAAAAATATTTAAAAAAAAACCTGATGAACACAAGTAGCAGAACCCAACAAGACAAGAGTGATGGCATTTCTGGAGCAATATACTGCCTGCCACACTCTTAAGTTTATTATATAACAGGACTTGATCATATTTTTATATTAAGATGATGATGGTGTTCATATATAGATATATATAAAATGATCAGTAGTTGACCATTTACAGTGTTACATTTTTTCTTAATGAACATCCTTCAATCTCTACCACCATTATAGTCTTGCATACTTTATGTGTCTATTGTAGCCTGTCTACAGTATATACAAGTAAAAATGTACATATATAAATGTCAATGAAATGCAAAAAAGAACAAAGGATTTGTAAGATTTGTGATTTTTGCTTAGAGGTTTAGTGAAAGATTTGAAGCCATGCCTACATCAGGAGTCTTTCCTTCTTACCATTTACTTCATGCACCTACAAGTTTGAGCGGTTTGGCTTCACTGATGTTAGCGTGCTGATTCATGCTTCCAGAGAAAAGATGCATGAGTGTCAGCACACAAAATCCATGGACATGTTTCTCATGCCGTGCTGCTGCAGTAAACCTGATCTCTGCCCAAACCAAAAAAATTAAAAACCTGCTAAAAACACCTCTTCATAAAGGTCCTCTGTTTTCCACAGTGGCTCTTTGAAACATAAAAAGCTTTTTCCTTGCATTTTCTGTCGCAAAGTATTAGAAATCTGTGATTTTAAACCAATTGCAAGACATTTGTAAAGACTTAACCCTTTTTGAGAATAGATGTGAAAATGCATTATGGTTGTAAACCAAGAATTCTTTGGAACATAGGCCTAAGTTTAATCTTGTTTTAAACAAGACACACAGCAGATTATAGCTGAAGTGAAAGCAAAAAATGAAAAGAATGAAAAAGTTATGGAAGTTTAAATTTACTGTAAATCAAATGTACTGTAGTAAACATTTTTATTTTATTTAAAATACTCTAAATTTATTTTAACATCAAAGCCATATATATATATATATATATATATATATATATATATATATATATATATATATATATATATAACAAAGTTTTGTTCCTTCGCAAAGACCCGCCCCCCTTAGTTACTGTCGCTATGTCCGACAAGCGACGCCGCTCTCACACACACACCATGTTCTCACGCAGTGAAAAATACATCGCGGATCAGAGAGGAGACTGACAATACGCTGACAGACAGGACAGGCCAGGATACTTTTCGGTTACTATTGATATTAAACATATTAAACAAAGTCTCACCTTTCAAATTTGGTCATTTTTAGAAAGAAATTTAAACTATAAATACCATTTTGTGGCTCTTTAATGTGTCGTGCCAGATCGCTGTAGAGCCTCAGTTAAAGCTGCTCGTGAACCGATCATCTCTTCCTTCTAGTTCATTTATAGCATCAAATAAACATGAATGAACATAAGAAGGAATGCTGTTTTAACCGCGGAAAGGCGTCAGTATATTCAGTTTTTCAAGTTCAAATCCTCCCATGTTAATCTACTAACTCTCCTGACTGAAGTATGATTGGTCAGATCACCTGTCAATCAAGCTCCCTGCGAAGGGTCAATTATAGTTCCTATGAGAGATTTTGTTTAGGCGCTGTACCAAAAATAGCCACCGGATGTCAACCACATTCCGTAGATTTTTTTCTGATGCATTCTCATGTAGCAAATTAATACATTTCTTAATATCACTTCTATCACAAAATAATCCGCAAATATGGAACCTTGAGACTCAGACATTTCCAATGATATGTGTTTTGTCAAAATTATATTCAAATTAATTTTGTAATATGAAACCTGACACCGCCCACTAGGGGAGGAGCCTGCTAAAATTATTTAAAGTACCATTTCCATGGTAACTCAATGTCCAATTTCAAAATGGTTTTCACAGGATGAATTTTGATTTCGCAAGCTTTCGAATTATACCTAATTTATGATGATAACTAAAATATGTGAAAAAAGGCAATAAATAAAAAGAGCGCCAAGCGTCACGCTAGCGGGATGGTAACAGTTAAGGGGTTCTACAGAAGCTTATTACACGTATGCTATTCTGTCTTATGTCTGTGTTAGAGATTTCTTTCCAATGTTTCAGACATTTCCTGAAATGTCCATCCAGGACAGTGTTTGTAATCCCAAAAGCAGTCTGGTTCTTTCAGATTAAAGGAAAGAAACGCTACTACCCCTTATTTGTGAAAGAACATGACCTCTCCCTCATCTCACAGTAAAATACTGCTGGTTCAGGAACCTTTTGAAGTCATGTTGTTAATCGACTTGACTTAGCAAAACATTTTCCCACGCAATGAATGAACTAAAGAACATTGTTGAAGCATGTGCAGTGTAGAAAAAACATGCATGCATAAACATCACACAATCATTTATGAATTTGTTGACTGTGGCAGTGACCTGATGCACACTCATACAAAAGTCCTTACACCATCTCATCGTTCATCTGGTTTATAACCGGGCTAATCAGTCACCAGACTGTGGGAACCAGGTTATTCACGTTGCTATTATGACTTGTATCCTGTTAAAAAGGTACACGAACATATTCACATGCTATCTAAATGAGGACATAAAATAAATTGCTATTGTTTTATAATGGCTACAAACTAACCATATTCCTAGAGTAATAGAAAAAAAATCCCTAGATATTATTATACTTGAATATTTTATTTCTTTTTTTCTTCTTTGATGATGTCTTTGGATGCCTTTCTATGTTTTGTGAGGTTAATGTGAATTCATAAACATTTAACTTTTGGATGATTGTGTAGTCAGTCTTTCTTTTACTTTGGTTCTGTAGGCAGACTAATAAGTACTGTGTATGTCTGTGCTTCTTGTGCCATAGTTTTTTGTTTGTTTGTTTTTTGGACTGCGTATTATTTCATTGATATTTTCTGTTTGTCTTTTGCATAGACTTTGACTGTGGAGACCTATATGTTTGTGTATATTAGCTAACCAGCTCTTTCTCTCTATCTCCTAGCTAGCGTACACTTTGATCGTGGAGGCTTGGGACTGGGACAACCAAACGATCACTGACAGCAGTGAGTAATGATTTCCCAACACCTTGACACACACCACCATGCATTACTGCGTACACGATCTTTAAGCCATCAGGACCTGCAGTCCCTCTTGAGCATGTTTACATCCACAAAAATATCCACAGATCCACAGAAAGTCAGATTTGTGCAAGCTGGCTTTGACATTTGACGGAACATTCTTGAATTAGCTTGGGTTTTGCAGTATGTTGTGCTTTAGACTATTAAATTATCTATAAGTCTTTCTCAGACTGATTCATAGGCGGAGGATGAAACAACTCCAGGGTAAGACTAAAGAGATTTGCTTCAACTTTAAAACATATTTAAATAGATTGCCATGAAATGGTTTCAAGCTACGTGCTGCCGCATAACCTACATATCTCAACATAAATGCTCCTGATAAATCGTTTATTATTAAAGCATCTATGTTCAGAAACCACTGTTAATTTTAACAGAAAAAAAGCATACTGCGGGTTTTGGCATGATTACATTACTCAGCGTTGAAAAAAACACACTGTAAATAGAAATCATTGACACTCTCCAGAGCGCAAACACTGGATCGCTCGCCAAATCTGTTGGCACATATGAAATGGCATACATACAGACGGTTGGTCTGGGAACGCCCCCGGGAACGCCCCGTCACGTGATGTGAATTTAGCCCATGGGGGAAAACATTGCCTTGGCGCTAATTGAAATACACGCGACAATCATGCAGAAGAGGTGCTGTGTCGTTTCCTTTCGTCCTGGGAACTCCGACGTGTCGTCGGGGGAGTTCCCTGACGAATTGGGATCACGCAAGGGAGATCAATTGCCTTACAGTGAATTAAAACGGGCCAATGAAAATTGGCATGCAAGATTTGCATTCCGCGACCCGCCTACCAGCCCGGGTATAAAAGGAGGAAGTAAACATTGTGCAATGCTTTTAGCTTCGGAGCCGACCGATTGTGTCCTCTCTGAGTGAGTGAGCTTTAAGATTGTATTTTTCTTACGGCTACGAGTCTGCTGTTTCGGGAGGGGATCTCTCTGTGTTGGTGAGATGGCGTTTCAGCGACCGCGCGGTTTCCTGTCTGCCGGCTGCGTCTATATGCTGTTAATTCAAAAGCTGTTTTCACAGCTGGTAAACGGTTGAGTGCGCACAGCGGGCTTGCAGTTTCCCCGCTGTGTTGCCGCGTTGTGTCCCTGTGTTCTTCAGCGCGATAGAGAGAGTACTTTCTTCCTGAAAGAGCAACACGAGTGAAGATCGCGTCCTTTTCAGGATGACGTTTCACTCGTGTGTTTCTGGATGCAAACGTTTCCTGTCCTTATTTGACGGCCACGTTCATTGTTTCACATGCCTAATCAGTGTGTGAGACTACGTTCGTGGGTGGTTCATGTTCTCTCAGGAGTGCATGACCACGTCGGCACATTGTTCGTCTCCCCTTTCTCGTAAAGGCTTGAGCCGCTCAGCGTGCCGTGTGCCGTCGAGCACCGTCATTCGGCGCTCAAGATGCGCGGTCAAGATCAAGACTCGCGTGCCTCTATGAGGTGAGTCCCTTTGCTTATTTCCCGATCTAGTTTCTCTTCTGGTGCACCAGAGGAGGGCTACTTTGGCGATTAACATTGGTGATCTGAGGGTTTCAGTGAGCACGAACCACTCACTCCTCTAGCGCATCGCAAACATGCTGAGATTGTGTTCGTGGGTGGTTTATGCTTTCTTATGAGAGCATGACCACGTCGGCACGTTGTTCGCCCTGCCTGAAGGCTTGAGCGCCCAGCGTGCCGTGTGTCATCGAAGCGATGGCCATGTTCACTATCTTGCATGCCTGGTTGACGGCCACGATCACTGTTTCACATGCCTAATCAGTGTGTTGAGACTGCGTTCGTGGGTGGTTCATGTACTCTCAGAAGTGCATGACCACGTCGGCACGATGCTCGTCTCCCCTTTCTCGTAAAGGCTTCAGCCGCTCAGCGTGCCGTGTGCCGTCGAGGCTTTCGGATGGGATTCTGGTCCTTCTCATGAGGGACCAAGCATTTCATTCGGGGCCCCATGGAGGACAGATGTCGATCGTTACATCGGAGAGAGGGCTGTTATACTCTGAAATGATGCTGAGTTCCTACTATAATGGTGTGTTCTCATGCTGAAGATTCAGACTTAACAGCCACACTTTCCTGGGCTGTTCTAAAGTGCCTGGATGTGTGTGAAGAATTTTGGCAGTATGCAAGCATTTTGGTGCCAATATGGCAAGCCAAACATGCCTAAATCTGCAGAAGTTTTTCCTCTCTCAATACCACTGCACGTGCGTAGTTCTAACTCGGGGTTGAGCTGTGCTTAGTGACTAACCGTGATTAGTCACAGCGCTGGCCCTCGGTTAGACGATGTCCACACTGGTGGTCCAGAAGCACCTCAAAACCAGCCCGCTCGGAGTTTGTTTTCCACCAGCGAAGGGAAGCAACCCTGAGAGGAGCGACCCAGAGTGTGTACGATCTGCTCTCTGGGAGTGCGTGTCATCACCACTCCTTCCCCCGGGGGAGGGCCGGGTGGAGAAATTATTATTATTTTTTTTTTTGTTCCGCCGCTGGTTATCCAGTAATCAGTGGTACCCAAAGTTTGAGCAGTCCACTTCCTCTGAGTCATTCACGGGCCCCAGCGCTCAGATGGCAATGAGGGCTACGGCCTTGTCACTCTCGTCTCTCGCTGGGTGAGGGGAAACCAGGATTCAATGCCCCCGGGCCTCGTCCCTCGTTTCCCTTCAAGGTCGAGACTGGCAGTATAATAAGACCAGTTTCCTCCGTCCGAGAGGGTCAGAATGGCAGTGCGTGCCGCCCCCGAGCTGCACCACTCCCGTTCCCCTCTCCCCAGCTTGCAGATAGCAGTGACGCAGCCTTGGTCTGCAGCTGGGCCCGGAGGCGCAGAGACCAGGACACGAGGAGGCAGGGCCTCATTCCTCGTCTCTCCCCCTCCCCTCGCCACCGGGCAGTCCGCAGCAGAAGGCCCACGAGCCTTCTCTGCCGTCTGCTCCTCGGTGGAAGCAGGTTGGTGTCAAGCACGCACAGACCCCGCTCTTGGTCGCTACAACGCCACCAGACCCGGGTCCCTGTCTTCCACCTTGCTGCCCCTCCGCGGGTACGCCGGTGGTCCAGGTGGGTTCGTTGGGGCGGTACCTGAAAGCCTGGCTAGCGCTTCCGAGTCCGTCCCAGTGGCACATCCGCACCATGCGGTTCGGCTATGCAATTCGGTTTGCACGCCGGCCCCCCAAGTTCAGGGGCATCCACTTTACCCGTGTGCGGTCGGTGGACGCCCCTGTCTTGCGGAAAGAGATTGATGTCCTGCTGGCGAAGGAGGCGATCGAGCCGGTCCCTCCTGCCGAGATGAGGTCCGGGTTTTACAGCCCCTACTTCATTGTACCCAAGAAAGGCGGTGGGTTACGACCAATCCTGGACCTGCGAATCTTGAATCGGGCCCTGCACAAACTCCCGTTCAAGATGCTCACGCAGAAACGCATTTTCGAATGCATCCGTCCCCAGGATTGGTTTGCAGCGATCGACCTGAAGGATGCGTACTTTCACGTCTCGATTCTTCCTCGACACAGACCGTTTCTTCGGTTTGCTTTCGAGGGTCGGGCGTATCAGTACAAAGTCCTACCCTTCTGGCTGGCCCTGTCACCCCGCGTCTTCACGAAGTCGAAAGAACAAGGCGTTCGCATCCTCAACTACCTCGACGACTGGCTCATTTTAGCTCACTCGCGAGATGTATTGTGCGATCACAGGGACATGGTGCTTCGGAATCTCAGCCGGTTGGGGCTTCAGGTCAACAGGGACAAGGGCAAACTTTGCCCCGTGCAGAGGATCTCTTATCTCGGTATGGAGCTGGACTCGGTTGCCCGGACTGCGCGCCTCACAGAGGAACGCGTCCAGTCAGTTGAAGTTCTACACCCTTCCTAATAAACACACAGAACCGGAAAGGAGGACAAAATGGCTAACTTACAAGCAATACATAGTAGTGTATAATACTTCTGTGATGTTCTGTAATACCTCTATAGTACTTCTATAGTATGTCCCAAAATTCTATAGTATTCCTATAGGATTACTATAATATTTTGTCCTAAAATACAAGATTCCTATAGTTGTTTTTCATATGGGATGTCTCATTCACATTAGCATTATCAGCTGAAGGCTCGCTTGATAGACCAATCGCTACGTAATGATGCGAGCCGTGAACCTATGGAGTAAGTTAGTTCGAGGTCTACGCTCAATACAGACTGCAGTCTGTGAGTTAGGGATCACTGTCAGCACACTCCCTCGGCAACTTCGTACTACTGATCACCGTTTTACAAAAGAATTAATAGTTTGGAGTGAAGCATACGTACAATTGGTAAGTGACAAAGTTTTATGGAGTTATAATATGCAACATATACAAAAGTTGATTGAGTTATAGGCCAATGTTACCGCTACAGCTACCGCCATTTCTTACCTGGAGATTCAACCAGATAACAAAATATCTCTGGGAACGACACCTCCGGCCATTTGGTTGGGTCATTGACCCAGTTTTTAATTAGATAAGGGCAATCATAACATACATAACTGTATGTATATCAGTGCCATTTTGATCAACATGACATAAGGAATTGATAATTAATGTAGGAAACAGCAGACAGTTGTACATAATAAATTGCACGAGTGTACCATTTGCAATTTGTTCAAAAGAATGAGAAATTGTTTTTATAATGTGCACAATTGACTAGATGATGAGAGGTTGAACAAGTAGTTTTTTTTTAGAATTTCAAATGTGATCTGAGAAAAGCACCAAAGGAACTGAGAAAAACTGTAATAAAAAAAGCAGGTGGACAGGGTGGTCGATCAGAGTATTAAGTCAGAGCTGGATTCCTGTGGTCTGATGTGTCTTTGAACCATTAAGGAGTACCCGCAGGCCCATGAAGAATGTGTGCATGCACAGAACTCAGCAGAAAATTACACAGGTTTCAGCAGAATCCGAATGCCCCTCATTCACTAAATTCCAAATATACACTCTCATGCTCAAATTTAAATATTTTGGCTAATTTGATCTACATTATTTTAAAAAGTAAAGGTCTCTTTAAAGGTCTACTGTCATTTTTTTTCATTAAAAAGTATCATACATTAACAACTTGTCAGCTAATGGTTGAAGCAAAACAAAAATAATGATTGCAAAAAGTGTATTTCAATGAAAAACACAAAACTTAAAAAGCAATTCTCAGGCAGAACAGGAACCAGAACAACCTCTGTACATGGACCAAATCAAAGCATTCAAACCATTATACAACACCGTTTTCAACTTAAAAACGGAATACATTTGACTTATTTTGGCCGTTCATTTACAGGCATACGACAACAGCGTTTTGGGGGCCTGAAAATGCTAACTTTGTGCAAGTGCAAGTTTTTGAAAACAATACTGTTATAGTCTCCGCGTAAACTACAAAAACGAGAATTTGTGAAAACTATGATGTCATGTGCATGCGTATTACATGTTCAGTCTATAAAAGTGAAGTGTTTATTACAAAGTGACATCGGCAGCTACTGGCCTGGCAGCATAATACACCGTTTTTAGCCGTTTTCGTGGATCCGTGTGAACGTGGATCGTTCTGTCAACTTTGTCATCTGAACTCGAAAAATGCAAACGTAAAACTTTTCTGGTTTTAGTACATCGTTGTCATGTAAACGTACCCTAAAACTGAAGGCCATATATACACAAGGACAAACACTAGGGATGGGTAAAACGAGGTAATTGATTAAACACAGGTGTGACACATGAGGGTAAATCACATGTTGAAAATTTATCAGCAGATTCCATCTGGGCCTTGTTTAATTTATTGGATTTTTTAAAAATCAAAAAGCACTGTAGTCAACTGTCATGGTATGGGAACCCAGTGCACAGGACATGTTAACACATGGTGTGAATGTTGATGTGTGTGTGTGTGTGTGTGTATGTGTGTGTGTTGTCATACACAGATGTGTCCTGTTTTCCTCTTCTCCTCCTGTGGTTCTCCTTTGCTCCAAAATAGAGGATGACTCTGACAGGAAGTACCATTAACGAAGGAATTCATGTTCTCTGTGTTGGATGATCATTTACAAGCAATGTATTATATAAACCCTATCACGCTGAATACTCTCAAAAATTTCAGTGACTTAATTACCTGGAAGAAATTAAGATACACTACCTTTCAAATGTTTGGGGTCAGTAAGATTAGTAAGATCAATGCTATTGTTCAGCAAGGATGCTTCAAAGTAATCATAATAATAATAATAATAATAATAATAATAATAATAATAATAATGTTTTTTCAGCATATGAGAATGCTTTCTGAAAGACCATGTGAAAACTCAGCTGTCATCACAGGAATATAATAAAATATTAAAAATGGAAAACAGTTATTTGAAATTGTAATAATAGTTGACGAAAGTACAGTTTTTATTGTAGTTTTGATCAAATAAATGCAGCCTTGATGAGACATTTCAAATAAAAATTCTTACTGAAACCAAACTTTTGATTGGTATGTATTTTAAAAAACATATTCAATAAGCTGCTCACCTAATGTGGTCTTCACAATGAATAGTGAAGTAAACGATAATGCATTAAAGTTAGCTAGCTGTAAGTAGTATAACTCTGATTTGCAATTAAAAAGTTTGAATTGGTTAAAACATCAAAAGCTAAGCATTACTGAGATGGACTGGAGATTTGTGTATTTGACTGGATGGTAAAAGTTTATGTTTGAAAGTAAACTGTTATTTTATGTGTTTTTGGGAAAAACAAGTAAGGTGGACATCAGTTAGTGCTAAATGTCACTCTAAAGTGAGGATTATAGATAGGTTAATATGGAGGTTACAGGTGGTGCTGACTGGAGGCTGTGGTTTGGTCAGAAACAAGTTATTACAAAACTCTATAACAAGCAAATCCTGATCCATTATATCTAATAATGTCTTATTGGACAACCTATAATTATTTTAGGAAGAACAAAGTCTATTCAACTGCAAAGTAGAAGAAAAAGAGAAAAAACGTATAAGCACGTGTCCTTCAGTCTTCAAGCACAGATTATCGTTTTAAACCTTTCTGGACACTTTACAGCAGATTTGAGTATTTGTAGGTGTTAGTTTATGTTTATTTGGGTATGAATATCTTCTTTGGCTGTTTATTGCTAGTGTGCTTGTGGCCTTTATGGGGAAGGGAGGTCGTTTTTGCATGCAAATGGAAACTGTTTATATTCCACGTGACATGTTTAAAGCCCCTGGAGAGAGTTCGGGGCTAAACAAAGAGTGTGAGGTCATCGCCTCGTTAAGACATTAATTACTGTTAATGTTACTGCTGCTCGTTATTTTCCACACATGTCGGAGCTAATTATTGTCTGAGCAGCTGGAATGCTACTATTCTTCACACACACGACACACACGTACAAACAAATACACCACCGATAATTAATCATAAAACAAAGGGCTACTGACTGGACTGGCATAATTATTAATTCTCACAAATACACACAACAATAACAAGGCACTGATATGTTCACATACACAACTTTGTCAGACTCTCTGAAACTTAGTGCAGGGCTTTGCTTGGCATTTATTTCAAACAGACTAGATCTCAAAGAGCCAGACCATGAGCAAGAGCTAGTCTAATTTTTTTTTTTAGGCGATCATCCAGATGACAAGATGTTGATGTTGAGACATCAACCGGTAAAGAGGCAGTAAGAGTTTGTTCATGTTCCTGATGCATTATGAGTGGAGCGAATTACTGATGAGTAATTCAGATGAGTGAAAAATAATTTAACTGTTAAAGGGGACCTATTATGCACCTTTTTACAAGAAATAATATAAATCTCAGTTGTCCCCAGAATGTGTCTGTGAAGATTCAGCTCATAATACCCCTCAGATCATTTATTATACCATGCTGTAAATGCCCACTTTTGAGTAGAAGGAAAAACATACTGTATCTTTAAATGCAAATGAGCTTCTGAGTATTAAACTAAGTTCTCTTTCATGGGTTATTGTGCTTAAACTGTCAAATTGTCAAAAACATTCAAAGTTCACATAAACACAGTTATGTCTGTGAACTTAAACATCAAGTAAAGAAATTGCATGTTTATATTATATCTGTGTATTTAAGTGAAATCAGCATAATATGCAGTACCTACTGCTAAATATGCTGTTACTGTAATATAAATTGAACAACAATAGAAAAACAGAAAATCACTCACTGCTCTTGATTGAATAACTTTATTAACTTTAATAATAAAACATTTCTTACTTGAATGCTGCTGTTAAATGCTCTGACGAGGAGATAAACATGGCGGACTGTGTACAGCTCACTAAGCACGGGGCCTATGCTAATAGGGCAGAGTTCGTCAGTTGTGGGCGGGGCCTAATCATTTGTGATGTCACATTACATAGAAACTGCAAACGGCTTGTTCTGAGACACTGTTTATGTTTAATGGGGATTGAAAAAGAGGAGTAGGTGGAGTTGTACCATTGTGTACACACTACTGACACACATTTATGTTCAAAATTTTGCTTTAAATCCCTTTAAATCTGGTTGTATTTCCTTGAAGGCATTTGTTTTACTACCATTTTTTTCTATGCATAGACATTTTAACTAATAATTTTTAACATAAAATTAATACTACTTAATCTTTAACATTACTATTTGATTATTGATTGTTTATTATTATTATTGTTATTTGATTGTTTTTTATTTAATAATTAATTTTATTTTTTATTTCATTATATATTTTATTATAAATTATAGATTTAGTAGCCTATGATTTTTTGTAAAAAAAAATTTGACACAATTTACTTGCAATTGCTGTCCTGCGGCAAAACATGAAGGCAGATGCGTTTTAGACAAAACATATAATGGTGATTGAGTGTGACCTGAAAGCATCAGTGAATGGTGAGATATTGCTAAATAAAATAAGAAGAATAGCGTGATAACTTGATCATGTCTGTTCCATTTGTATCATCTCAGTGAGCTTTTATAAAGTTTTACACATGCGCAGTGAGGTGAATTCAGCGTTTTCCGACGTCTCAGTGTGGATATGAAACTTTTGGAAATGCTTAAAAAGTTTGTTGCAGATATGACAATAGGCGTTTTATTTCCGACACACACTGTAAGCAGTAGACCAATCAAAGCAGACTGGGCCATCTGACCAATCAGAGCTGAGTAGGCTCTCAGAAAGGAGGGGTTTAGAGAGACTGTATCTTTAAACAAACAGTTTCTTTGAGAAATTAGGTGATATGCTGTGTATATTATGGGGTTATGTTATTATATTATGTATATTATATTATATTAGGTTATTATATTATGTTTTTGATATGTAAATCATTTGTAGGAGACGAAACTAGATACAAAATAGGGCACTTTAAGTACACAACAGGTCTTGCAAAATTGCTTGCTAATGTTGTTGTTTTGGATCAAATAATGATAAAGCATTTATATATATATATATATATATATATATATATATATATATATATATATATATATATATATATATATATATATATTAGTGGTGGGCCGTTATCGGTGTTAACGTGCTGCGTTAACGTGAGACTCTTATCGGGCAACAAAAAAAATATCGCCGTTAATCTATTCTCAAAGTTGGGTTGGGATCATAAAATAGCTTTTTCGAATATCGTTATATTTTCGCGCAATTCCATGTGTAGCCTAGTATATTTGACATAGCCTAATTGACGCCGCGCCTACTGTCACAGATCGCGCAGCAGAGTATTTTCCTGTCAGGGACACATGGTGTATACTTTTACATGTTACGTTGGGCGACGTTCCTCTCATTACTTTATTTTAATGCAATTACATGTTGTTAAATGAGTTTATTCCAAGCGTGCTGTATCTTTTTATGGGCATGAGCGATATGCTCAATTTACAAATGAATCACTCTTTTGAGTCGATTCTGTTCAAAGACTTCATCAAACAAGTTGGCAGATCTGTCTAAATCGGTTCGCGAATCAGTCTGAATGATCTGTTCAGTTCCTCACACACTGAATCGTCTGAAGCGCGTTCAACCACACTCGACTCGGATTCGTAACAGGAAGATTTAAAAAACATCAAGAGCGTTGGATGAAGTGACCGTGGATCAACAGTTTAGTCTAGTGAAAGCAAATCTGCAAATGCATCATATTTTTGCCAGCGATGAAGATCTTTATTAGTTGAACATCTTCATTTTACAACCAAACAGATTATTACGCCACGATAGCAATACTAAAAAGTATGACATTATCCGTTTTTTGGACATATAAGTTACATTAATTTATAGGCTACAAAAAAACGCGTCAGAGCGTCGGCGCACTGGCAAAGGTTAACAGGTTAAATAAGCTACCAATGTGTACAGTTTATGAATTGAACACCCGCCATCCCGCGGTAATGTGTGTGTATTGCGCAGGGGCATAGTCAAAAGAATAGTCTACATTGATTGAAAACTAATTTGTTTAAAAAGGAGGAGGCTATTGCCGGTAAAGGCAGGTTCACATAAAATCATTATGACATATGACATTATTTTGTATTATCCAATTAGCCTACTACGTAAAAAAAAATGTGAAAACATGTTACTTGTTCAATTAATAAACAGTTTGTTTGATGACAAATCGCTAAAGATGAAATTGGCCTCCCTTTCTGTCATTCTGAGTGTGCGGTTTTTTCCCCCGAACGATATTCGACTTTTGCTCTTCTATTGTCGAATGGCATTTTTGTCAGAAGTTCACATCCCTACGCGAGGCGAACTTTTCTCAAAGACTTAATTTTAGTCATTATTTGGGTAGCACACATATTCTGAATGCTTTCTGCAGAATTCAAATGAGCCATTTTAATCTAGATTAATTCCAAGATTACAGTGAGATTAATCTAGATTAAAAAAAATAATCTATGCCCACCTCTAATATATATATATATATATATATCATCTGGTTTCTGTTTATATCTGTGAATATTTTATATATATATATATATATATATATATATATATATATATATATATATATCATCTGGTTTCTGTTTATATCTGTGAATATTTTCGTTTCCTGGACACCACACATAAGCTATATATCTGCTGTCAGCAAGAGATCAATTCGTCATCTTGGTGTCATACCTGCCTCACAGTTTTTTTTACAGGTGTATTTTCTAAGTCTAGTTAGCTCAAAGGTGTAAATCGGGCCTTGAAGTAATAAAGAAGTCTGGTTTTAAATGCAAGAAGCTGGTTTTGCTGTTTGCAGGGCATCAGGTAGCGGAGGCCCTTTTGAGGAGAGGGTCCTGTGGGGCTGTTTACCTTTCAGGAAGTCCGTCCCTCCAGCTCTGCGTTTGGACTCTAAACAGCTCTTTCTGGCCAGCAGGTCAACTGCATTGTTCATGTATCGTCAAGGGGCAGAGAAAGGGGCGTTATTGTGTTTCACTTGTACTGTAGTGCTTGCCGGTAGATCGCTATGTGGTAATAAAGTGAAAAAATGCAAAAAGGAAGTGGAAGTTAAGAAAGGTGGGGAACATTATAATGGAGGAAAACTTAGAAATGTGTGAGAGAGAGAGTTGTGAAGTTATAAGGGAAATTATATGGCCTTGTCCGATTCTTTGGTCTATTGTTTGTGATCTGTTATCGCCCTGGCAATAGGGGCCAAATCGCACCCATTGTGCTGGAGGCAGTGAAACAGAGCAAACTGGAGACAGACTGATGGAGAGATGTAAATAGGACAGAAAGAAAATGATAGGAAAGAAAAGAAACTAAGAAAAGACGCTTTGTTTCTAAGCCTAACAGCAGCCCTCATCTGCATTTCCTGAGGTTTTTCTTTATCTAAAGCTGTTGTTTTGAGTTAAAAAGAACCTCTCAGATCAAGGCTTTAGTTCTAGTGTTAATTGAGCTCACGGGATAAACTCGACTGATTACTTCGAGAGCTATTCATCTGCTTACCTGTTTGATAGTTAGGGCTCTTATCCATGTGTGTGACTGTGTTCTTGAGCTGGTTTATCTTTAGGGTCTCTCTCTCTCTCTCTCTCTCTCTCTCTCTCTCTCTCTCTCTCGCTCACACACACACACACACACACACACACACACACACACACACACACACACACACACACACACACACACACACACACACACACACACACACACACACACACACACACACACACACACACACACACACACACTACTGTGACTCTACCCAGTAACAGTCTCTAAGTGTCTCCTTCAGCTTATAGAGAGGGAGTGATTGGTGTGTATTTTTATAACTAATTGCTGTAGATGAATTAGGAGATGAGTACTATTTTTTTTTTAGGTTTATAAGTGGGGGGAGAGTGAGGGGGGAAAAGAGTACAGCAAAAAGGGGTGATGGCACGTTTGATATGAAAGAGCTTGACAAATTCCTTTTTTTAGTCAGAAAGTAGGAAAGTATGTCATAGCTTTTGTTCCACTTCTGGAATCGTGTGTCCATTTAAGGAAGAGAGCAAGTGGACTGAGATGGGGCGAGTGGGGTGATTTCGGCTGTGGGGAAGGATTCGTGAGGGGATGTGCACAAGGACGATTTATAGAGCACCTTGGCTAGCGGTCAAACATAACGACCTGTCAGAAATAACACTGCTATCTCTGATGCATCCTCAATTTACTTTGGCTTTTCCAAATATGTTCTGCATTCCTGTGGGAGTTATATTCAAATTCAATATGTATATATATATATATATATATATATATATATATATATATATATATATATATATATATATATATATATATATTCAAATTCAATATATATATATATATATATATATAAATAAATTCAAAAGTTCGCTGTCGATAAAAGTCTCTTATTGCTGTCATATATAAACACATACTACCATTTTTCAAATGCAATCAAATTTTAGAAAAAAATAATTCTTATGTGTTTGTTATTAGTGATTTATCTGTGCACATCATGATTTATTTTACATTACTGTAAACACAACATTATAATATACAGTTTAAAAAGATTGTCATTCTGAGATGTATATCTCAAATATGAAACTATATCTCAAGATGAAAATCAGTCTTTTCGAACTGTACATTATAATGTTGTGATGCCTAAATTCGCTTTTACAGTTTAAAAAGAAATTTTTTTGTCTATCGAGGAAAAATAGTATTGATAGTATCACAACACCCATTGGTACTATGCAAATGAGTCTCTGGCCTCAGGTAAGAGATTGGGCCTTTGGTGATCATGTCACCCCCTGATTCAGCCATATCCCTATCCCTGTCGTGTCCCTAGACGGTGATATTGCTAATTTAATCAGGTGTGAATTTCTTGTATGGAATGAAAAGTGCTGCAATGTGAGAATCTCAAGCCAACACCCACCTTCAAGAACAGCATAGATTAGATTTGAATCATTGTTGAAGTTGTGTTCTCTCGCTCTTTAAGATGCTGTTTGTCTTTTGGGTTGCCCACACACACTTTTCTTCTCCCCTACATTGTGACTGTAGTTGTTCGCAAGGTCACCATGTTTCTCTTCTCTTCTCGAGAGCAAGTTTGGGTGTGTTTGTGTTTTCTTGGGGTTGGGGGGGGGGGGGGGGGGGTAGTCTTCCTGGTCTGTTCCTGATTGTATTATTTCCTCACTGGCTCCCAAGCAGTCTGAGACAAGTGTGTGTGTTCCACTGAAGCAGGAAGACCGATCGTGCTTCATAATTAACACAAACCACATACACACACACACACACACACACACACAAATAAACCAATGCTTTTGTCTCTGTCACAGGTGATCTGTTAATCGAGAGGAGTATAAGTCGTGGAAAAATGAACCCCGGAGAGGAGCGACAGATCATTCAGTACAAGGGCCAAACAGCCAGCATCAAGTACAGCGTGCGTGTGGGCTGTGACCTCTATTACTACGGCAACAAGTGCAACAAACAGTGTCGCCCCCGAGATGATTACTTTGGCCATTACACTTGCGATCACTTGGGCAATCAGCAGTGCTTGGATGGCTGGACTGGGCCAGACTGCAAGCAAGGTGTGCAAGTGTATACATGTGTTTATGAGTAAACATACAGTATATTGATTTTGGTAATTAATGCATACAGAGAGAAAAAAGGTGGCGACAAACGACAATAATCCAACAATTATAAATTCCGCCCTAGTGAAAAAAACCTATAACAAAATGTATTTAAAATACATTTATTTCATTCTTAGTATACTACAAACCATTAACATATTTACTGATATATCGCTTGAGACTTACTATTGATATAAATATTATAATTAAACTTTATTTGGAGTACTTCTTAATTGCACAATGCACATTTCTTAATATTAAGCCTAAAATTAAGTTTTAATATCACTTTTAGTAAGGATAGTTTGATCACTGTATAATAACAGTCTTTAAAGTGTACCTAAAGTATACTTGCAATAGTTCCACTTTAGCACAATCAAATATACTTTAGTATATCTTTAGTTGGATAACAATTTCTGGATAACTAAAGTGCATTAAGTACAAAATTACTTGTTCCAATTTTGTAGACTTTAAGTATACTAATTTAGTATACCAAAAGTACAATTGCAGGGTATTTAAGTGCACAAATGTGTAAATATATTTGTAGTATACTTAGCATAATATAAATGTATTGCAAATACATTTTGGTATATTTATTCAAGATAAAAGTCAAGTTCTTCTCTACTTTTTTTTCGTTCCGTTTGACTTGGGTATAGGTCATCGGAGAGAACAGATGATTGCAACATTTATTTCATGCCAACTTTAATGATATATAAACAAATCCTTTTTTTGCGACTTGAATTCTTTGTAATATCAAAAAAATCGTGCTCTTTATTTAATCATTCGTCCATGTATTAACATATTACTGTATTAACTTCAAGCAGTTCTGCCCTTTGAAAGTTGTGAATACAGTTGTGAAAGACAACTGAAAACTCATCTCTTCCGTGAGAACTTAACATAAAAAATAAAATAAAATAAAATAAAATCTCTTTTAAATCTTTCCTTCGCTTTTAAATCTTCCCTTGTCTGGCTTTTGCTACTCTGAGCAATGTCTGAACTTTGTATTTTGAGCACTTCTTTCGTCGTTCTTCCCTCTTCACGATGACTCGCTTGCTTTAGTCCTCAGTTGTAAGTCGCTTTAGATAAAAGCGTCCGCTAAATGACTAAATGTAAATGTAAATGAATATATATTTACATACCACAATGTAAACAATATAGCAAAATCTTTCAAATGACACTTTATATTATTAATTGACATTTATAATCAAATATTTAAGTTAAGTCTAGTTACAGTATTGAGCAGTAAAAACTACATACAACAATACAACTGTAACACTGTGGTGCTGAGTGAAGCGCACGACAAAGTACAAGGGAAAAAATGGTCTTTAATATAATTCACAAAACAGAAATCTCAGGACATAGCAGGAATAATTACTTATACACAACTACTTGCTCATCTACAATAACAGACAAAGAACTAAGGACAACTCAGGGCTCTACATGGGGAGTAATGAGGATACAAATTAGACAACAGGTGAATGAAATCAGTAACTATGGGAACAAACTGGCTGGAAAATTAGAACAAAGGAAACAAGTAAAGGAACTAAAACCAAAACACAATGAACATAACGTAATCCTGACAACAACCTCTGTGTGACCTCCAGCAATAAAATCATTATATATGTGTGAATACCTTATTAGTGCTGTCATCAGTCTCTGAATGTAAATCACATGTCTCAATGAAGGGAGAGCAAAGGAATGTAATAAAGTCCATTCATACTTCTCTGTCTTTCAGCTATCTGTAAGCAAGGCTGCAGTGAGCTTCACGGAACCTGTGGCGCTCCGGGAGAATGTTTGTAAGTGTTAGTTGATATCTCTCTATTCTCAGGCCATGCATCCAGAAGAGATGAATGAGTCTGTCTGTTAGAGTAAAATTGTTTCACACACACATTTGCTTGCATGCACAGCAGCTTTAAATAGTCCCGAGCAGACAACTGAAGGATAAAATGATAATATTAGCTCTGCCTTCCCTATGAATGTCTGAGTGGTTGGTTATTTTCAGAATGGAATACAGTATATACATTTTTTTTTTAAATACATGAAAATTAAAGCATAAAACACTGTCTATACTACTTTTTACTATTATTGTCAAATAACCTCACTATGTTTGTCACATGAACTCTTCACATTTTGATGTTTAATTTGGCCAGTTATCATCTTGGTAAGATCTAAAACTAATCACAAAAGAAAGAGATGTTCAAAATGGTAGTGAAATTGGTTAACTGTCAAACTGGAAAAAGTGGACTCTGATAGAGTGCACATAAAGTGTAAAGTAGCTAAATGTAGTAGGTCATCTGAGTAGTACTGTACAGTACATGCATACTGAAAGTTTACATAAAGTATGCTATACTGCAGAAATAGTAGGCCTATAGTGTGTAGTTTGCTGTTTTGAATATAACCACTGATCCCCAGTTGTGTCTGAGTGATGTTTCTTTTCCTCTGCGGTAATTCAGAAATCTTTTAAAGTATGTGAGGTGGAAATGACCTTTGACCAGCAGTTTGTCTGGAATTCATTGCTGTCTTAGATTAGGAAAGAGACAGAGGTCACGACCTGTGTGTACTACTGGAAAGAAGTTTACACCTCTCCCTGTAATACTCAAGACTTCCCTCCCTCAGAGTTACTGGTGTGGTGTACATGTGCAATGTGTGACATTTTCTGTCTGAGTAGAAAACTTGTGTAAAAAAAAAAAACTTAAACACATTGTTGACATGATTTAAAAGTTTTTGTTTTTACTGCTGTGCGATAAATGTGTTCATTAGTATACATTTCGTTCAGGGAGGCTCGTACAGAAATATCACACACATTCTGACCCCATAACATATGGTTTACCAGGACCACAAACACACACACACACACACACACACACACACACACACACACACACACACACACACACACACACACACACACACACACACACACACACACACACACACACACACACACACACACACGCCTGCTCATGCTGATGCTCTACCGGTGTTGTAGGTGTAAGTACGGCTGGCAAGGTCCACTGTGCGATGAGTGTTTGCCGTACCCGGGGTGTATGCATGGCACCTGTGAGAAACCCTGGACGTGCAGCTGTGAGAAGAACTGGGGAGGACTTCTGTGTGACAAAGGTAAGTTGAATTACTGTCTTTTTTCAGCAAATATAGATGGAATTAAGCAGCATAACATGAAATTGAAAAAAATATTACAAATCCATTCAAAGCCCTAGTGCATCTGCATTAACAAAGAGAAACACATGCACCACCGCTCAAAATAATTTTTTTTAAATAAATGCTGTTAATGTAAATAAATTCTTCTTTTCTGTTCATCAAACAATACAGATTTTTTTTTTTTAAGCAACACAAAATTTTCTTGAACACCAAATCAGCATATTATGATCATGTGACTGAAGACTGGAGTAATAACTGCTGAAAATTCTGCTTTGCCATCATAGAACTAAATTATACTTTAAAATATATTAAAATAAAATAAAAAACAGTTTTAAAATTGTAATAATATTTCACATAATTACTGTTTATATTGTATTTTATAAATGCAGCCTTGGTGAGCATACAATATTTTAAATATTAAATATTAAATATAATATATAAAAAATATATATATAAAACAATTGTAGAGATGCCAAACTTTTGAGCAGGTAGATAACCCAAATATTTGCAAACATACTCTCACAAAATAACCCTCTTATATGAGATTCCTGGAGCTATGACCTGAAACTTCTTATTTACTAAAAAATGTTTTGTTAAGATAGTAAATGAATGCAGTCGAGGCCTGTTTCCTATCACATTAGACATTCACTGACATCCACACACATTTTTTCTGCTCCGATTGCCATGTTTTTTCTGCCATATTCTTTCCTGTCCGAAAAGAAAGATTGTATATAGTCTATTTGTTTGTTTCTGTACAGATTTAAATTACTGTGGCACACACAAGCCCTGTGTAAATGGAGGGACTTGTCTGAATACTGAGCCAGATGAATATTTCTGCTCTTGCTCTGAGGGTTACTCCGGCAAAAACTGCCATATCGGTAAGAAAAAAGCGTTCTGATACTCTGCAGAAAAGCTTTCTGATATAATACTCCAAACTATTCTTAATGGTTAAAAATACAGTTGCAGTATATTTGATTTTAGGTATACCAAAACATGTGTGTGTGTATATTTGTACCTTACAGCCGAGCATGCGTGCATGTCAAATCCATGTGCAAATGGCGGGACATGTCATGAACTGGCATCAGGGTTTGAGTGCCAGTGTCCCCCAGGGTGGGATGGCCCAACCTGTGCTAAAGGTCAGAAGTCACTCGCTTTTTATCTAGTCTAGATGAAGTACACTATATTCTCAATTATGCATATTTATTTTCATTCGGTGTACGTGTGTTTCAGACAAAGATGACTGCACGTCAAACCCGTGCGCTCATGGGGGGACCTGCTTTGATTTGGAGAATGGCTTCGACTGTTTATGCCCCCCACAGTGGACTGGCAAGATCTGTCTGATAGGTGAGACCTAGTTTGTGTGTGTATTTACTGTTATTCATATTACTGATTTTATACTAGGGCTACAAAACAGTACCACGTTTAACTGGATCGTATCATGTCTAAATAAGATGCCTCATGGCACCTCTCAGATATCAGCAGTTCTCTTGAGTGTGCATAGTGCTTGTTTAATGTAATGAGGTGTGTAACTGAATGTCGCGTTTACATCTTACATCACAAATTACTCACAGGTGATTGTGTTACAGCGCGAGCGTACTGTATGCCTGTGCCTTTGATTGCTTTTTGAGTGCATGAGCGTGTGATATGCCTGTAAATATGTATATATGTTGGCATTCTCACTTGTATGTTGATTTAACCTGAGTTTGCAGGCATGTACTGTATGTGTGTGATATAGAATTTCGTCCGAGGCTTTGTGGTCATGGGCACATAGCTGAATATTATCTGTAACCAGACCCAGGTGATTTAAGTAAAGCTAAATATATCAACGGGCCTGGCAACTGCCAAGACGGGGACTCAGTTTATCTTTTTGTGGGACTATATTAGAGTGATCATGGGGTGGAGAAAGAAGCTCAAAAGGGGTGTGGTGGAAGTATTTTACTGATAGTCCGACAGGAAATGCGTTATAACCTGTAAACAAGTGCAGTGTGGAATTGTAGCTGTAGTGTCTGGTTATAGGGGCCGGGTCAGCTTTCCCCGGTAGTGTTCCAGTCTCAGGTGTGGAGAAGGCAGGGTTACCTGTGCAGGATTGAAGATGGAGTTAAATTTCATCCAGGGCACAACATCGGTCCCATATAGCCACACAACTTTAATCTGTTCACTTAATACATACTGTACCCTCCTGTACACATTAAACCCATTTTCCCTGTTTCAGAGTAAAGCATGCAGTGCATTTTATTATTTTAAATATCAAATACAATTTTTGTATAATACAGTTGTAATTACAACAGAAATCTATTTCTGCCTTTATTTTTTAGTTTAATTTAGAGTTAAAAAAATAGAACTACTACTACTACTAATAATAGCAATACATTTTGTTATTATATATTGTTTTATATAATACTTTTATATATTATTGTTTTAATTGTTTTATATTTTTTATGTATATTGTTATGTTGTATTGGTGTCCTTGTGTGTGGTGTATAGTGAAGCCAAAGACAAATTTCCACTTGTGGCCAATAAAGGAACTATACTAAACTAAACGTATTATTATCGACATCATAGAACCATGGATATGCAAATATGTCATTAAATTATTTAAATTAAAAATTGAAATTATTAACTTAAAATCTCAGCAGGTACTTCAAGTAAATATTTAACATCTATGGGGGTTGGCTGACAATAAAGTTTGGGAACCCCTGTTTTAGGTCAGCTTTTTTTTTACTCCAAGGCTTCACCATTGTCCACAACAATATTCAAAGGCCCCAATATACATGTAATATTAAAATGCCCATGAAGTTATAAGATTTTATTTATTTACTTGACTTTTCCAGGTCTAGAAATCACACATAACATGAATACATTGTGGAGGGGGTGAATTAAAATAAGAAATATCTAGATTTGACTTGTTTTAGCTTATTTAATGATAATGTCATCCTGAGGTCTTCTGGTTGAAAACCACTGTTTTAGGGTGTCTGAAAGCTTTTAAGACAGAACATGTACATTTAGATTAGTTTCACCTCCTTTTTATAAACTTCTATACTGTCGTAACAACACACACAGGGGAATTTAAATGAAAAGCTGTCAGCACAGAGGATGTGTATATATGCCACTGTGCATCATAAGAATCTGAGTTTGTTTACAGGGCTTGAAACAACCGAGATCTTGTGCTTGGTGGTGGGGCTTGATCTTCCATGCTATCTCTAGCTCCCCTCATCCTCCTTTTCTTTCTCACACAGATGTGAATGAGTGTACGAGGAAACCTTGTCTAAACGCTTATGCTTGTAAAAATCTAATTGGTGGATATCATTGCAACTGCTACCCGGGCTGGACGGGAGCGAACTGTAATATCAGTCAGTATACAAACTCTATAAAGTCTACTATATATCTCTCAAACTTTTCCCCCCTTTTTTGCAAAGCAGCAAACTTTTGCTCTTCTTCCTATTCCTACGCTGATTAAAGCTGCTTTGCTTTTTAAGCCGAAAAACTGCTTTAAATAAATAGTGTACCCAAAAAAATACAATTCTGTTATAATTTGTTTATCCTATTGTTGATCCAAATCCATGAGAATGTTTCTCTTACACTATACAATAGCTGTGAATGGCAAATGGGCTGATATTTAAGCCAATTTAAGTAAATATTTGCTGTTTTTAACCTACAGTGTTAATTGACTGAATCATTGAGTCAGTGAGGTTTGTGAACAAATATGTTAGACCAATTTTGTAAACTCGATCAAACAATTAATTGAACCGATCTGACTCAAATAATTGATTTGTTCATAAATCAGACATTTTTCTGATAAACATTAAGGAAAAGCACTTCAGTCTACTACAATTTGCTCTGATCATCACACAAGTTATCATAGAGCTATCAAAAAACACTTTTATGATGCTTTTTGAAAGTTTTTTTTAAATTCCATGTTAAAAAAGTGACCAGCACAGACTTTAAAATGTATGTATTCAACAGAAACAAGCCATGAGCACATTGTAAAGGAAGTGATGTATTTTCTGTCTTCATTTATTCTGTATTTGTCTCTTAAAAAGTTTTCTCCTAACTGTGCATGTGTTCTGTAATGCTGCCTGCTCTCGCATGTCTAACAGCTCTGAGACGTTTTAATCTCGTTTTCTTATTTTAGTTTTCATATTGGACCAGAATGTTATGTTGATTGTGTTAATGGTTATTTCACAGATGTCAACAGCTGTTACGGTCAGTGTCAGAATGGAGGAACCTGTCAGGTGGGCATCTTCTTGTTTTATTTGGCATTACTTTTTAGACAGTCTGGGTTGAATCGGTTGCGCAGCTTTTGTGCACTGTATATTGGTACACAAACCTGCAGATATGCAGATAAAGAAGATATTCTGAGAAATGTCTTGGTGTAGTTTTTGGCCACACAATGGTCACCAAAACGGTCAGTGGTCACCAAAACTTTTTAGTTTCCAACATTCTTCATTGTTCCGCAGAAGAAAGTAAGTCCCTTTTTCAGTTTTGGGTGAATTATCCCTTGAAGAAAAAACAATGGAATGAGATTTATATCAGAGTAGATCATAATGTCTTGGTTATTTACACCTTAAGTTTTACATGCTCTCTTGGGCCTCTGCCCTGCACACCTGCGAATCATCTCCACCTTGTTGTGTATTTGTTAGGACGGTCGTCATGGTTATGTGTGCCAGTGCCAGCCAGGATTCATGGGAAGACACTGTGAAGTGCAGCAGAGCAGGTGTGCAAGCTCCCCATGTCAAAATGATGCACGGTGCCTTTCGCTAGCCATGGGCTATGAGTGTGAGTGCCTGCACGGATACACTGGAACCAACTGTGAGGTGAGGTCAATAATTCCATATGCACACAAAAAACTTTCTCTTTCTCAATCACTTATTTCCTCTCTCATTCTCTCACTCTCTCTGTAGGTGCAGGTGGATCTATGCAGTCCAAACCCATGTCAGAATAAAGCCCAGTGTCACTCTCTGCAGGGAGATTTTTACTGCGCCTGCACAGATGAATATGAGGGGAAAACATGCAGTCAGCTACGAGACCACTGCAAGACCAGCACCTGCCAAGGTAGACAACTGACCTCACTGGATGTGTTAGGATGTGTTCCTGTACCTCAAGTAGTAGAGTACGGCGCTGGCAACAACAAGATTATATTTAAGAATTTTTATTTTACTTTATATGCTCTCTCAAAGCAGGATCAAAGATCCTGATATTACTCACAAACATTAATGACAATCTTTGTTTAATTTTGTTTTGTTTTTCCTATTAGTGATTGACAGCTGTACTATTGCCGTGACAACCAATGGCACAGCAAAAGTGGTACGGCACATCTTATCAAATGTGTGTGGTCCTCATGGGCGTTGCATCAGCCTGTCAGAAGGAAACTTCACCTGTGCCTGCCAACCAGGATTCACTGGCACGTATTGTCATGAGAGTGAGTAATATTACACACATCAACAAACACGGACCATTATTAAACCTTCAATATAAGCATACAAGCAACATTCTTTTCTGCTTTCTCTCTCAGATATAAATGACTGTGAATCATCTCCTTGTCACAGCGGAGGAACATGCATTGATGACATCGACTCCTTCCGCTGTATCTGTCCTGATGGCTTTGATGGTCAACTCTGTGAGCTGGGTAAAAATAACAGCTCTATATAACTTTTGTCTCCTACATTAGTGGAGTAGTGTAGCAGTCCTATGAGAGAGAGAGATTTATCAATTTATTTAAATAGTCATTTGAACACTACCATTTAAAAGTTTGTGGTTAATAAGATAAAAAAAATGCTTTTAAAAAGCAAAGACTATTTTTTTTCTATTCATCAAAAACATTCTTCGCAAATATATCAGGGTTTCCACAAAAATATTAAGTTGCACAACTGTTTTCAACATTGAAAATAATAAGAAATGTTTAATATTAGAATGATTTCGGACTGTGGAATTGTGGGACAGGGAAATTCAGCTTTGCATCACAGGAATAAATTACATAAAATAATAATAAAAAAATATAAAAATAAATATATATACATATGCAGCTTTGGTGAGCATAAGAGACTTATTTCAAAAAAATTTAAAACATCTACTGACTCTAAACTTTAGAACCATAGTGTATGAAACATTTGAATATTTTTTGTAAAGTTATATATTTATTTAAAAAACACATTCAAGATAGCAATTAGTTTGTTATAACTATCTTTTATGCAACTTTATGCAAGTCCAACTCCTAGGAAGCAAAAAATCTGTGGCAGCTTATTTTAGTGTGGCAAAATTTCTAAAAATGATTGTAATAAAACGCATTTTGAAGGAGTGGAGAAACAAAACAGTCTTTAATAAATCCAAAATAGAAAACTCAGGAGATCGTAGAAGAATAACTTAACACAACCACATTAACATTGACGATACTGGTAAAAGAACTGAACTTAACACGGGTTATATACATAGGAAATTTAATCAAGGATAGAACGGAACAGGTGTGGGAACTGGTAAACAACTAGGGTAACTAACTAAACAACTAAGGCAAACAGGAACAGATCAAATAGAGTGAAAACAAAACCAAAACAGAACATAACAGAATATACACGTACTGTAACAGTATGTGCCCCAAGAGGTGAGGCAGGAGAAACCAGGGTGGCGATGATAGTGGGAGGAGCCAGGAACAGGAGGAGCCAGGCAGGGACCCAGACCACAGCCAGGACAAAGGCCCATGATTGGGCTGTCAACACCAAGGGGACAACTGATGGAGATGTAGCCGATGGTGGTGGAGCCCAAGGCGAAGACGGAGTGCAGATTGACACGGATGGCTTAGGAGACCAAGGTGGAACCGTAGCAACATGCGTCCAAGGTGGAGCCAGGGTGCCAGAGGACTGAGGCGGAGCCGTTGGGACTGAGGACCAAGGGGGAGCCTGAGGGAAGGTGGAGACCGACGGCTCCGAAGAGGTGGAGGCACGAAGCCTAGCTGAAGGCCTTCAAGGCTGTGGCACAGGCAGGATGACAACTGACCAAGGCGGAGCCGGAGTGATGAAGGAGCCATCTGGTGGAGCCGAGGGAGGGAGGAGCCAAGGTCGACAGGCTTTGGTGGAGTGACGAGAACAACGGTTGGAGGTGAAGTTAGGGAATCCTCTTGACTGAGTGGAGCTGGAGACTGGAAGACCTTCCACACAATTCAGTGGTGTCAGAGGAGGAGTCGAGGGGCTGAAGTGAACCAGCAGAGGCGTGGCCGAGGAACTGGCTGATTTTGGAAGAGGAGGCGGGAGAGAGAGGCTTGGTGGGAACTCTGGAGATGAACTGGGCGGGACCAGTGGAGACACAGGAGACTTGGAGCTGACTGGCACCTGCTTGGATGGGAGAATTAGGGAAATATCCTCTTCCAAATCATCAAAATGATATGCAAAGGCCAGCTGCGTGTGGGCGGTGCTTTCCTCCATGACCTCTTACTCCACAAGCAGTCCCACGACGATGCACGGTGTTCCAATGATCACCAGTACCCACTCCACAAAAGCGGTGGAATCCTCTTGAGGACCGTTCCCTGGCGTGCCTTACTAACCGGAGCACTCGCTCTGCATTTTTTACATCATCAACCTCAGGGAGCAGTCTGGATAGTGCGTTAGGGACGCCATATTCAAAAAGTCTCTTGTGTGATCCTCCAGAGAACGGTCCTTCTGCTCCATAGTAGTTGCATGGCAGGTAGGTCTAGTTGTGAGGGGAGAGGAAAAAAAGAAAGAAAAATCTGTCCTAGGTCCGGTATTCAGTCATGTTTGTGTGTAATAAAGCGCACGTAGGAGTGGAGAAACAAAACAGTCTTTAATAAATCCAAATCAGAAAACTCAAGAGATCGCAAGAGAATAACTTAACACAACCACATTAACAACACCAGACAAAGACCTGAACAAAACACAGGGCTTAAATACATGGAGATACAAACCAAACAGGTGGGACTAAACAAAACTAAGGCAAACAGGAACAGAGCAAACAGAATAAAAATGAAACCATAAGAGAACATAACAAAATATACAGTACACATTACAATGTCTTCTAGGTTATTTGTTTTTGTAGCGAGATTTGGCAATATTGATCAGAGTCCTGTTGAATTTAGCATTATCTATAATATTCTATATATAATCTTATATATCTTGAATCTTCAATTGTTCTCTTCAGAGGTGAATGAGTGTAGTGGTGAGCCTTGTCTAAATGGAGGTTTTTGTATCGATCTGCTGAATGATTTCTACTGTCGCTGCACTAACAACTGGAAAGGAAAGACGTGTAACTCACGTAAGTGAATGGATAAATGTATTTTCATTTTAGGCATCTAACTGTCAGTGCCTGCACTCAAAGTGGATTTGTTGTTATAGGAGACAATCAGTGTGATTCCAGTACATGTGCTAATGGAGGAACATGCCACGATCATGGAGACTCATTCCGATGTGTGTGTCCTTCCGGTTGGGGTGGCAGTACCTGTAACACGGGTGAGATAGAAACCAACACCTCCATGCTGAACTTATTTAGCCTGTATCTTTCTCACTATCTCTCTCTCTCTTTCTTTCTAGCCACGAACAGCTCGTGTGAATCTGGTCCGTGTCTAAATGGTGGGACTTGCATTGGAGGGGGCAGCGTCTTCACTTGCGTCTGTAAGGAAGGATGGACGGGGCCTATCTGTGCTCAGGGTAAGACCACGCCCACTTATCTGTTTCCCCCTAGCTTACTTTCTTTTCCAAAAAATATCAGCTAACTAAAACCTTGTGCATGTTTAATTGTGATTTACACCCACATGTATAGCTGTGATTGGGCTTTAGGTGTGCTGCTGGCAGGCTGTGATTTGCCCTGACAGATCTAGTTCTGATATATCCTCTGGTAGTTCTGCCTTCATGAGATGTTTTCATTCTGCTTTCAGATGTTGATGACTGCAACCCTCATCCCTGGTAAGTGATGAAATAGATAAAGTAAGTGAAGAAAAGTACAGAAAGGAGAGCAAAAAAACATAATCACTCACGCAAACAACTGAGCTTGTCATTCACAAAGCTTTGGCAGAACTTAGTGAGTCTCTTAGGGAGACAGAATATAAATGTCTCAATGCCTACATCTAGCGTGAGGGCCTACTAGTTAATGCGTCTGTAGCATCTTTATCTTGGTAAGCTTGTCAGTTAAGATCAAGTATGTATTTTCAGATACCATCTCTCTTTCCCTCTCTCTTTATGTAGTTATAATGGGGGACAGTGTGTGGACGGGGTCAACTGGTTTCGTTGTGAGTGCGCACCTGGATTTGCAGGGCCAGACTGTCGCATAAGTGAGTGAATACATCTGCACATACTGTACCTGTAAACGTGATTCAATGATACAGCAAGGAATATGAATATTCATGACAGGAAAAAATTCCTTAAAGTGTTTTATTGTTAAAAATTTAAGATAAAGTACTTGCCATAAAATTAATAAACAAATATAAAAATATTAAATATTAGTTTACAAGTTGAATGTTTAAAAAAGTCTGTCTGGTCTAAAATACTTAAATATTTGCATATATAAAATATTTTGCAGTAAACTTCAAATATATTATAAATAATAGTTTTATATTTTACCATTGTTTTTAATTTGATTGTCATTCACAATGCTTCATGGGATCGCAGTTCTTTCCGCTAAGTTCACAGTTAGTCCGTGTGGGCCTAGAAAGGTTTTTCTTCTATATAGGATGGGTTCGACAACCTATATGTGCCAGAGAAATATTAGCTGATTATTTCAGAAATATTAATGTAGGCTACCTCGCATCTGCACTCACATTAGCCTTCAGCCTACTTCTTTGGCACAGTGCTAGTTTTATTTATTTTCCCAACTCATTTTCATCAAAATCTGTGTGGCAAAGCTATGTGACAAACTGGACAGCACAGAGCGGATCCTAGCACTCCTAAGTTAGGGGTAATGTTAAATAGCCATTATAATACAAACAATATATAATACAGGTCCAGGAAGTGCTTCTCAGCTGCGGGAAGATATCAAAACCCTGAAATAACACCTTCAACAATAAAGCCAGAGAACAGTCATCTAGCAGTATCAGAAATTAAATTTCCTATTATCGGGCAAATTTGCCCCCACAATTGTTCATTTTTCAGGGGCATATTTTACCTTTATAAGGGCAATTATTCTAATATTTTTAAATATATTTGTCATCTTTTAAGCTAAATTAAATTCTTATGCTAAATTTAATTCAATAAGAATAATAAGACAATAAGCTGTTACCTCAATCAGAATCAATAAACCAAAAAAGTTGCATCTGAATTCCGAAGTGGCATTTAGATGTATTTACAAACTGTGTAATGCTGCTCAGAGGATTTACACAGTAATTACAATTATATAGTGTTATGAAATTAAAGTTTTAAATATAATATTTGAATAGCCAAATAGACAAAATGAAACGATTCTTAGATTATGAGTGTAAGACCGCCAGCCAGTAGGTGGCAGCAAGTAACTGTCTAAATGAGTGAGTTGGTTCATCGATTCGTTCAAAACGCTGATTCATTCAGTAATGAAGCAAGGGGCTGTCTATGGGGCATTGAATCATTCACTCAACCGATTCGTTTAAAGAATCAAATTCATTAAAGGGTACTTAAGGGGGCACCTGAGACCCGCGTCTCTCTGTATGCAAGATGAGCTGGTACCTGCCTATGTCACGCAGTACCAAAACATCCAATAGGAAGATTCAACTGCAATAGCCACTGTTCAACCTGAAGAGGGCAGCACTCAGACGTTTTTACACCATATATTGTAGAATTAAAACTCTTTATACCCAAATGTCAAAAAATTTACTTGAATCAATGAACAGCATTAATAAATCCCCAGTCTTACAGATCATTAACTAGTTTTAACTAGTAACATTAAAAGTTGTTTTAGGGTTTAGTTACCCTTTAAGGAACAGCACTGCGCAGTATTTGAAGTCAGCTGTACAACTGTTCTGTGGCTTTATTTTGCCATAGCATTCATTCATTTGATTTCAGCTTCATGCCTTGTTCAAAACTCAGTGTGCTGTCTAAAATAAAAGTTATGACTGCTGTATGATGAGCCGTTTTTTAGAGTGACACACAGGTGACTAAATGGTGACCTTTTTCTGGGTGAACTAACCCTGGCTTTAAGTGTATATGTAGCATTTGTTAACAAAAACAATAAGAACCAACATGAGTATCATCATTAAAAATGTATATAAAAGGTGTAAGAACTGTCTTGAAGGTTCTTGAAGTTTAACCTAATAATCTAAAGATTTCATGGGCAAACAAACTCGTTAAATAAATAAGAAGAAAAGATCTGTCACTACTTTCGTTACATTGCGACTTTAACACACCCTCTACTTCTGTCTCTCACTTGATCTCAGACATAGATGAGTGTCAGTCCTCTCCCTGTTCGTATGGAGGCACATGTGTGGATGAGATTAATGGATATCGCTGTCTGTGCCCAGTGGGACGAGCTGGACCGCGCTGCCAGGAGTGTGAGTTCCCACTGACAGACCACCCTACTTGTTTGCATTATGAGAAATGAAGTGTTGAAAATCTTTGCTGTCTACTCATGTTATGTGAACACACCTTAACTTGAGCCAAACACAACTGGACCAGACTAAATTGCCTGTTTCAACAAAGTTCAACAAAGGTCTGCGGTGCCACTGCAAGGGCTCCGTCAGTGTTTGTGGGGAACAAATGAAATATGTGTTCAACAAAAACAGCTAAATACATTCAGCGAAATGTTTCATTGTCCCTCCCCACATTAAGAAAAATGTTATGATAATTAATTAATTAAAATCACTAAATTATTTACAATATATAACAGAGGTCTCCGGCTCTATTTATTTGTTCAAAAATACAGAGTTATTTGAAATTTTAACTGTTTTCTATTTTATTATATTTTTATACCTGTGATGCAAAGCTGAATTTTCACCATCATTACTCCAGTCTTCAGTGTCACATGATCCTTAGAAATTATTCTAATATGCTGATTTGCTGCTCAATAAACACATATTATTATTATTATCAATATTTAAAAGTTGTGCTGTTTAATATTTATGAGGAAACCGTTATACAATTTACCAGGAATTTTTGATGCGTCAAAACCTTATAAATGTATTTTACTGTCAAATTTGATCAAGTTAATGCATCCCTACTGAGTAAAAGTAGTAATCCCAACCTTTTGAACAGTACAGCAACTTGCAAGATCTGATCTCTCTCTCTTTCTCTGTGTTCCTCTCCATCTCTTGTCATCTGTAGTCATTGGTGTTGGAAAGGCATGTGATCGCTCAGGGTTGCAGCTTCTTCACGGTGATCGTTGGGAGGATGGTTGCAACAGCTGTCAGTGCATGAATGGAAACATAATATGCACTAAAGTGAGTCCTATGATCTACCTTAGACTGTGCTACTGTACCAACCTAATCATACAGTCCAATTGTAGTCACATTTAGTGTCAAATGTTATTGTTGGAAGGAGTTAAAAAGGTTAAAATGCATCTCACAAACTTAAAAGATCAGTCTCGCAAACATATTTTTGAAAATGATGCCTCCATGTAGATTTTATTTAATTATTTTATTCATTATTTATTTTTATCTAGATATAGATTCTTCATTAAGTTTTGTTTTTATTGTGACCGCAGGTGCGTTGTGGTCGTCAGCCCTGCATGTTGCAGTCAGACTCTGGTGAGCCACAGCACCCCCTGTGTCCACTAGGACAGGAGTGTGTAGCGCATAATTACCTGTCTTGCCTTCGTCCACCCTGCAGTCAGCTGGGAATATGCTCCACCTCTGAACATCTACAACAGCCCATCAGCACTCGGTGCCTACCCAACAACGACTACCTAGATGATAACTGTGCTCATGTTACGCTTGTATTTGACTCTGACAGTGTCCCGCAGGTAAGAGGCTTTCGTTTAGTAAATGCTTAAAGTATTGAAAGACATACACATCTTATTAACTCTCATAAACATGATTTCTAACCAAAACACCAACATTTGTGGTATGTTCGTGGGGTTGTTTAACAGGGCACAACTGCTGAAGGTGTTTGCACAGAGCTAACATATCTGCCAATCACACGAACCCTGGCCAAAGACCACACCCTTTCCATTCTTTGTGACCAATCACCGTCCAGCCTTAATGCCGTGGAGGTTGCTATGGTGAGCTCACTCTCTTCAACCATCAGTCTTTAATCCTATGAAACTACCTCATCGGTTGTAAACAAGACCGGTACCCATGTTCAATCTCAGAGCTGCTAAGAAAAAAAGCAACACTTCTTGACATACAACATAAAAACTCTGGTAACAAGCTAAGGAAAAATATTAACAATGAAGATTTAAGTAGCACGAATAGTAGCTGTTTTCACATGACAATAAATAGATACTGCACTTTACTGTATCGTTTGCACAGAAAAAGTCTAAATGAGTAGTATATCACAAGTTTGATCTCTATTCTTAAACACAACACAAAATGCATTCAAACTATATAGTAAAAGTTTTTTATGATCAATTAGCATCTGGACACGCCTCCAACTTGGAAAGTTGGGCCTGTTTAAGTTTCCTTCTGTTAAACACAACTGTGGTTACATTTATGTGGACTCGTCTCGTATAAGCAATCACTCTGACATCTCTTGAAGGCAGCATAAAACAGTGTGTATCAAAACACTGAATTTTCATCCAATAACAGGCTCTTCCTGAAACCATCACATCTGTTTTCCTTCACTTTGGAGTGTTTATTTCTCTCATTCCATCTCGTTTCTACTTTAAAACATTTCCCTGCCTGTCTTCCAGTTTGCATTCCTTCAAAAAAGGCACTTTAAATCAGTCAAATGGCTTCAAAAGAGTGCTTGTAAAATTTGAATCTTTTTTTAAATCAAGACTTTTATCTAAATGTTTGTTTCACATAAAAAAAATCAAGCTTTTCACCTTTAACATACTTCACCTGTCCTGCTCTACACACTCATCTTTCTCTCTCTCTTTCTCCTTCACTTGCTCTGAGACCATTGCTGAAGAAATCTTGGGAAAAGGTCTGGTCCTCTACTTTAAGCCCTTAATAGCCAGAATCTTAGTTCTACTCTTTCTGTGATGTTGTAATGCTCTCAAGATTTATGTTGTAACATTGAAAGATTTCCGGAAAAGGAGCGGTAACCTTTTATGGTTTGAGCTCTCATAAGACTTTGCTTTGTGCTGATGTTTTAAGCTCAACATTGGGATGTCCCCTGTTGAATCCAGAGTGGTTATACTCTGACTATTACCACAGAAAAATTGCTTGTGGCTGGTCCTGAAATTTAAGGGAAAGGTGAATAACTTGCTCAGTCAGGTCTTACTTCTTTCATTTTTTGATTATTCAATTATTTAATTTCAATTATTTTTATTCTAAATTCCTCAAAGCAATCATTCTGACCTCATTGAAGGCAAACAGTAGGCTACATAATTTATGCTGTCTTTCTTCATTAGTCATTCCAACATGTCCCCATCATTCCTCCTTCTCTTTTCTCTGATTCTACTTTTTCTAGTTATTCAGTTTAAATTTTAGTGTGCTTTCTTATGAAATCCAAAGAGGATAAAAAAAAAATAGTAATACTTTGTTTATTTCCTGGTTGAAATTAGATTTTCCCTTTGTAGTTATCCTAATAGGATAAGGACTTTTTCGTTGCATGTTACATAATCCAATGTGTGTTTTAACGGTTTAATTTGGGGTTGAACATTTTCCTGGATGTCGCAATCTGTATTCTGTGATTGCCTGTTTCAATAGTAAGGTTGTGTCTGCTAAATCTGTACCTTAACTATGTGGCACTTAGTTGTTGTTTTCTTTTATGTGATTGTGTAACGATACATTTGTGTACTGTCTTTTTAGGGCCGAATAGCGTTACATTGACTCTGTTGTTGTTTTTGAGTTTCCCAACAAGTGATATAGTTATGTTTAATTAGTGTTGTAATTTGGTTCGGTCTAATTAGTTTGACAGTACTGTTCTGTTCCAAAGTGGGTGTCTAAGTAAAACATCAGGACTAAAGCTGAGAGAAACGACTTAAGTCTGCACATTTTCATTTGCTCTTTTTCATTCTCTCTCTTTTGTTTTCCTCAGTCATATGAGCAAAACAGCTTTGTTGAGGGACGAGCTCAGATACAGGATGTTGTCCGCTCCATCATTGATGTTCTGTCCAAACTTCACAACAGCACATTACTGTTGGCTGTAAGAGAGGTCAGAGTTGACACGCAGGACCCGCGTCCCCAAGCTGGTGAGTGAGATCCCTTCTCTTTCAATCCTTTTTCTTATGTTGCCATATTCAGCAACGATGCATTAAATTTATCAAATGTGACAAAGACATTTACAATGTTACAAAAGACAATGTTACAACTGTTTTCAACATTGATAATAAGAAATGTTTCCTGAGCAGCAAACCAGCATAATAGAATAATTTCTGCAGGATCATGTGACACTAAAAACAAGAGCAATGATGCTGAAAATACAGCTTTGCCATCACAGGAATAAATGACATTTTAAAATATATTAAAATGGAAAAGTGATATTTTAAACATTTAATATGTTTTACTGTATTTGTTGATCAAATGATTTTTGTCTCTCCCTCAGGTTACCTCATCCCGTTGCTGTGTGTGTTGTTTGTGGTATTATGGATCTCATGTGTCATCGTGTGCGTGTGGTGGTTCCGGAGACGTAGGAAAGCGAGACAGAGAGAGGACACGCAGATGGAGGAAAGCATCAACAACCAGCGCGGGACACTACTGAGCGCTCGCACACCTTACAAAGACAACACGTACCCGCTGCAGGAGAACAAGAACCTGCTTTACCCTCTGGATCGGGTTGGAGACGGAGCTGAGCGAGAGGAAGAGGAGGAAGAGGGAGATGAAGAGAGCGACAGAGGGGTAGTTCTGCATAAGTGCTCATCTCTCGCGTGCTCTAGAGGGGACGCAGTGTACACTATTCACACTACAGCCCCAAGTCAGCCACACAGGACACACTACAGCAGCAAAGACAACCGCTGCAAGAACAAAGTGAATGAGAGCTTAAGCGAGCACATGAAAGATAACTGTGTATGAAAAAGCCAGACAAACTGGAAAAACATAAGTATTTTTTTCACTGACTGATCTGAAAGCATCTGGGACTGGTGTGATTGGTGTTTTTCATCCTTTTTATCATCGTGTAGTCAAATGAAACAGGGATTTGTGTCACATAAATGCAGCAAATCAGACTTTCAAAGAATGGTTTTCAAAATCCTTTTTTTTTGTTTACACTTGCACTCACTTTCCTTAAAAAGAAGGACATTTTTACACAAGGCTGAACTTTGAGATTATGTCTGTGAACTGTGGTGAGACCTTTGACCCTTGGGGCTGAGGAGAAATTGGCGATAGGCAGCTTTAAAGTGTTTTTGATTATGTACAGACCTGCCCAAAGTCAAGTGCTAGGAGCCGTTAAATCTTCCAGAGGTATATATATATATTCAAGTGCCTCATTGAACCTTCAAGACAGTTCTTACACCTTTTATATACATTTTTAATGATGATACTCATGTTGGTTCTTATTGTTTTTGTTAACAAATGCTACATATACACTTAAAGCCAGGGTTAGTTCACCCAGAAAAAGGTCACCATTTAGTCACCTGTGTGTCACTCTAAACCCATATGATCTTCTTTCTTCTGTGTAGCACAAAAATTAACATAACTTTCAAGCTTCAAAAGGGGCGCAGAAACAACATAAAAGTATTGTCAAAGTATCATAAAATACATTTGTATGGTATATTCCAAGTCTCTTGGAGCTATATGGTCAATTTTGATCTATTCGTCACACAAAAACAGCGAAAAAAATAAATGGAAAAAAAGTCATTATTCACTAATATCTTACATTCTATTGGACTTTGAGTCCAGATCAGTCCAATTAATGAACAAATCATTCAGAGCGGTTTGTGAACAAGATCAACCGATTTACTGGAAAGATCAAACTCAAAACATGAATCGAAATAGAAAATTGAAAAAAAAAATTAACCTCTCTCACCAAGGAGATCTAGGGCGGATGTCAAGATATTCATTGAATAACAACTGAAGTTTGTCCCTGACACAAATACATTTTTTGACTTCAGAAGACTTTTTCAAAGATACATTTATTTTTAAGATACTTGACAGCCTCAGTGCTTGTTCACTTTCGATAAACAGAAAAGAGAAAGATTGTATTTGGAATGACATAAGGGTGACTAAATAATTTTTGGATGAACTATGCCTTGAAGACTGTTAATAGAAAAGGTTTACTTTTTCTATTATTGTTATTGAAATTAACCGTTTTTGGGAATTGGTACTCATAGTCAAGACAGTAAAAGAGTATTCTGACTAATACATTCTCATTCAGCTTTCGATAGGCGAAATTATAGCTCATGTTTTGTTCTTTCACATGACAGCCATATAAACAGAACAGTCAAAGTGTAAAAAAATCGAGGGCTACTTCACTCAACGCACTATTGTGTTGTCCCAAAACACTTGGCCTTTTGGTCACACAGTATGGGAAAATTATTTTAGTTCTTTAATTACTTAGATATAATTGATTATAATGACAAAATATGCATATGTACATATGTAAATAGTGAAAAAAGACAGCTTTGTATATTTGAGTTTAGTAAGTTATGTGACCTTTTTATTATTGTCATTCTTAGAATTATTACTTTTTTATTCTCTCCTTCAGTCGCTCTCTTTTTCAACAATGTCATTCCTTTTATTTATGTTGGTCAGAAAATGTTTTATATATAAATATGTAAAATGGCCACAGGCTGTAAGTCTGTGGGGACTTTTTAAGAAATACTCTAAACATTACATGATCTGTCTTCATGTTAGAATAGATTATGTTATTTTTTGTGACTTTCCTAATGAATGTCAACTAGGGATTGGACACATTGACCATGCTGAAAGTAAAAATCAACAAAAAAACGTTGTCACTGATCACTACTTCTGAAGGTCTAAAGTACTTCATTGGAGAAAGATATGCTGCGTGTCCAAGTGGCACTCGTCTCCTTGGAGAAAGTCCAACACCTGCATTTAAAAGCCAATGTCAGTCATAATATAATTATGTGTTTCTATTAGTGTCCCAGACTGTCTGGTTTTTAAGTAAGACTTTTAAAGATTTTTTATTATTATTATTTTTTAAATGTTTTCAGAACATAATTGCTTGGTATTATGCTACAATTCAAACTGAACCACAAACGGACCAGAGTCTCTTCATGAAATGACCCAAGTCAAGAACTTAAAACACTTGAGTTTTAAGTGCATCTTCTGTCTGAGTATAGTGTTGAATATCAGATTTTATATTTGAAAAAATGGTACTATAATACCATTTTTACAAAATAATACTATGAGTAAAGATGTAATTATGTTTTGTGAAATTCTCCCTTGTTTTGAGGTAGCTGGGGTATATTTTTTCCCTCCTTTATTTATGAGCTGTTCTGTTAAATTTGATTGGGATAAAGTCAAATACAATTATTCAAGCTTCAAGGTTTCTGGAAGGTCAGGAAATTTGTATCAGTGGATGTTGCTGTGGCTGAAGGAAGGGGAAAATTTATGTTTTTTCATTGTCACATGTTTCATTTGGTGTCTTTAGTCAGTACAGAGAAAATATTACCATTCAATACAGAAATAATTGGATAATGCAAAATGTGGCCGTAATTTAGATTTATTCATGTTTTGAATCATGAAAATCTGTCATTAATTACTCACCCTCATGTCGTTCCAAACCTGTAAGACCTTTATTCATCTTTGCAACACAAATTAGACTGCAACGTAAACTATGAAGGCCCAGGCCCTTTCAAGCCCCAGAATGGTAGTAAAGACATTGTTAAAATAGTCCATGTGACAGTGGTTCAACCTTGATGTTATGAAGCGACGAGAATACTATCAAGTCTCTGACGCTGTTCAGGTTGTAAACACAGTGCAGCGCTTCCAGGTTCTATGTCAGAACACCAGCTCAGTATTGGCTTCTTATTGGCCGGGTCACAGATGCACAGCATCACAGGCATATATTGTGGATCTCACATGAACAGCATCGGAGACTGACACGGAAGAGAAGAATTTGTAGAATAAAGTCTTTTGGGGTTTTTTGTGCTCAAAAAGTTTTCTCGTTGCTTTATAACATTAAGGTTGAATCAGTGTAGACACATGGACTATTTTAACGATGTCTTTACTACCTTTCTGGGCTTTGAAAGTGAAATATACTTTGCAGTCTGTGTTGGGTCAGAAAGCTCTCTGATTTCATCAAAAATATCTTAATTTGTATTCCGAAGATGAACGAAGGTCTTACGGTTTTGAAACGACATGAGGATAAGTATAATGACAGAATTTTTTGGTGAACCTACTCTTTAATTAAAATTACATTATTGTATAAACAAAAAAACTCCAAAAGTCCACTGGATTACTGGCTGTGATTATTCTACATGCACTGATGCTCATACTGAATCTGAATTTTATTTGTTACATCTGTTTGATTTTCCCAACAAGTATTTATTAAATAATTTTGTACCTATGAGGTTTACACTTTCATTTCAATTGTAGCACTTTTCCATTTCCAGACCCAAAATTTAAATTTAAGCTTAGGTCTCATCATGCATGACAGTGAAATCCAAAGCTGGAGAAGAACCCTTAAAGTTGAAGAGGCTGATAACAAGAGTTTTGTTTTGACTCAGTCAGAGTAATGATGTGTATCACCTCTTTTAAAGATTAACCTGCTCTAACTCATCCTAGGACTCATGGCTTTAATTTTCAAGAAAAAAAAAAGAAGTGGGACACACCCACATTTCTTTTAGAAACCTTCACCTCGGATTATCAAATCCTTCTGGAGGATGAGGAAGGATGTAAAGGGGGACTTCAAAGATTTGGAATGTGTAGCATTAGGAGTTATGATTCAGATAATCCGTAAAGATACACCATTTAAAGGGTCAGAAAGGGTGTATTAAATCAATCAAAGGTGACAGTAAAGACTTTAACATTGTTTTAAAATATTCTATTTCAAAACAATTCGATTTTAAATAAATATTGTTAATTTCAACCTTCTATTCATTAAAGAATCCTGAAAAAATAAATGTATCAGTTTCCAACAAAATTAAATAGCATAACTGTTTTCAACATTGAAGACTGGATCTGCTGAAAAATCAACTTTGCCATTGCAGGAATAAATTACATATTAACATAAAAATTCCATATAGTTTTTTACTGTATAATTCTCACATAAATTTGCAGCCTTCATGATCATAAGAGACTTTCTTTCAAAAACATTACAAATTTTAATGTCCAACTTTTGAATGGTAGTTCACCCAAAAATGTATATTTTGCAATTTACTCACCCTGATGTTGTTTATTTTTTATTTATTTTTTTTATTTACTTTTTCTCAGATAAACATTACATTTCAATCAGATGTACATCAGATACTATATATCGAAAATCTTCATATTATGCCATATATACACACAATACAGTAGTGTTTGTCATACATCTACTCATCAGAAATGTAAACATTTTTTAAACAAAACGGCAAAAGAAGAAGAAAGAGCTATGTACATTTAGGGAGTAGTCAGGGAGTAGGTTTTACTGTCAAATGATATTTTACATTTAAAAATATATTGTAAAGCAATATGTATTTCTCTCCAATAATCCTTAATATTAGAGCAATCCCAAAAAACATGGTAATGGTTTGCATTTTGGTTCCCTTTCGTAGTCACTCCGAGTTACGTCGGATGACGAGGAATGGGGTTTCGCTTAGAACACCTATCGACTTCGAGTATTACAAAACGAGCCAATGGCGATGAAATGCCATGGGTCTGCGGAATTTGCATAGCGTATCTCCGCCCCACCGCGTGGGTATAAAAGGAGGACGCCAGCAACATGCAGATATGTTTTCGCTTCGGAGCCAAGATTATTTCTTCACTCCACAGTCATCTCTGACTTCGCTCTACGAGACCAGCTTCTCCCTCCGGTGTTGGTGTGACGACGATCTGCAGCGAGCTCACAGTGCCTCCTCACTCCTCTCATAAAAGAGCTCGCACGCGTCACGTCTTTTTAAAGACGGCTCGCCCGTGCATTTCTGGTTGCAGCGGACTGGTATCGGACTCTGATGGGCACGAGCGCTGTCTAGTGAGTTTGGGCTTTGATCATGCTTCAACAGCGCTTCTGGATAACTCATGTTCTCTCTGGGAACGTGATCATCGCGTCATATATAGGTCAAGACTCGGTGAACTCGCAAGAGTGAGAGTCCCCTCATCCACCACCCGATCTATAGCTGGTGGCCAGGGTGACCTGAGGGTGTTGGTCTGGACCAAGGCGCCGACTCTGTGTCCACGCCCCAGCCCCCCCTCTTTAATGACGGTGCCCGCTAGCGAACTGATGATTCCACGAGTCTACCCTCCTGTGGCCCGTGTGTTTTCATTTGAAGCTACAGAGGATGATACTGTGTCTGTTGCAGCATCACTAGGTGGGCTTGATTCTTCTGGAAATGACGACTTGTCACAGCTGCCACCCTCTGGTGTGCATACGGCTGTGCCTGAGTCTGATCCGGAGATGACGGCCATGCTTTCCCGGGACGATTGGTTTTGGTTAAGGCCACCGACGCGTCCACGGCAAACCCCAATATCTTTCCTCCCGGACGTGCATGATGAGATCACGGGTCCTCTCGTTGGTCTCATCCGCCTTTCCTCCCCTCAGGGGCCGCTGCCCATGGGTACACTGGGGTTCCCCCGGTTGAACGCTCTGTTGCCATGCTACTATGTCCTCAGAGTGCTTCCCGGCGCAATCCTAGGCACCCGTCCAAAGCCTGTAGTTCTTTTCTTCTACACTAATCTGTGGCAAAATCCTATAGTGCCACAGGACAGGCAGCTGCCTCACTGCAACCCATGACCGTTCTGCTGGTCTACCTGACCCAGATGCTCATGGACATGCAGGAGGGCAGGAATGAACCGAGGCTCTTCAGTGCGCTGCGCGCCGCCACTGACCTTGCTCTTAGAGCTACGAAAGTGGCCGTATGCTCTCGGAGTCAGGTGATGTTCACCAGTCTGGGGCTGACCGGTCTGATGTGCACGATGTCGGGCGGACCCGTCTGCTCGACACCCCCATCTCCCAGGTCGGCCTCTTCGGCGGTGCGGTTGAGTGCTTCTGCCCAACAGTTCTCAACCACCCGTGAGCAGATTGAGGTTATTCTGCCCGACGGCCCCGCCGTCCGCTCAGAATCCTCAGTCTGCCCACCGCCGAAGGCTCCCTCCCACGGTTCCAACCCCGCCCGTTCACCCGGGCCTGGCTCTGGAAGACCGTAGGGAGGATGCCACAGCCCTCTACAGCGCCGCCCCCCGCTAAACGCCGGTTAAGCAGCACTTTTGAGATGGGCTGCTCAGAGATGAGACTCAGTTCTTTCCAGGAGTTGGTAGCAGGGCCACTCCTTTCCCCGGTGGAGGGCTGGGGAAGAATCCTTATTCAGAAAGAACTGACTCTCTCGTCTCTGAGCATACAGAGTTCTCGGACGACTCAGAGCGCCGCCCACAAGCCGTGCTCTCCTCGTCCCCCTCTGTCCCAGAGACGGTTGACACGGCGTGCCGTCCACAGACCGCTTCGCCCCTGTCCCCCTCTGTCGCCAGACCCCTGACAGAGCAGGCCCCCTTAGAACGCTGGTCCTTCCCTGGCCTCCTCTGTCAGGGTGCGGTTATGACCTTGCCCCCACACCGGGCCGCTATGCCGTCCACGTCTGGGCCGGTCATTCCGCTTCGCTGCACCACCGGGGGGACGTCTGTGGTTCTTGACGCCGCTGGCACAGTTGGGAGCCTGCCTAGAGCTTCCCTAATGTTCTGCCGGGTCGCGCGAACCATCGGCTCGGCTATGCAATTTCAGTTCGCACGGTCTCCTCCCCGCTTCAGGGGAGTCGTTCCACTTTGGTCGGTGGCTATGCCCCTATCATGAGAGCGGAGGTTGCTACCCTACTGGCGAAGGGTGCGATTGAGACTGTCCCTCCAGCCGAAATGAGGTCCGGGTTAACAGCCCCTACCTCATTGTCCTGGAGAAGTCTGGTGGGTTGCGGCCAACCCTGGACCTACGCATCTGAACCGCTCCCTTCACAGGCTGCCGTTCAAGATGCTCCTGGCCAAACGCATTTCTGGATGTGTGCGGCCCATGGGCGTAGGTTTGGTCTCAGCTTTGGTGGGGACACCCCCCCTCCCCCCCTCCCCCCATTCTATTCTTTAAAAAAAGTCCATTAGATTAAACTGGGAAGGGTCATAAAACTTGCATATTGTTATCCTAGGTTTACTACTACTATTGTTCTCAATTGTAAGTCGCTTTGGATAAAAAGTGTCTGCTAAATGAATAAATGTAAATCTGTTGTGGTTTGATGCGGTCTTTCCTGCATACAAAATGGTTAATTAATTTTGTAGTCTATCCTATGGCTAGCAAGTTTAACCCTCCTACCAGATATTGTTATTTGGATATTATCAATCAAGTAATGATTCATTATATTTGAATAACCAACAGTGTTCACTTTCGCTTTTTTAACATTGCCAACATGTTTTTCCAGCACATGTGTCTAGCAAGTAGGCTACACTCACAAATACATTACATAAACAGAATGTAGAAACGAAAAATGTCTCAGATGATCCACTGTTTATGACTGCAAGATTCTAAGTTAAGGTAGGCTAATTAACATTCAGTGACTTCGTAGTATTCTATCATGATAGCGCAACTTCTATGAGTCTATCCGTGCTGCACACCCCTAATTAATGCTCCTAACCTTGAAAGATTGCAGAAGCTAGGTTTAACTGTAACAATATCCTGGGTAACCAGGATCACCAGTTAATACTATTTTCCACAGTAGAATCTGCATTTGAAAGCCTGGTCAGTCACTGCTACTGCTAGTTATTTGTGTGGCTAGTTATTTTTGCCTACCAGGGCTGGACTGGGACAGAAAATCGGCCCTGGCATTTTGGCCCAGACTGGCCCACTAATATGATCATAAACACCACCCATCTTTGCACGCCCTTGAATATGTTCAACTCCTATTCATTAAAACCACTAATGGCATGTAATGAGTGAGTAGGAACGAGTGAGAGTTAAGAGATGAAATAAGTACAAAATTGTAATTTATTAATACAATTGAACTATACTCCGCAGTGATGCATCAAAAAACAAGCTATAAGCTGCACTGGCATAGCAATACCAGTGTTTCCCACAGGATCTTTGAGATGGTTCTCACTGCGGAACATGAAATCCACGGGGAGGAGTCGGATCCAGATCCAACTCCTCCCACCTTACATACACCTAAACCTAGCCAACTCCGCCCCCTGATCCCTAAACACACCCCTAATCCCTAAACCCAACCCTAATCCTACCCATCTCCACCCCTTGGATCTTGATCCGACTCCTCCCCGTGGATCTAATGTACTGCATTGAGGTGCTACTGGGATCTTTGGTAAAACTGTGGTGGGTGGACCTCTGTCCCTCTAGGGGGGGTTGGAGGCATGCCCCCCCCCCCCCCCTAAGAAAATTGTGTGCATTTTAATGTTAAATTCATCAATCTGGTGCACTTTGAGAGTTAAAAATCAAAAGCTCCAACACATTTTTAGTGTGCAAATTAAACACAGAAAAAAAAACTCTTTTAGTATAAAACTATATTTACTATATTACACTACTACTACATAATAGTTATAATTAATCTCAAGATAGTAGCCTAATAGCCATATATTGTAAAACAAATGCACTGAAAAATAAAGAAAACTTTCATAATTAGTTTTGTACTAATTTATAAACTTGAAAGAGATAAGCACATGATCTTTTATTTTGACGGAAACTGCATCAAGCTTTTATTTTGGCGGAAAACATGGATACAAACGCGTCTCATTAAACTTCTAGTAAATTGCTGTAATCGTCAACAATGCAGATGTGGAAATAATGCGTAACTAGGTAATGGGTTCCTACACTCATAGCCAAAGTGTTTTAAAAAGTAGTTCTGCTTACCACAGACTCTACACTTTCTCATCTCTCTCCTGATCCTCCTCACTATCCTCCTCATCAGCCACTGGAGCTGATGAAGGTCCTGCTGCTGCAGAAAACACATATACTTTGACACATTTTACAGCGTCTGCTTGAAGAGCCTATATCTATTTTTCACGCTATTTCTCTGCACATTCCTTGCGTTTCTTCTCCATCTCTCAGACTATAGACAGATACACAGTACACTTGACACTGCACGCTCACTCAAAGCACAAAGGGGGAGGTGTTTCAAGATGTGATTGGGCCAGCCCAGTGTCAATCAAGAAAACAACCAATGGGCCGCTGACCTACGTGTTTCATGGGCCGGTCTGTCATTGGAAAAAAATATGATTTTTTTTTTGGACCAATGCATTACATCGACACTAACCCAGCGCCCATCAATTAAACAAAACAAAACGAATGGGCTGCCGATGTACGAGTTTTATGGGCCGTAAATTTTTTTACAAAATAAAAATAAAAATAAAAATATGAGATGTAGCGGCCCAAAAAGCACGTCGGCCCACCGGGCATTTGCCCGGTATGCCAGATTACCAGTCCAGCCCTGTTGCCTACTTACACTCTGCTTTATGAAAAAGCTTCGTATGTCCCCTTTCTTCTTCTTGGGTGACATAGCTGATCTACAAAGTACAAAAAGGGGAAAAAAAACGGAATATTAAAATGTTTTACTCTGGCCTTTGTATATGGCAGGCAGAGAGACAGCCCTGGTAACTTACCATCGGCGTCGTCACGCGCGCACACACGCATAAACCACCCGCTCGCTGCCAGTGAGTGCAAGCACAAAAAGTAGTCCCGGCCCGCGCGTGTAGCCTGCCCGTCAGATAACCCGCCGCCAATCAAATTACGGCGTATCTTGTACTGTCGTCGTCCTGGCCGGTGGAATCGATCCAAATGCAGCGCAAATATCAAACTAGCAGTTCAAAGGAGCTTGCTAAATATTGGTGGGGACAAATTTGTCATCTCAAAATATTGATTGGGACTAGTACCCAGCGCCCCCCCCTAAACCTACGCCCTTGGTGCGGCCACAGGATTGGTTTGCAGCGATCGACCTGAAGGACGCCTACTTTTATGTCTCCGTTCTCCTTCGACTCAGACCATACCTACGGTTTGCTGTCAGGGCGCGGACATATCAGTACGCTGTTCTCCCATTCGGGCTAGCCCTGTCTCCTCGCGCCTTCACAAAGGTTGTTGAGGCAGCCCTTGTTCCTCCATGGGAACACGGGGTTCGTATCCTGAACTATCTCGGTGACTGGCTGTCTTAAGCTCACTCCTGAGACCAGGTTTGCGAATACAGAGACCTAGTGCTCCGGCACCTAGCTCGTCTGGGCCTTCGGGTCAACTGGGAAAGGAGTAAACTTTGCCCCGTGCAGAGGAGCTCTTTGCTCGGTATGGACTTGGTCGCCTTCTCCACTCAGCCATTGCTGACTTGCCTGAGACTATCAAGCGCAAGAGTGCGGTTCCACTGAAATTTTTTTCAGAGGCTCCTGGGGCATATGGCATCTGCAGCCGAGGTACGCCGCTCAGATTGCTTCATATGAGACCGCTTCAGCTTTGGCTTCGCGACCGAGTCCCGAGGTGGGCATGGCAACACGGCACCTCCGAGTACCAGTTACTCCGACCTGCCGTCAGTACTCACCCCGTGGTCGAACCTCAGTTTTCTACGGGCCCGAGTGCCCCTGGAACCAGCTTCCCGGCATGCTGTTGTCTCAACAGATGCCTCCACGGGCTTGGGCGCCATGCGCAATGGACATGCTGTCACACTCTCATGTTGGGCAGAAATGCTCCTGAAAAATTCAGTGAGATTTATCACACCCAGGTGTTGAGCAGAAATGCTCCTGAGGTTCAGTGAATTTCTTCACACTTAGGTGTTGAGCAAGGCTGCTCCTGAAGCTCAGTGATTCTCGCATGTAGTGTTGAGCAGTGTGGCATGTCTTTTGCCTCGAGTTGCTGGCCTGCCCTGCACCGCTTCCGGGCGTTGCTCTGGGGTCAACACGTACTAGTCCGATTAGACAATACCGCCACAGTAGCATACATCAACCGTCAAGGTGGTCTACGCTCGCGCCGTATGACGCAAATCGCCCGCCACCTCCTCTTATGGAGTTAGAAGCATCTGAGGTCGCTTCAAGCCATTTTCATTGCCGGAGTCCTGAACTGTAGAGCCGACGAGCTCTCACGGCTTCAGCCCCTCCCTGGAGAATGGCGACTCCATCCCCAGTCGGTTCAACTGATTGGGTCCAGTTCGGGGACGCACAGATAGATCTGTTTGCCTCTCATGACTCGACCCGTTGCGACCTGTATTATTCCCTGACTGAGGGCACGCTCGGCACGGACACACTGGCGCACAGCTGGCCGAGGGGCCGCAAATATGCGTTCCCCCAGTGAGCCTTCTTGCGCAGGTTTTGCGCAAAGTCAAGGAGGTCGAGGAGCAGGTCCTTCTGGTTGCGCCCTACTGGCCCACCCGGACCTGGTTCTCCGAACTCATACTCCTCGCGACAGCCCCTCCTTGTCCCAATCCTCTGAGGAAGGACCTTCTTTCTCAGGGACGGGGCACACTGTGGCACCCTCGTCCCGATCTTTGGAGCCTCCACGTGTGGCTCCTGGGCGGGACCAGGCAGGTTTGGGTACTCTACCACCTGCGGTGGTGGCTACCTTCACTTCCGCTAGAGCGTCGTCCACGAGACAAGTCTACGCGTTGAAGTGGAACCTCTTCGTCAGCTGGTGCTCTTCTCGCCCGAGAAGACCCCCGGAGATGCTCGGTCGGTGTCGTGCTTTCCTTCCTTCAAGAAGGGTTGGAGCGAAGGCTGTCTCCCTCCACCCTCAAAGCCTATGTTGCCGCTATTGCCGCACTCCATGACTTGGTAGAAGGTAAGTCCGTGGGGAAGCACGACCTGATCATCAGGTTCCTGAGAGGAGCGAGGAGACTGAATCCTCCTCGCCTCCTCTCGTTCCCCCTTTGAGCCTTTGCCATCAGTGGAGCTTAAGCAGCGCTCCTGGTTGCACTGGCCTCTATCAAGAGGGTAGGGAACCTGTACGCATTCTCCGTTGACGAAGTGTGCCTGGAGTTCGGGCCGGCTTACTCTCACGTGATCCTGAGACCCCGGCCTGGATATGTGCCCAAGGTTCCTACTACTCCCTTCCGGGACCAGGTGGTGAACCTGCAAGCGCTGCCCTCGGAGGAGGCAGACCCAGCCTTGGCACTGCTCTGTCCAGTATGTGCTCTCCGCACCTATGTAGACAGAACGCAGTGTTTCAGGATCTCAGTCCAGCTCTTTGTCTGTTATGGTGGGAAGCTGAAGGGAAAGGCTCTCTCCAAGCAGAGGTTGTCTCACTGGATAGTGGACTCCATTGCTTTGGCATACCAGCAGCAAGGTCGACCGTGCCCCCTTGGTGTGACCACCCACTCCACCCGGAGTGTGGCGTCCTCTTGGGCTCTAGCGCATGGCGCCTCGCTAACAGAGGCTGCAGAGCTGCAGGCTGGGCGACACCTAACTCATTCACCAGATTCTACAATCTCTGAGTGGAGCCAGTGTCCTCTCATGTACTCGCTTCTAGTACTCTCTCTGAGGCCCTGAGTTCCTCCAGCACTGTTGACGCTGGCGCCAGTGTCTATTGCCTGTGCGTCGGCTAGGTGCCTCCGTGTGCATGGTTCCTCCCCTGAGTAACCCCCACATGTGTATTTCCACTGTAAGCCTCCTTGAGCATGTGTCTTTCCCTTGGCAAGCCACCTTGCCACCCCTGGGGTTGAAATATTCCACCTGCGGTTGGACACCCCAGTGTTCTCCATATGCATCCTTCGGGTCATATGTTTATTCTCTAAGTCCCCCCCATTTGGGCTGGCAATATTATGCATATATCCTCTAGACTATGGGATATGCTCCCCAGTGTACCTTGGTATTCCTGTGTTAAATAGGAGTCCTTGCTAGTCTTACGACAGGGATCTCAGTTTTACGCAGGGCACTGGAAGACAGCTGTGAAGTGGCGTGATTACACGGGGACCCCCATTCGTCGTCATCCGACGTAACTCGGAGTGACTACGAAAGAGAACGTGTCGGCTACGTATGTAACCCTCGTTCCCTGAGTAGGGAACGGAGACGTTACGTCTCCCTGCCACTACCGCTGTACCGGTGGGTAGACGCATGAGTTCAGTCTCGGCTCCTCAGCGAAGACATATCTGCATGTTGCCGGCGTCCTCCTTTTATACCCACGCGGTGGGGCGGAGATACGCTATGCAAATTCCGCAGACCCATGGCATTTCATCGCCATTGGCTCGTTTTGTAATACTCGAAGTCGATAGGTGTTCTAAGCGAAACCCCCATTCGTCGTCATCCGACGTAACGTCTCCGTTCCCTACTCAGGAGAGTTCCCTCCTATTTGAGAGCTGTCGTATTGTATTAGGAAACTTCTCGGTTACGTATGGTAACCCTTGTTCCCCGAGGAGGGAACGGAGACGTAAGTCTAGACTGACGATGGAGATCGGTTGCGAGAGCCTATCTACTTCGAGTGAAACTAAACGAGCCAATGCAGATTGGCATGCGTTAATTGCACCAGTTGATGTGCATCGCGGCGCGAGCATATAATGAGCAGCTGGCGACTCGCATCCTTGTTTTTCCGCTGGGGAGCCGGACCTGGGACTCGGCCGTACAGCGGAAGCTCAGCAACTGTGGCGAGGGGATTTACGTCTCCATTCCCTCCTCGGGGAACAAGGGTTACCATACGTAACCGAGACGATCCCCTTCGTCAGTCACTATGAGTACCAAAACGCCACGGCTGCTGGCCCTTCCAGCGCTCCGCTTGAGCCTCCTGGCCTGACCGCAGTGTTGGGCAGAAGTAGGAGCTCTAAGCAGAGAAGGTCTGTCACTGCTGTTCCTCAAGACCCACTCAGTGGGACTTATTGGAACACAGGTTCCACAACGCATGCGAGTATAGGCCTGGCGTCAGACGCTCCGCATTCACAGGGTTAGCCATTTCTGGGGAACACTACTGGAGCAAATAGACGCACGTATCCGGCCCATGGGGGCGGGAGTGGCGTTGCAAGCCGACACTGAGAACGGGTCCCTCGCGCTACTGGCCACTGGGGGCGAGTATACGGGAAGTTACCGGCTCTACACGGAGGCTATAGAATCTTGCGAACGTGTTATGTGTCGCCCAGGCCGCAGCTCTACATATATCTGTCAGCGAGGCGCCTTGAGCCAGCGCCCAGGAGGAAGCAACACTTCTAGTTGAGTGTGCTCGCAACACGGACAGACAAGGCACACCTTGGGATTCGTAAGCCAAGGCGATGGCATCCACTGTCCAGTGGGCCATCCTCTGTTTGGAGACAGCCTTTCCCTTCTGCTGGACTCAGTAACAGACGAAGAACTGATCTGAGGTCCTAAAGCTTTGCATTCTGTCGACGTAAACCCGCAAGGAGCGGACGGGAGAGAGAAAAGCTGAAGCTGCATCTGCCTCCTCCGAAGGCCGCGCTTGCAGGTTCACTACCTGGTCCCTGAAGGGAGTTGTAGAACCTTGGGCACATATCCAGGACGGGGTCTCAGGACAACGTGAGAGTTGGCAGACCCGAATTCTAGGCACGATTCGTCGACCGAAAATGCTTGCAGGTCCCCTACCCTCTTGATGGAAGCCAGAGCAGTCAGGAGCATTGTTTTTAGTGACAGGATCTTTAACTCAGCTGACTGCAATGGTTCAAAGGGAGGTCTCTGCAGTGCGCTGAGCATCAGAGACAAGTCCCAAGAGGGCATAAAGGCGGGCGAGGCGGATTTAGTCTCCTCGCTCCCCTCAGGAACCTGACGATCAGGTTATGCTTCCCTAATGACTTACCATCAACTGCATCGTAATGTGCGGCAATAGCGGCAACATACACTTTGAGGGTGGAGGGAGACAGCCTTCGCTCCAAACCATCTTGCAGGAAAGAAAGCACGACTCTGATCGGACATCTTCGGGGGTCTTCCTGGTGGGAAGAACACCATTCAACGAACAGGTTCCACTTCAGAGCATAGAGGCGCCTCGTTGAGGGGGCTCTAGCAGAAGTGATGGTGTCTACCACCGCCTAGGGTAGGTCACCTAGAACCTCCGCGTCCCGTCCAGGGACCAGACATGGAGTCTCCAGAGGTCTGGACGCAGATGCCATAGAATGACCTGCTCCTCGTCCTCCCTAACTTTGCACAGTGTCTGTGCGAGAAGGCTCATCCGTGAAGATCACAGGATGCCTGGACACTTGTTCTAGGGGAACACCTGCCCGTAGAAAGGAAGGGTCCGACCACGGGCTAAAAGTTTGGAGGCAGTGCTGGGTGACGTGAACCCAGTACGTGCCACTCTGCCACGCCCATCTCGGAACTCGCCCGTGAAGCCAGTGCTAAAGCGGTCTCATATGAAGCCATCCGAGCGGCGTTACTGCGGCTGCGGATGCCATATGCCCCAGGAGCCTCTGAAAGAGTTTCAGTGGGACCGCTGTCCTGCTCTTGAGTGTATCTAAGCAGTTCAACACTGACCGGACACGCTCCTCTGTGAGTCGCGCTGTCTGGTTGACCGAGTCCAACTCCATACAGAGATAAGAGATCCTCTGCACAGTAGTGTTGGGCGATATGCTCCATTTTCATATCGTCCTATCGTCAGCCAGTGAGATCGGCGATACACGATATTATCGTGAGGGGGGCAGGGCTTACTTATTTGATTATTAACTTAATTATTTACTCATTCATTTGCTTGTTATATTACTTCGTTTTATATTCAAGAATCTTTTTCTATTTTGCTAGCAAAGGTGGAGTGTTTATTAATAGGCTAGATCAGGTTATTTCCCGGTATAGTGGGGTAAAAAAAAATCCTAATAATTTTTGTATCTGACTCAGAGTATTTCAACATGTCAGAGGGAAATTTACGGACACACATTAATTATCCTCTCATGCTGTTACAGACTGTACTTCTGCACGAGATGAAAACACGTTTTAATAATTTCTTGGGTCAAGAAATAGTCAGGGTTTGCGATATATGTCCTCCTACACTACTAATAAGCCCAAAGAACACGGTTTAATTTGTTTTAAATGCCGAGAGAAATCAGAGTAAGGGGAAAAAATCTAGCTGAGTCGATCGGTTTATACTTAAACTTATGACTTGACTCCGATAAAGGAAAACGGGTTAATGCGTTTACATGACCAAATGCATTGTCAGTTTATTCAGCATAATCGGTTTAAAAACGTGCATGTAAACGCGCTCATTCCCTGAAAGTGAAAGTAAAAACGGACTGAGCTTTCGGCATCTGTCGCTGCATTAACGTCGCATTCTCTCAGAGACGACGGTGGATATAACGGTATAGCAACTATCTTAATTTACTGGCTTAATATTTCTCTTGTGGACCTACATTAATGACAGTGAAAAAATTTGAAGAATATTCCTTGTTAAACAAGTGTTTGAAGCTGCTTTTGATTTTCACAGATGGCAGAGTTGTGCTGTGTTCGTGAACTAAAGACTGTTATTAGGCCTATATCATTTTAGTGATATTATTATTATTAATATTTAGTAATTGTATTGTTTTTAGTGTCATTTAACGTTTTGTTAATGTGCTATGGAAACAAAATACTGACAAACAAAAATGCCATTTTCATCTTGGATCTGTATAAGAATGATGCATCTGTTAAAACAAGCACTCTTGACAATTTGTGAATGGATCACCTTGCAATTAAATTTTGATGTGGGATGTAGTTTAGTCTGTTTTAAAAACATTTTCTTAGAGGAGTCCTCATACCCGCGTGTCGTTGTTGTCACAAGTGTTAGGCTATGTGGAGATGTCGTTATGAATTTAGGCAAGGCAAATTAATTGTAGTTCCTAATATTAATTTAATGACAATACTAGCTTTATAATAATAATAATTATAATAATTTAATACATTAATAGTAAAACGAGCCAATTATCGTATTGATATCGTCAAATGCATCTGCCATCGGCGATATCTCAAACTATCGTCGATACACGATACTATCGTCTATCGGCACAACCCTACTGCACAGGGGAGAGTTTGCTCTTGTCCCAGATGACCCGAAGGCCCAACATGCTGAGGTGATGGAGCACCATGTCCCTGTGTTCGCACAACTGATCTCGGGACTGAGCCAGGATCAGCCAGTCGTCGAGATAGTTGAGAATACGAACGCCGCGTTCTCGGAGTGGAACAATGGCTGAAGATGCGGCGCGATAGGGGCAGCCCGAAGGACAGGACTTTGTACTGATATGCCCGTCCCTTGAATGCAAACCGCAGGAACAGTCTGTGTCGAGGAAGAATCGAGACATGAGAGTACACATCCTTCAGGTCGATCGCTGTAAACCAATCTTGGGGATGGATGCATTCGAAAATGCGTTTCTGCTTGAGCATCTTGAACAGGAGCTTGTGCAGGGCCCGATTCAAGGTTTGCAGGTCCAAGATCGGCCGTAACCCACCGCCTTTCTTGGGTACACATCGGCTGGAGGAACCGGCTTGACCACTTCCTTCGCCAGTAGGACGATCTCTGCCCGCAAGACAGGGGCATCGCAACTCCGCACAGAGGTGAAGTGGATGCCCCTGAACTTGGGAGGGCGCCGGGTGAACTAAATCGCATAGCCGAGTCTGATGGTACGGATGAGCCAGCAAGATGGGCTGGGAAGCGCTAGCCAGGCTCCCAGACACTGTCCAAGCGGGACCAATGGGACCATAGACGTACTTTGGATAGGGCAGCAAGGTGGAACACAGGGACTCGGCTTGGGAGGCACTGAGACGGCCCGAAGCGGAGTCTGGGTGTGTTGTACCACACTTACCTGGTTCCAGGGTGGGGCAGAGGGTGCGTGGGAAGGCTTGGTGGCGCCCCCGAGCTGCACACTGCAGCCCGCTGGCGACGGAAGAGGGGGAAAGGAGTGGCAAGGCATGGGAGCATCGCTCACTGCCATCCGCGCCCTCTTGTGACCCAGAGATGGAAGAATTTGCTCTTTTATTGAAAATGTGGGTACCACTGGACTCCGGGGAGCCAACGGCGGAACAGAAACAAAATGAAACAAAGGATTCTCCACTCTGTCCTCCTCCGGGGGAGGGAGAGGTGCGGACACTATCTCCCGGAGAGCAACTTCCTCCATCGCTGGGTCGCCCGTCTCAAGGCTGCTTGCCCTTACGTTTGCCGCCTGATTTTAGCGGGGGCTTGGACGGGCTGGGCGCTCCTCTTGTGACCGGCTACCTGCTGCCTGGGTGGAGGCTGCTGCTTAGGCTGAGCAGGGGCGGAGGCGGCTGCAGGGGGGCGCCCTTGGCGAGGAGCAGGCGGAGGTGCCGTCGACAACTGGGTGGAGGCAGCAGCTGGTCGTCGGGGCAGGATGTGCTTAATCGCCTCCGTCTGCTTCTGTGCCATGGAAAACTGCTGGTCAAAGTTTTCCACAGCGTCGCCGAAGAGGCCGGCCTGGCAGACAAGGGCGTTGAGGAACTACCCTCGTGCAATTCCTTGAGCATCTGGCCTGGTAGACCTGCAGGAGCGCCATGGCATGCAGGGCGGAGGCAGCTTCTCCACAAGCTGAGTAAGCCTTGTCCGCGAGAGCGAGGGAGGAAGAGGCACCAGAAGGGTTTCGGGCAGAAAAAGGTGCTGTCCATGTCCTGGTAATCTCTTCATGCACTTCCGGAAAGAAAGGCACTGGGGCGGGGCGCTGAGAACCAGCAGAGGGCGCCCTGATATACCAATCGTCCAGCCGCGAAGGTTCGGGACACAGTGGAGGGTTCCAATCAAGCCCGACACTTGTGGAGGCCCGGGAAAGCATAGCCGCGAGCTCTAGGTCTGACAACCTAGGAGGCAGAGCAGCCGAGTCTTCATCCTCAGAGGACATTAGCTCACCCTCCGATGCAGCGACCGACATTTGATCATCCGGTGGAGCTCCAAAAGGAGCTTCTGCTGGGCAGAAGAAGCACTAGATTGGGGAATAGGCAAAGGGGCTCCACTTCTCTCGAGGTAACGGAGTCTCGACCGTAACACTGCGATGGTCATGTTTCCGCAATGAGAACATGAGTCATCCATGAGCGCCATTTCAGCGTGCCTATAGCCCAAGCACATGATACAGCGATCATGCCCGTCAGCCGGAGTCAAACATTGGCCGCATCCAGAAACACACGATCTGAATAAAATCTTGAAAAAGACGCAGACAGATCGTGTTAGCTCTTTCAGAAGTGCTCTGTGGTGCTGAAACCCACAGGGGGATAGCCGCGGCTGCACACAGGGAAATAGTGCAATCCTGTGCGAGCACTCACTGTCTTTTTCATGCCTTTGAACCAACAAAGCTGTGAAAACAGCTGTTTTTGCTCAAATTCGTTCCGACAGGTGAGATCGCGACCACCGCTGTTCGCGTCGTCACACCAACACCAAACACAGAGGCTTCCTCGCAGAGACTCGAATCACCGTAGTAAATCTTATACGAGGCAGAAGACAGGAACAGCATTCACCGTCTGGCTATGAAGCGAAAGACAAGGATGCGAGGCACCAGCTGCTCATTATATGCTCGTGCCGCGATGCACATCAGCTTGTGCAATTATCGTATGCCAATCTGCATTGGCTCGTTTAGTTTCACTCCAAGAAGATAGGCTCTCGCAAGCAATCCCCATCGTCAGTCTAGACTTACTCATAGTGACTGACGAAAGGGAACAGTGTCACGGATAATAAGAACAGGAAGCAAGATGCATATGAAATATTTATTGTAGATTAAGTAGTTGGTAGTAAGTCCAGAGAAGACAGGTTAGTGGCGCAGGGACCCCGATGGTCAGATGGATCTGGTGAAGAGAGTGCTGTGGTGCGGTGAATGAGTCCAGTGACGAGAAGAATCCAAACGTAATCCACAGGAACATGAACAGGAACAAGGAAGCCACAAGACTCGAGACGTCTTCCCGACAACACGGGAAACCACAAACAACGATCTGACAAGGTAGATGAGAAAGTGATGAGTATATATACACATGATGAGATGAGCTGCAGCTGTTGATGGGAGTGATGAGTGATCGCTGATGATGTTAATGAGCGGGCACGCCCACCTAATCAGCACACACACACACACACACACACACACAACAGAAACACGAGACAAGAAGGAGACATAGGATTTATGAACCGTGACAAACAGCATGTATCAGCTCAGACCTTTCTTTGTTTTTATTTATTACATTACATTTTATTTATATTTTATTTTCCTTTAACTCTTAATGGGCAGTCAGAATGTTTAGATTATACCTACTTAAAAAGTAGACCCTCAAACCCTTGAAAATCTCATTATTTGTATTTCCAATTTACCAATTATCCTCTACATCAAGGCTCTTAAACAAAAAGATTGTCCCGTGAGAAACACTGTCTTTGGTTTTTCACCCTCAGGTCTAGTGAGGTGGCCTGGTGCCCTTGGTCTGAACTCTGGGAGTGTTTTTCTCTGTAATATATACTTTATTGGGAGAGCAGGTACTGGTAAGCTTACTATATGGTGGGACAGTAAGTGTACTTGACTTCTAATGTCAACAGTAGTACGTTACATGCACTATACGTACTTCGGCGTTACTTGTGCGAGCTTTGATTTGTTGGATGTTTGCTCCACGCTAAGCTGACGAATTATTGCTGAGTCAGCAGTGGTATCAGATTCACAATCCGAGCTGCATGCACAGACATAAAGAAAAGAATTTAGCGAACACATTTGTTCTGCCAAAAGATGAAGCTGTCAACAGGCATCTGGCAGCTCGGACTTCAGTACCTGAAACCTGAGGTAAACCTCACATTCCAGTTTTATAAGCAGAGAGAATGACAAAGAGAGAAAAACTAAATCAGAAACTATGCTGTAAAAAGTGATCTTGCTCTATAGTTGTCTGCACTGCAATGAATTTCAATATTAAACAGTCAGTATAACTGAAGTTGTTGAGAGAGCATGAATGGTAAGCTTTTGAGTTAACAAAAGGAGGAGAAACACTGCACATTTAACTTATTTATATATGGTACACTGTAAAAAATCAAGGCAACATTATGCATTCAAATGTTTAAGTTCTCTTAACTGTTGTCTTAAAGGGTTAGTCACCCAAAAGTGAAAATGATCCTATAATTTACTCGCCCTCAAGCCATAGGTGTTTATGTCCTAGATGTTTCTTCTTTCAGCCAAACACATTCGGAGGAATATTAAAAAATATCTTGGCTCTTTCAAGCTTAATAATTGGAGTGAATGGTACCCAGTTTGAAGCCCAAAAAAGTGCATCTATTCATCATTAAAGTAATCCATACAGCTCCAGGGGGTTAATAAAGGCCTTCTGAAATGGACCGGTAACGTCTGTCAGCACATTAAAAAAAGAGTCAAGTTCCGGCTTATGATGTAGGAGTATCATAAGCTTAGGTGAGAGTAGACGTCTGTTATGGTTCAAATGGCAGGGCAACAAACTCAAGCTCCTCCAACATTTCTTTTTAAAAATTCTCATTTTAGACTTCTAATTCGTGACCGATTTTGTTTGGCTCTATCCTCTGTGCTTCTGCGTTCGTCAATACATCATGCGTCGGGTCAGGGGTTACTCTTCAGCCGGAACTAGACTCGCATGGTCGTTACTAAGCCAGTGATTATAGTTTATTAAGTTATATGGATATTTTTCTTTAAAAAAAGCATCGCTTTGCTTAAAAGGACCTTTATTAACCCCCTGGAGCCGTATGGATCATTTTAATGATGGATAGATTCGCTTTTTTGGGCTTCAAAATTTCAGGCTCTACTCACTTCCATTATAAAGTTTGGAATAGCCAGGATATTTTTAATATAAGTCTGATTGTATTTTTCTGAAAGAAGAAAGTAATATAGACCTAGGATGGCTTGAGACTTATGAAATTATGGGATCATTTTCATTTTTGGGTGAACTAACCCTTTAATAATTGTCCTTCTGACAACTACAGATTATTTTGTTAACATCACAACACAAAAATAACTAAAAAATAATTTCAGTCAGCAAACAGCAAAACTATAATCCTATAACAGTAACTACATCATTTATTTATGCTGCAATGCATGCTGGGAAACAGAGATTCCAGCAATATGTTAATTTCTTCTAAATTAAATTCTTTAAGATTAAGGCTGCGTCCGAAACCGCAGACTCAATGAGTAGGTACTTAATTTCAATAAGTACTTACTTAACGAGCGCTAAAAGAGTAGGTACTTTATAGCCAGATCTCGTTGAGTATGAATGCGAACCGGACATCTGCCATGTTGACGTTATCATGTGATCTACGACGTTATCACAAGCGCAATAGCTTAAAAATTATGAGCGACAGGTGTACCAACACCTGATTCATCAGTACCTCTCGACAACCATACCCATTACGGTTTTCTTCAACACCAGAATTTTTTTTCCAATGTCTGTACAAAGGAGGCGTCGGGCAGCTGCTCGAAGATCTCGCCTTAGGAGAAGACTATTGATTTCATACTCTAAATATGTAAGTACGAATTCGTAAAAAAAATAACATTAACCCAGAATCACTTGCCATGCTAGCTCACCCCAACACTTATAATGATAAATGCTGACCAATACTCAATTATATGACATATTTTCCTACTGAGAATGATTTGTTGTCGTAAAACATGCCTAATTTACCGTTATTGTCATAAAATACTATGAATGAAAAGTGGACAAATGCAGCACAAGGAATGTGAATACATCCATTTTCAGCCAAGAAATTAATGTATTAATTAATGAAAAAATTATATTTAATTGTCTACAATAGGAAGCATGAACAACGAGTAAACAAATGGATAAAACTAAAACTAACCATCACAATAAACAAATGTAAGTCAACAACACATGAAACAAAGATTTATTAAAATTTCTCGTTTTAACAAACTATCATGTATTTACAGGCGGTGAACCCCACATCCTACTGCCATCTCAACAGAGCTGTTCCACCGTGCCCACCTTCGCCTGTCTCTGCCGTCCATCAGGTCCCTGATTGCTGCAGTCAGACTGGGATCTGACCATGGATGGGAAAGGGACATCGAGGTGCTTGTGTTCCTCTACTGGCTGGCCCATGCAGCATCCTACAGGGTGGTGTCACGGACCTTTGATATCCCCAAGTCCTCTGTGCATGACATTGTGCACAGAGTGAGCAAGGCCATCATGGGAATTTTGAGGAGGATGATTTACTTTCCGATCGGAGATGACCTGGAGGCAGTGGGAGCAGGATTTGCACAGCTGTCTGGGTCACCAGCTTTCAGTAGAGCAGTTGGTGCAATAGACGGCTGTCATATCCGTATCAAACCTCCAGCAAATAACTCCCACTGTTACTTCAACAGGAAGCTGTTTCACTCCATCCAACTCCAGGCCATCACTGATCACCGGGGGAAATTCCTTGATGTCTTTGTGGGATATCGTGGGTCTGTGCACGATGCCAGGGTGCTGAGGAACAGCCCGGTATATGCTGGCAGCCTTTATCCACCTGCAGGCAAGTGCATCCTCGGGGATGGATGCTATCCTTGCCTGAGTGCACCCATCTGCCTCATCACCCCGTTCAGAGAGCATGTGCAGAACCCTTTCTTTCCAAATATCATTTTATTGGTTTACAATTACATGCATTTTGTTTTTATAGCTTTATTACTTTTGTTGTGTAATGGGCTAAACCACTAAACTGGTAAGCAGAAGATTGCTGGTCGATCTCCACAGCCGACGCCACGAGTGTGTCCTTGAGCAAGGTGCATAATAAATGCACACTTGGATAAAAAACATCTACCAAATTTAAAATGTTTTATGAATTGTCTCAGGCATAAACGTTCAAAGTTGCTAATTTCTTAGCTTATTTCTTTTAGGTACTACTATAATACAAAATGCATATATATATATATATATACTACCATTTCTTCCTGGTTGGTTGAAGGGTTCATTCACCTAAAACATGAATTCAGCCATTATTTACTTTCTTTATATTCTTTACATTATTTACAATTTTACTTGCTTTCATGTTATCAGATCCCTCAATTACTATTTTTTTTGTAAAAAAAAAAAACTTCTGCGGGTTTCGGTTCATACAATATCGATCAATGGAGCCCAACTTTAGAAGCTTCCTGGCATTATTTATTGCTTTTCAAGTTTCTGAAAGTCCATTGACTGATATCTTAGGGGGCTTTTACACTGGGCTCGTTTGCTGCGGTCCGAGCCCGGGCGCGATTGTTCCCGGCGCCCAGTGGCGCCTCCAGAAATTTTTCATAGGGGTGGCCAGATGGGGCCACTTAAAATCTTGGGGTGGCACACCAAAACTATAAACCATAATTTCAGAATTTTATTCTACTGTTGTAGCAAACCGGCCTGTAGAAAACTATCAGAAAAACTTAAGAAAACTCCTACTGATATACTTTGGTTTATTGTGTTATATTTAATGTTACTAATGATATTGGTAGGGCCCTACTAATATATATTATATTATATATAATGATATATATTATACAGATATGATATATATATATATAAGGGCCCTCGCCCCGCGGCATATTTCAAGATACTTACATAATTGTGATGAATTTAATCCTTTTTAAGTTATTATTTTGCAGTGTAAGATTACAGTTAACACCTTTAAATATTACATAAATGTATTATGAATTTTTAATAAACTTAATGAGTGTATAAATCAGCAGCAAAAAGTAATTCTTGAAAAAATGTGCACAGTAATTTTATAAAATCTAAATATGTTAATAGAAACAAATTACTATTAGTTCTCTTATAAAATTCAATCAGGCAATCATACATTTCACAATTTTATATTTATATATTAATGTCAAGAATTCAGAAGTGCATATATACCCTACACTACAAAGAAATAATATACAATTAAATTATGCTTATTTTAAATGTATTGAGCAGGCTAGGTATAACAAAATATATTGGCTTTTAATAATATTTCAGTGCGCAAACCCATGATAACATGAAAAACAGCACGCACACAGCGTGTATGCGCATCGCGGGATTCGCGGGTGCAAAATGATGTGCTCAAAGCAACATGGAGTCACCGTGTGCAGCGCTGCGCTGTATCAATAAATATTGATACAGCTTAAGGGTTTTAAACGACTCACTACCAGTGTTGGGAAAGTTCAATTTCTACATGAACTAGTTAAAGTTCAGTTCACAAATTTTAAAACGAACTAGTTCAGTTCAGTTCATACTTTAAAATTTTTAACTAGTTCATTCATAGTTCTTTTTTTCCATATGTTGCTGCGAGCTATTATTTTTCTAAATGATTGCCACAACCCATGAATTAGAGATAGCAATTATTTTATCGGTGGGCAAAGTTTGAACAGAAATGTAAGATTTTTCCCATCCTCACCGACCTTGTCATAAAACCCGTTTAAATGATCAGACGATCCTCCTTGCTGCATTTTGTGTTGATGACGCATGCGGCCTTGCGACGCTGGCGGCTGGTTTTGCCAGATTGGGTGTTTTTTCCGCTACATATTAAGGCCTGTTTACGGTGTGTTTTAGCCGGGGTTTCGCCTGGAAGGCTCTATAGAAATCTGGCACCCTAATGAATGAAGTTAAACTGTGCGCGCGCTGTTCACAGACACCAGAATGAACGAGTTCACAGTAACGTTCATCAGGCAGTAATACAGTACGTTCAGTTCACGTTCACCCAAAATATGAACGAGTTCATGAACAATCGTTCAATGAACGCGTTCAGGCACAACACTGCTCACTACCGTGTGCCGTTTAAAAACAGCAACAAACTCCAACAAAATAAAGTAATTTTATGCAAATCTACAGCCTTTTATCTACAGATCATGCATTATAATGTGAATATATCATATTGGAGAGAGTTTTACCGTGCATCCAAGAGGCGCGCGCGCTGTTTGAATATGAATGGAGAATGATTGACAGCCGCAGAGGAGGGAAAACGAGTAATGATGTAAATAGACTTCTGTCCCTCACATTAAGCTATGGAATGACTTCAGATGACTTTGTCACCCAAACTGACGTGAAAAAAGCGGGGGGCGCCGAAAAGCGCGCTGTTTGCATCCCTGCTTGTCAAAACGCGGCAAAGAAACATCAAAAAGCTGCTGTAGCAGTATACTGTAACGATTTGGCACTTAAAGAGCACGTCACGACACATAATACCCCGTCTTCTTTTACTAAAGAATATTTTTGACTTATTTATGAAATGCATAACCGATGCTACTAAAATTTATACTGGCCATTGGGGTGGCCAGTGGGGTGGCCAGGAGTCGGCCCACCCCCTGGTGGCGCCATTGCCGGCGCCCCCCGCAGCGTTGGTCTAGTTTCACACTCAACTTGATTCTATCGAACTCTGGTGCATTTGCGTGCATCTTACGTAATTGCAAACGTGCACGGAGCATGATAGAAAACACGACGTGGGTCAATATATTGTGTTTTTTTTATTAATTTGGTGCTATTATTCATAGCTGAGTAAACAACGCAGGTTAACTGTGTGTGTGTTTCACATAGTCTGTCTTTCCGCTGCTTGCAAATGGACTCTTTTGAGGAGACAGTGGATTTCCATTAATTTGTTGCCCTGATTGCACGCACTATGCGCGAATACACTGCAGACTCACTCTTGCTCGTATCCAGGGTAAATCTCCATCCCTTACGTGTGTTTTATTTAACTAAATACATCATAATCGGCTAAAACGCATGCGCAGGATACTTTACTTCCTGAACAAGTGCGCATCCGAGTCCATGTTGTTTTCACATACACGCGAATCGCATGACGGTTCGGGAGCAACCGAACTCAGACCACCTCCTCCAGGCAGTCTCGAGTTCGATACCCTGGGTTCCATGACAGCGGTCACATTAGCGATTTTTCATGCGAACCGTGCCCCGTTCCGAACTAAACTGCCAGTGTGAAAGTCCCCTTATTAAACCATCAGACCAAACTTGACCAAAATCACCTTTTCTGTTCAGAGGAGAGAGAAAAATAACACACACAGAGGAATCAAACAACATGAAAGTAAATACTGATTATATTTATGTCTTTGGGTGCACTAACCCTTCAGTCACTATTTCACTGGGTTTAGGTAATGCAAAACTTAAGATAATTTGTGTGAAGAGTCCAACTTAGGTCATGGAGGGCCATTGTCCTGGACAGTTATTCATACCCTAATTATACACAACTGAATCTATTTAAACCAATTAATATCTGACTACTAGAAAATTACAGACAGGTGTGTTGGAACTGAACCCTGCATGAACTGGCTTGAATATCCCTGCATGAGCTCTGTATGCATTTATAAGACACATAATACACTACAATAAAATGATTGTTTTATTGTTGTTATAATGTATGGTTGATGCCTATAAATGGTTTGTTTTATAAACAAAGTATTGTGCAAAAGTCTTAGGCCACCATTTGATGTTGTTGTAGTAATGGTATCATTTTTATTCTTACTGACACTTTCTCACTGATGTTTGCCTAAAGAAGCCATTTTGTTCAGATTTGTTTTTATTTTAAGTTCATATCTCCTTTATTTTCTGTTTTTATCTTAATAATGATAGAAAAATATGGATGGTCATTAAAGCATAGCTAAAACAACAAAGTTGTTGGTGGCCTACTATTTTTGCACAGCACTCTGCGTGTGTGTGTGTGTGTGTGTACATACACACACACACACACATCTAAATTGATTTATATATATATATATATATATATATATTCAATTTAAATGTGTTTTAAAATGTTTGCTCTTTACATAAAACCAGATGTGTAAATGATCAGAAAACACTTTTTACTTAAATTTATTTTTTGGCAAGAATCTCAAGAACTGAAAGAAATCTCTCGTCTCTTTCCTTTGTCTCCCGCTCTCTCTTTTCCTCTTGCCTCCCGGCGCCATCGCTCTTCACTTTCCCTTGCTTCTCTTGCTTGCCTCTCCTCCCTCGCTTGTCTCTCTCGTTCTCTTCTGTCCTCCTTCTCCTCTATTTCTCTCCATAGTCTCTCCTCCCTCTCAGCTGCTTTCCGCTCTCTCTCTTCCATCTCCCGGATCAGGTCCTCTATATCTGAAAGCCTTTTCCGGCCTCTAGCTGGCTCTGGAATAAACTACATTAAATAAACTACATTAACATTCAAATTATTTTTATTCATTCCAGTAGTATACTCACTCAAAGCCTTTGATGGCAGCATTCCGCTTTCCAGTGAAGAGGGCTTCATGAGCCACTCTCCACTGGATGAGCAGACAAGTGTGCTCATCTGTCCCTGTAACATCCAGACAAGATTCACATTACCTCTGTCGTTTGTGCTCAATACTACCTTACATGTTGATGTATTTTCTGAAGTGTTAAGTATTGACACTTTACTTAACTTTATTTACTTTATTAACACAAATTATTAAGCTTTTTATCCAACTCAAATGTTCCTCAATTTTTTCAAAAGTTCTAAAGGACAAATAAAATATAGTATTTATATTTAGTTACTTTATGTACATTTATTTACATTACTTATATTCATGTATTGCAAACTACACAATAGCACACATACTCGGATATACTTCATTTCTATTTGATGCACTCATCTGCAATACTTATCGAAGATTTTCCCGGCAGATTTTAAATAGACATAATTTAGTAATCGTATTTAACAGGTAGCTATATGGTTTAAAATTAGTTTAACGTTAAATCTATGTTGGAGACGAGCGTGTGCTCACTAAAGCTCCCCTGTTAGCTATCCATAATAAAACTATACTATTTTCGCATTACACCTTCAAAAATTAAACAGTTCAGTATTTGAGCAAATGTGAATTAAAACAAGGAACCTTGTTTTTGGTTTGTAATACTCACATTTGAAAACACCCGCGTCACCGTTCTCCGTCATGTTTGATAATGACGTATCACTGACGTATCCTCTTCTGACGTATCCTTTTCTTTATTACGTATCCTCTCCTCTGGCCTGCTGGGATAGAAAAGTGTTCATCTTCGAGCTCTTCAAAATCTGGGCAGAAGCAGTAAGCCATCCGGGAACTTCTTGCCTACTCTTTTATGAGTACTGAAGTATCGGACATACTACTTTCAAATACTGTTTTCCCCTACTATATAGAACGAAAGTAGGAATACTCGGACGTACTATAAGTATAAGTACGCCCGAATGTCGCGATAATTAGTACGTCACTCTGGTAATTCTCGCCTACTCTTTTATGGATACTAAGGATTCGGACATACTTATTCGCTCGCCTACTGCTTTTTCCCTACTATATAGTAGGGAAGTGTGCGGTTTCGGACGCAGCCTAACTGTATGTTTGACTAGTTGTTTGGATAACATTTGGGAAAATTCTGTAGGTCTAACAGGGTTTATCGTTTCAAATAATTCATGTTTCTTGTTTGTGACTCAAAAGGTCCCATATACTGGGAAATGTGTTGTTTACGGTGTACAAAAAAAAACCAAACAAAAAAGCATAGTATAAATATGGTCTTGAAAAAAACGGTGTTGCCATATTTGTATATTATATATGATATGTTGAAATTGTTTAGTTAACAGGCATTTGTCACAGGTCGGGGTGGTCGACTGAGACAGCGCCCACCCCTAGGACCCAGGACCACCTCAAGGAGCTGACAGACCAGACAGACGAGGCAACAGACCGAGTGAGGTGCAAAGTAATCTTTTATTTATTAAAAAGGGAAAGGTCCTAGGTGCCCAGCACGGTCGAGCTCCAGCTCGCACCAGGGCTCTTCTTGGCCCAACAAGATAAGGGGGAAGGGTCAGCCCCTCGTTGGAGTAATTCCAAATAATGTTAGACGGGGCTTACGACTGGATGGGCCTACTTCGGCCAGACGAGGTAGCCAAGTACGGTCACTCCTCGGGTCAACTTCGAGAAGCAAGGGACAGAGACAGGTGAGATCCCTCGTTGGAATAATTCCAGGTAATGGGGAGCTAGGGCTTACGGCTGGATGGACGCCCTTCCGCCACGTCAAGTAAGTCGGTATAGTTCCTCTTTAGACAAACTTCATGTGACAGGACAGGGGCGTGGACGCTCTCAAGCCAGACGAGGTGAGTAGGCCGGTGTGGTTCCTCTTTAGACGAACTTCAAGTGACAGGACAGGGGCGTACAGCTGGATGGACACTCTAAAGCCAGACGAGGTGAGTAGGCCGGTATGGTTCCTCTTTAGATGAACTTCAAGTGACAGGACAGGGGCGTACAGCTGGATGGACACTCAAGCCAGACGAGGTAGGCAAGTACGGTCACTCCTCGGGTCAACTTCGAGAAGCAAGGGACAGAGACAGGTGAGATCCCTCGTTGGAATAATTCCAGGTAATGGGGAGCTAGGGCTTACGGCTGGATGGACGCCCTTCCGCCACGTCAGGTAAGTAGGTCGGTATAGTTCCTCTTCAGACAAACTTCATGTGACAGGACAGGGGCGTGGACGCTCTCAAGCCAGACGAGGTGAGTAGGCCGGTGTGGTTCCTCTTTAGATGAACTTCAAGTGACAGGACAGGGGCGTACAGCTGGATGGACACTCAAGCCAGACGAGGTGGGTAGGCCGGTATAGTTCCTCTTCAGACGAACTTCAAGTGACAAGACAGGGACGTACAGCTGGAAGGACACACCCAAGCCAGACGAGGTGAGTAGGCCGGTATGGTTACTCTTCAGACGAACTTCAAGTAACAGAACGGGGCGTACAGCTGGATGGACACACTCAAGCCAGACGAGGTGAGTAGGCCGGTATGGTTCCTCTTTAGACGAACTTCAAGATAACACGGGACAAAGACTTACGATTGAATGGACCAGCTCCAGTCAATGAAAGGTGGGTTTTACATTGATCCTCAGCGGACACAACCTCAAGCTGGGCTGGTCTTCTCCATTCCCCTTTGACTGGACAGCACCGTGAGGATCAGAATTGTGAGCAACAGCAAAGTTATGTTCCACACTCAATAACTCTTCACTTCAACAAAACTTCCATGACACCTCTCAACTTCAACACTGCACTCCGCACACTGGGTGAAATAAGGCCATCGCTCACACTCTAACCTGACTCCTCTGCCACAATCCGGAACGGGGTCTGGGTGTCAGATGGGTGAACTGGAGACCCAGGAGACACAATTACGGTTTAATTTTCAGCACTTTGTCCAAGCACACTGGGACAGCAGCCTGGGATAGAGGTGATACACACACATAAATACTGGGAGAAGAGAGCAAAAGATAATGAGCCAGTTATCCTCAAGACTGGATTTTACGCAGTATTTCTTTCTCCATTAACACATCTTCCATTCCCCATATCCATATAACAGCAGTACTGAAGGCTTGGATAAAGTCAATGAGTACTTATCTTTCTAAAGTGCAACGATGTTTTCCAGTTCACCCAATTCCTCTCCCTCCAGTTGGAACAACACTCCTCAATTATCTTCCTTGGAGGCGATGAATAAAAAGTCTAATAGCCAGCCCGTGAACAACAACTCCGACCGTATCGTCCTGTCTCTCCAGCTGAATTGAACACCCTCTTCAGTCTCAGCGATCCCTTTTTATCAGCCGGATTCCTCATACGTGTCCCAATCATTGATTGCGGGGCTCTCGTGCACACCTGTTGTGTATTTCCTCATCAATGGCCGCTCTCCCGATGACTCGCAAGCGGCCGGAACCAGCCTGGTGTTACACCGGGGCCGTTCCGATGGGGAACCATTTGCCGCAAAATTTTAGTCCCGCTTGTTTCAGGTCACCCCGTGACACATTCATCCTTTATTTTATGGCTAATTCTAACCTAGTCTGCATTTAATATAAAATATAAAAAATTATAATATAAAACACAAATACATAGTAGCCTACATAAACATTTCACATCAAGTCAATGCAAATATCTGTAAGTGGAAGGAACCAATCACTTTTTACAGTGTAGGCTACTTTTATCAGTTGAGGCTGTTAAAATGTTGGACATTTTACATGCAGACAAGTTCATGAAATACTGAGGGATCCATCCTTGGATTTCCAATGGGAGTCTAAAGATGTGTCAAAGCCTGTATTTAACTTGTCTCAATACCTTAATTGTTTGTGGGAACAGATGCTGAAGACCCTCTGCGGGTTTAAGACTCCATGCTGGCATTGAACACATCCCAGAATTCCTCTTGCTCTCAACTGAACTTCATTCATTTAGTGCTGGCAAAAAAACTACAGCAGCTGCCAATCGAAACTCTTCTTGTCCTAAAACTTTCATTCCTATCTGTGGTTTAAACCCAGATGATGAAATACTGCAAAACTGTTGAATATGACCCCCCCCCCCCCCCCCCCCCCCAAAGAAAAACACACTATTTGCTTCAAGCACAAATAGTTGGGCATTTTAAGGCGTGAGTTTCTGAGAAACTGAATGGACAATGATTGTATTATTATGCTGATTAATCATTAAATTCCTGCTCTGCATTCTTGGACATGTTTTGATCTGCCCTCTTAACTTGTGCCATATATGAAGAGCTGTGCGGGTCTACATTAAACATTCTTTAGGACTATTAGAGAAGACACTACCAACATTTCTACCATATCTCATCACTTTATCACGCCACAGAGTTCAGAGATTTACAAGCGGCCCATGCCGCTGGCACAAAGCAAGACATACTGTATGACAGTTTTAGATTTACAAAAATGGGTGCACACACTCAGATCTCTCACACTCAAATATAGAGATATCTTAAAACCGAATAACATCATCTCTGTGAATGAAATCTTTCAAACGTCAAAGGTTTTATCAGGTTGAGATATGAGCTTAAACTTAGCAAACATATCTGAGAATGTGTGTGTTCAGATGATCTCTGCTTACAAAAGTCATGTAGCAGCATGGATCACATTTTACACACGCACACACATACACACCCCACCCAAAATTAAATCTCTATTTGGGAAAAAGGCTGCTGGAGTGATTTTCATTTGATGTTAGGACAAGAAAAGACCTGTGTTATTCCAGGTCCTGACACAGAGGGTTACGTTCACCGCTCTACTGACGTGATTAAGATCTCATGTCGAGTGTTATCCCAGATAATAAATATGAGCTAAGCAATTCTTCCTTTTCTTTTCTCCATTTTACTGTGGAACTAGGTTTACGATAATGAAGAAAAGAAAAGCAAGGTAAACAGTATGCTATTCGACACTCATGTGCGCACACATACACACACTTCTTCCACTTATCTTCTTCTTCTTCTTATGCAGTCCATCGATTTCGAAGATTACGTCACTTCTAGGATGAGTTGTTGGAATGTTGAGGCACACACACACACACACACACACACACACACACACACACACACACACACACACACACACACACACACACACACACACACACACACACACACACACACACACACACACACACACACACACACACACACAAAAACACACACACACACACACACTTTTACCGACCTGGCTATTCCTCCCTCTCTTTGAGAAATTTTTTCTGAACCTGCAACAAATTTTGGAAACAGGATATGATGTCACATTCTAAGGCTAAATATATATTATAAATAATAAATAAAAAATATATTTAAAGTACTGTCTAATCCACTTTCTTGCAAGACTGCCAAACATGCAGCTTTGTATTCTTTGTAGACGTAACCTGCGATACTTTAAGCCTCCATTGGACAAAAGTTGTTTCGCTATGTATAAATATGTATGTATATAAATCAGCAAACTTTTAAATGTAGCGAAAGCCATTTATTTAAATGTCAAGTCAAGTCAATTCACCTTCATTTATATAATTCTTTTAACAATATGGACTGTTTCAAAGCAGCTTTACAGTGATAAGAGGAAATTAAAGTAACAGAGATTGTTATATGCATAAATGTATGCATAACATGGTCGGCAACTTACCTAAACACCATCTTCAACCAGTTAAGACCATAATGCAGGTATTTTCAATAGTATTAATAACAGAATAGAAACAAAATCCTAACATAATTCAACATTAAGCAATAGTCTTGCTCAAAAACATAAAATAACACATGATAAACATTTGCACTCCCTATCAAGAAGTCCCATGCAAAGCATGCTGGGAACTAGAAATCCCCAATCTATTTTCAGCCACAAATGTTATTAATGTAGTCCCATAATTAAGTCGATTGAACAATGAAATGAAACGTGACAAATGATCATAAAAGTAAATTGAACAACCATCATTTGTGTACCATCTCTGGCCCTGCTTATCTCCACTTGTCTCCACATAATTACTCTGAGTGCTGATAGCACAACTACAACAGAGTCTCCAACACAGGTCATTTCCATCAAAGGTCAATTACTAAATGAGGCCTGCACAGTTGCCATTTGTGTAATGGAGAAGATTAGCTACATAAAGGGAAAAACTGATCAAAGATCAGCTCTTAATTGAAGCTCTACTCATAACAGATTGTTCAACATAATACCACTGTATCTTCACTCTATCAGTGGGCAGTGTCTGAATCTGTGTGATTCAAGGCCAGGTGTAGAAGTTAGTCACAGATGATGTTGTGCAGTGAATAACGCTCAAGGTTGGTGATATTTATGGAACATGCCCTTGTCTCGAGAACACAATTCAAACTTTCAGATAAAGCCTATCTTCAGTATACACTTAACAATATTGTTCAATGTAATAATATTGAGGAAAATGTTTCCACACAATTAGCTTTGTACAACTTCCTGGCTAGAAGTAGTTCATTTAAACAAAGTTTTGCTGAACTAACTTGATAAGTTTTAAGTTCTTTATATATATATATATATATATATAATGCATGAGATAAGCAAGTAAAAAGAGAATAGTGTCAATATTTGCATTAGCTATTGTTTATTAGAACAAGCGACATCACCACAGTTGTCATTCATGTAGCCACTTAGAACCTAAACACAAACTGCACACTTCAGCACAATGGCAACTAAACAAATAAATAAATAAACTAAACTAAATCTCCAACAAACCTGCACATTCAACTCCAGCATGTCTTTCCCTTTTACTCATAAGCACATAAAATCACTTAACTTTGACATTTACTATCCCAATGCCTTATTGTATGATAAGGTAATGTTTGTTTTTGTAAACCCAACGCAGTAAAAAGCAGCGTGTGTCCATGAGCACATACATGTATCTGAGCGATCGTTCAGCTGTCTTTCCTAACGCAGCTGTCCGTTGTCATACAGGCAGCTGCCACCGTCAACCTATCAATGAATCATTACTCCTCTACATAAACAAACCATGAGAGTGTGTGGTTTTTCAAATACAAGTATTGTGTTACAGCAAATGTTAAGATTGCCTGTTCTTCTTCCTTTGGTCTATGTGTCCGTATGTGAGTTAGTTGAACATATTTATGAATAATTATGAATGCAATCTAATGTAACTTTGTGTGGGCTGCAGGGTCAGTGTCAAAAATTAGTTTGAGAAGCTATCCTGCATCTCAATTGCCTTTGTGATAAGTACTGAACTACTGAATGGTCCAGGCTACTTTCCTTTTAGTGTCAAGTGTGAAGCAGGGTGGATGGTTTCTCGCAGAGGTGCTCGAGAACTGAACTCACCAGAAAAGAGACAGATTTAATCAATGGTGCATCTCATTACACACTAGTAGCTTTGCCTCTGTGCACCTACTGTGCACACACAGGCATCTGTGGTAGGAGGTCTCTCTGAAACTGAAATCAGATAGTGTGCATACAGTAACCCCAACAACACTGACAATTTAGCTGTGGCCTTGAAGCCGTAACTATGCTGTTCTAATAAGATATTTGAAATTAAGAAAATATATTTTCAAAATAAACGTGCATGTTGTAGATCTATAAACTTACAGTGTCATATGTAAGTGTGTGTATGTAATTTAGAATTAGTGTTCTCTCATATCTCTGGCAATAGTTAAGTTGCAGCTGTTACTCTCAGATGAGTCTAGTCATTCCTCAGCTGTCCCACTTCAGATCACTGAACATGTGCATGTGCCTGTTTCTTCAAAGGAAACTCACTAACCTCACTAAACCACTGAAATATAGGTAAAGTTACATTAACTGATATTACAGAAACATATGTTTACACACAGACACACACAAACTCACACACACACACGCACGCAATTATAATAACACTGTTACAAGCAACTGCTGAAAACAGCTGTAGACACACACACGCACGCACGCACACACACACACACACACACACACACACACACACACACACACACACACACACACACACACACACACACACACACACACACACACACAGCAATAAATAATGGGAGCAAAGACAGTGGCATTGACTACGTTTCCATAAATTTCACGTTTCAGTGACTAGTTTCACTCTGACAGCTTGGTTCTTGAGATGCAAAGCGTTCCTCACACTCCCTTTACCTAAACACCTTTGGGAAAAAACTGTAGAAATGTTACATGGGAAAGATTTCAAAGAGATGTGCAATAACTCATCATCAGTCAAGCCGATTGCCCACTATATGGAATGGATTGTTCTGGGGGAAAAAATGGGTATGTTTAATTGTGTGTCTGTACATGTCATGCATTGTGATTAGAACAAATTACTAAAAAAAACTAATTTTTTTTTTAAATATTGCCTAACTGAAATCAAATAAGTTGAAGTACTAAAATGACTAAAACTGAAATAAAATTACATTTTAAATATTATTTGAAAAATTACTTATGAAATTAATTGTAATGAAAACTAAATGAAAGCAAATGGAAATATATAAAATAATAATAATAATAATAATAATAATGTAATAATAATAACTACAAAAGTACATAACAAATTTTCCAAAACTTAAAAATAACTGTGCAAAGCTGTACAGTTCAATGAACCCACATTGAAGGTAGTAGAATCATATAAAATACTGTATAATCATGTGTGCATGCAGGTATATGCACACACACACACACACACACACACACACACACACACACACACACACACACACACACACTCCACTCATACTGAATCCACTTCAGTGATGTCATAGTTTACACAATATATTTTTCCCTGCAGTCATGGAAGTGTGTGTGAGGCGTGTGATTTTGCATCTCAGATGAGAGTATTATAGTGGTTTATTGATTTATTGTGAGTCTTCAGTTAGTCAGGTCTTTATTAGGGTCTGTCATTAACCAGCTTCTGTAAGATGGAAGAAACACACTGGCAGAGTCTGGGAACTGGCCCTAGGCTGTGGGGTGTAGCCTGGGATTGTGTGTGTGTGTGTGTGTGTGTGTGTGTGTGTGTGTGTGTGTGTGTGTGTGTGTGTGTGTGTGTGTGTGTGTGTGTGTGTGTGTGTGTGTGTGTGTGTGTGTGTGTGTGTGTGTGTGTTTGTGTGTGTGTGTGTGTGAGCGTGCGTGCGTGCGTGCGTGCGTGCGTGCGTGCGTGCGTGTGTGCGTGTGTGTGTGTGTGTGTGTGTGTTTGTGTTAATGGGTGTGGCAGACTACTGTCTCCCTCTATGAGACACAGACTTTTCCCAGCCTTGGTAATGGAGCCAGTCCTAAAATAAACCATCCAACACACACAGATAAACACACACTGCAGCATGCATTATTACTAGTAACTGCAGAATGCGTCACCTGAGACTGGATCCTTAGAGGACACAGATCAGTTCAAAGGAAACTGACCCATTAAAGTGACCACTAATGGTTGGCCACTGTGACATTAATAAAGTGTCAGACTGACTGTTCCATCTGAAATGTTGCCACTCCTCACTTGTGTCTGTTACGTTTTACAATGCCACATTTTGCCATCCAATCAACATTTAGCTAACTAAAATAAAGAAACGATTATCTTGTAAACATTGCGTGCAATATATGCACATGCAAAAGTTTTGGGGTCATGGACAATACATTTTCAGCACATATCGGGGGTGAGGAGATCTTTGGTCACTGCCAAGGACATAAACTAACCCCACTCAATAACAGTCACCAAGACTATTCATTGTTCCCAGAGGGTTCGAAGAAAGTTGGTAAGGCCATTAACTCAGCAGGGAGTTGAGCTGGTGGTCAACAACTGACAGACGTGATAGCACACACCATTACAGTTTTTCAAAAGGATTATGTAAATGTGGCTAATGACTGAAAATGCATATAAAAAATGTGTTATCTTAATTTAAAGTAAAGCTGTTAATTTGTGACTCATTGTCCATATTCTGAGACTAATACAAAAATAACAAAAAAAGACTGTTCATTTGTACTTTTGAAAGCATGCACTTTGCCTGCAAGTGGGGAGTGTATGAGACAGAGTTTTGATTTATAATGCGTCATGAGAGGAACTTTACCTTAAGATGACTGGTACTCAAGGGCGTGACGTTCCATCGGAACTGTATTCATGACAATAAGCGAGAGATGGCATATAAACAGGGGTTATGAATGCATCTATAAAAATAAAAACAAGATTAGGAAGTTTATTAAATATGTTCACCAAACTAATATAAAACAGAATAATAAAGAATATTTATTTGATTCAAAAGATAAATTACACAAGTGTATGTTTTCTCTAGCTTTGAGAAACTACTTACTTAAATACTTAATTCAGAGAGCATTTACATTTAGTCAAATATATAAACATTAAACTCAAGCTCCTTCAAGCAGCAGTGAAGTGAGCAACATAAATCTGGACCTAGCAATACTTTGTTTTCTGATTTGTTTCTTTTGTCAAGAGGCAGGGCAAGGATCATCCCTTCACACTAATGCAGTCATTGGCAATGAGCCTATCATCAAGACTCTAAAACATGACATTGATGTCTCTCAAAATTTCACTGCTTAGGTTTTCAAATCAGTACTTGATATATTATCAAAGAATGCATTGATTCTTTCATTCTTACCCCCTTCCATTTTTTTCCGAGAACTATGCAACTTGAGAACATGCTGGGAGATATATTTGCAATTTAAGTAGAAATGTTTAGCTGGTTGGAATCTTTGGAAGGTTGGTTGTGCATCCTTTACAGTGCAGGTGAGTTTTCGGTGAAACTGCTGCAAAGTCAATGTGGCTTTTGTCTACTTGAGGGGTCTTTTTATATTTAAAAGCAGAGGGATCTATCATGCCTCACCAGCATTCAGATTATGTGTGTTGTATTGCTTTGCATTATAAATTATGAGACGTGTGAGTATGATGTGCTCAAATGGCTTTATTATCACAATACTTGTGAATCTAATCTAATGAAGAATTGTGTCATACGATCCTTATGCATAAACATTCCTGTCAATTCCCACCCACCGTGAGTCTTACCACTGCATAAACGGCAGCATTTTTTACTTAAGCAACTGCTGGATCGTTTTCTTTGAGATTGACCCAAGCACAAAACACCTGGAGTCTTTTAAAGAGCTATGCATTCTCATCTCAAATCCATTCAATATGACAGAGGGCTTCTTTAGAGCCCTCAAAATATCTATTTGTATCTAGGGCACATCTGCAATGCACCTGTGATGATTCTTCATTCAACACTAGTCTATTGGATAAATCTAGAAAAGCAGGTGACAGTTGGTGGGACATCAATGAAAGACTGACATGAACACTGACCTTTTGCTGTTTGGATTTACACATTCCATATTTTTATAGTCCTCCCATCCACAGCCTGACCAGTAATATTTCTCAGGCATTGTTTCTCAGTGCTCAGGGTTCGATAGATCATTATTAGCTGCGGAAAAATAGTATAAGGGCAGAATGTGGCAGTACATCTATTTTTATTCTTCTCTCTTTTTTTTCACCTTACAGTTTTCTTTTTATGTACAATTGCCCACATTTGATGGGTTTCTAAGCAAACTTCAGCACTAACCTCGGGCTTACCTTTATATTGCCTCAATCCGACCAAAATGCATAGGTCCTACTGTAGCTGTAAAAATTTGCCAACAAGTTTAGTTTTTACAACGGAAGTGAATTGATAATGGGCTGACAGCTGTCAGATTGATAGTCTATTGATAGATTGAAAATGTGTAACACAATAATTGCATAATTAGACATTTTAATATTGACTAACTTACATCACAGAAACAATATTTCCAATTTATGTTCACTCTGTCAACGAAAATAGCTCCAAATGAAGCTGCGACAACATTAACCGCTGAACACGTGTCAGTTGTGTTTCCTTTCAGAATAAATCGGTTTTGTTGAGCGAATCGGTTGAGTAAAGATTCAATGACTCACTTACAAAAACAGACGCTTGAAAGCATAGTCATAATAAATATACATATTTAGATGTCAGGAAATTTATTTTATAATATAAAACATAATATGCTAAAACTATAAAAGAAATCATGTCAACTCATGTCTCAACTTTCACAGCTAAGTTAACTAGCGACATCGCTAGCTATTTTAATCTGACTGACTCCGGTGGCCAACTAACATAAACTATTACCAATTATATAATGACCAAATACAACCAGAAACAAATGCAGTCTCCCGAGACCTGTTTTCAATTGTGCAGCGATTTGTACTGCCCCAAGCAGAACACGAAGCAGGCATTTTTCTCAACGCCCGTTATGAGAGTTATGGGAAAGTTGCCCTCTGCAATATGGCGGCACCGTAGTGGAGCGTGACGTCACGTGCAAAGGGTCTAGGCAGGGCGTCTATGTAGGCTATTTATTATGTCTATGCTTGAAACAGTCCAGGCTAGGCAATGTAAACTGTGGAAGTCACTGACAAATCCCCGCCACTGATGCATGGAAAGTTTAGTGTTAAAGTTAATACATTTTTTTTTAAACATTAAGTAAACTTAAAAATAATTGTAGGCCTAAGTTTACTAAAGCACTAATTGACTAAAAAATGAAATAAAAACATACTAAAGATATATCGGATTTAAAAAAAAATTTTTTTACTTGAAATACTGGAAAAACATATGGTTACTTTAAAAATGACAAAAGCACATAGCAAAATTACTAAAATGAATAAAAGGGAAATATTAAAATGAAAGGTAATTCAAAATATTAGTAAATACTATGATTATGATAGTATATAATTCAAATTAAAATAACACTGTTACAAGCAACTGCTGAAAACAGCTGTAGACATACACACACACACACACACACACACACACACACACACACACACACACACACACACACACACACACACACACACAGGTAGGGTTAGGGGATAGAATATACAGTTTGTACAGTAGTATAAAAATTATTACGCCTATGGAGAGTCCCCGCAAAGATAACGAAACAGAGTGTGTGTGTGTGTGTGTGTGTGTGTGTGTGTGTGTGTGTGTGTGTGTGTGTGTGTGTGCGTGCGTGCGTGCGTGCGTGCGTGCGTGCGTGCGTGCGTGCGTGCGTGCGTGTGTGTGTGTGTGTGTGTGTGTGTGTGTGTGTGTGTGTGTGTGTGTGTGTGTGTGTCAACAGCTGTTTTCAGCAGTTGCTTGTCACTTTGTCTTTGTTTTGGTTTTCATAGTGATTTTCTCACAGGACTGTGACCATGAATATGACACACAACCAGTCACTTCAGACAAGTATAAAAACACTAACTGCTTGTGTGTGTACAGCATATATAAGCTGAAGTGCCTGTTTAGCAATTCCTCTGTAAAAAATTAATCTAATGAAACATGTTGTAACCTAAAGACTTACAATACTCATGTTTATGCTGGTTTTATCCTTTTCATATCACCATAGTCATGTGCAAAGAGTGGTAACCTACAATTGTTAACATAACAAGCTATTTCTACCTGATTTAGCCCATAAAATTTGTTTCGTTGCATGGTTGAAATATATTTGACTGATTCAGTGATAATTTTACCATTTTTGATTACCGGTGTGCCTTTTTTCACATGGTATTTATGCAGCAGACCCTCTACACAATGGAAATTTTAGGGCCTTATGGTTCAAATGAGTCTTGACCAGTTGTTTTTAACAATCCTGTCACTAATTATGAATTGCTTTATATTTTATTTTATATCTAATTAGTATTAATATTATTATTTAATTATATTTTTTCTATGTTTTAATACCATTTGGGCAACAAAAAAAATGCAGATACAAAATGGAGACTTTTTGCAATATCACTCACTTTGCTTTCACCAAATCAGCTTTGCTTGTTCTGAATTGTTCTGTTGAATCACGTTTCTGCTCTAATAATGCCGCAAGGTTGAAACAACTTTCCAGTGAATCAAAAGACATATCCGCTTTGTGTTTCATGCATTCCTTAAGATTTCTGACCTGGGTCAGTCAGCAAGTCTGGACATGCACTTCTTCTCAGATCACACAAGCGCACACACATGTATGCACTTACACTAAAAGCACCCATAAAAAAGAAGTACCTGTGTCCTTTGCCTGTTTCCTGCACATGAACCCTGCAGGTGACCAATCAGAGTCTATATGGGCTCATTCCATGACATTTATGTGAATATAAAACATCAGGAAAATACCATCAAGCACATCTGTGTGGGGAACACAGAGCCTGGCTGAAGTTTTACAAATGTGATTGCATTAGGTTGCATTGTTTCCTCTGTTTATGTCTATATCTTTAAATGTACTCCCTGTGATATACGGGACTGGATCAGTGTTTCTTATGCCGCGCGTACACCAAAGGATTTTCACAGTCCCAGACTAAAAACCGGCAGTCTTTAGGAATCTTACTGGAGTCTCGGCGCGCTCCCGTCATCTCGATCTTTAAATGTGAGGTGATAATCTGCAGTCGGTGACCCGATTTATGCCAGTCTTTCTCTAGTCTTTCATATCAAACATGTTTGATATTATCGCAAGTCTTTAGTCTGAGACTAAAAACTGTGAACCCAAGTCTTTAGATGTGAGCTGATAATCTTATAAAGTCTTTTCTAAATCTTTTCAAAGTCTTCAGGTGTACAGAAAGCATTAGCCAGTGTGAATCCATGCATGATCTCTTTCTCTTGGAACTCTTCAGTCTGTGTGTGTTCGTACCTGTCTGCCCATCTGCACTCTGTTAAGGTGTATTGTGTGTAATGGAAGCTTGGCCATTAATCTGAGTCTCAGACACTCTGTCATAAACACGTATTACTTAGCCAGAGGCTATACTTATTGAATGGGCAGTGTGTACAAATGTGTATCTGCATGAGAGTGTGTGTGTGTTGTGTGTCACGCCCAGTCATAAACTCTGACTTTGGGTGCCTTCAGGCTATGCTTTTTTGTCTTTTTAATCCCAGTGTGGCGTCTTCTTGTTATTCCCTACGTCTCCACCTGCACAATTTCTCTGGCAACACTGCCTCCTGCTGGACAGGAGGGGTTTGAACGGCCTTTGCTTAATTACCCCTTTTCCACCAAAGCGTTTTGAGAGCCGGTTCGGAGCCGGTGCCTGCGCGCGAACCAGTTCTTTGTGTTTCGACAGCCAAAGAACCGGTTCTCGGCCAGGAAAACTGGTTCCAAAGCGGCACCAACTCTTTGCTGGACTAGAACCAGAGAACCGTTCTTTTACCACGTCATGCTTACGTCGGGGGCTGGGGGCGGGTTTAGATGTGTCCTAAACATCTTTTCTGACCGCAAAGCCAGGAGAAACATTTGCAGAAACACGATGTAGTCCGCCATTGTAATTGTTATGCTTGAAGTTGGCGCAAGCGTTTCTAGCTTTTTTAAAAAAAAATTTATTGAAAACATTATGTAAGCAACTAGAAAACAGTCACAAAATAGAACAAATAAACGGAGAGAAAAAAAGACAAGACAGTGTACATAACTAATCAGAAAAGATTACATATCAAAGGAAAAGATTAAAAGACTTACATATTTCAATTGTTTTTAAAGCCTTCTTGGTTCACGAGTTAGAGATAATCCCAAAGTAATGTTGTACTTGCAAGCGTTTCTAGCTGAGACGTAAAGCAACGTACACAGTGACGTTACGACGTCGTTCGCTGGGCGCTCTAGAAGTGGAAAAACAAACAGGTTCTGAGGAGGTTCGCAAGTTGAACCAACTCCGAACCAACTTTGAACCAGCACCAGTTCCGAACCCGTTCTTTTTTGGTGGAAAAGGGGTAAATGAGATTACTTTTCCCATTAGACTCAGGGCCTCACAACACTGGCACGTTAAAAGACACAGACATCTTATACACCTGTTGTATGGTTCCAGGGTGAAGTTGGCTTGGTTTATTTATTTTCCTCATGGCCAGAATAACGAGTGTCGCACACGTGTGCCTGTGTCCATACAGAAGTGCTCTCTGTTTCTAACTGATTTCCGTTCCACACAGCTGTCTAAAGACGGCTCTAAAATCTCAAGCATTTATTATCAACTTCTAATGTAAATTGGGGGTCCTGCAGGGGATAAATTTATCTGCTGTATTTTGTCACTCTTGTATTTGCTGCTGTCCAGTAAATTCAGTTCTTGAGTGAATGTTCTTGAGGTTGTTTAACATGTAGCCTATGTAAGTTGTTTTCCCCCTTCTGTTCTTTTTATATGTGCTGAGATAAAATATTAAGGTGAGTCCGTGGAAAAATTGGCAGTAAAAAAAATTGCCATGTATGAAAACATATTTAGACACCTTTATATCATATGGTGAAGGGGTTTTGTTTGGTGTTAAGCTACTCTTCTGATGGTTTCATGTTCCTCAACATCATTGTTCCACTCACAACTCACAAGGAGTCTTTTGTCTTCAATAAAAGCTGAATGGTTTGGTGTGGTCTCTATTGCAAACCCATAAGAGACAGTAGAACACAGAACTCTGTTTTGTCGCAGAGTAACAGGGTGGGGATGCAAAATTCAGTCCGACATGTACCGGAGGAACAAAACCTCTGAAGGGGAACTGTGTCGCTCACAAGAATCCCCACAATGCATCAGTCAACGGAGGGTGCCACACTCTGAAACGATCACCTGCTACCAAGATAAGAGTATCATTTTAAGATGTTGTTCTGTTTGCACTCCCAGTGAGCGATGGTGTTTGATAAACAGTTTACAGTATTTTTCAAACGGATTTATGCGTTATTGGATGCATGGAATTATATAAGCTATCATTCTAGACAAATATTTTACAAATAAACATTCTAATACATGGACTAATTTTTTCTTTTATTTTTGTCTATGTTTTTGCGATGCATTTCCTATTTTTTATATGATAAATGTTTTATGCTTTTTGTGATTTAAATCATTTTACTTATATCAAATTTAAAAACTTTATACATAGCCCTCAAAACCAAACTATGGTATGCTTGTGGCACAATTGCATGATATATTAATGCCTTGCTGTGTTGAATCGCCATGTACGCATTCAACTGAAAAAAATGAGCTTTAAAAGAGCTTCAGATGGTAAATGAGATGATTGTGCCATCACTGGAAAATTGACAGAAACGGAAAAAGAGGAAAGAGATGTGACAGAAACGTAGCCATAAAAAGCGTCAGGTTATTTTATGAAGATCTATGATACTCAGCACAGCACTTTCTCTCTGAAGCTGTACAGGATGCATGTAAAGATCCCCATGCTTTGCCCTCATCCTTTCTGTGTGTAAGTGTGTGTTTATATCCTGGGGGCTTGTTACCACATCAAGGTTCAGGAACAATGGACCCAGAGCGGATATCCTTCATATGGACAGGTGTGGTGAGAAAAACCTCATGCCCTCTTTTTCTCTCTTCCTCTTTCGGTCTTTCTATCCATCTTTCCCTTTTGTATCTCTTTATTTCTCAGTGCATCATATCTTGCCTAATAGTCCTTTATCACTCATGTCCAACCAACGGTTCTATACTCCCTTTAGCTAAAGTGGCCTTATTAGGCTCAATGTGTTTTATTATTCTATTTGTTCAATAATCTACTCGTGGAAGACAAAGGGAGGGGTAAGACAGGTGGGATGTAAACTGATATTTTTGTGCCCTCAACTGCTCTCAACAGTTTCTTATCAGTTGCTGTTTTGTGGGGGAGTGTGTGTGAGCACATTTGCATGAAATAAAGGAGAATGTGTTTGGCTTACTCAGTAGTCTGAGGGCAATTTTGTGAGTTAAATCTGATGCAGTGTCCTTTGGGAATACTCAGGGACAATTTCAATCTGAAAAATAAACATAAATAAAATGAGTTATTTTTTAATTAATAAAAAATTTAAATGGTTGATTTAAATATACGATTAGGGTCACTTTTAATAGTTCCAGTCGTCCTCGAAATTTGTTAGGTAACATAATTGATGTAGAAGTAGATGGCAACAAATTATCTACTTATCATTAATTGAACTGATTCATTCAAAAACACTGACCCATTCTGGAACTAAACAAGACTGTACTCATGAGAGAATCATTGAATCAATCTCTCATCCGATTGGTTCAACAAAATTGATTAATTCAGGAAAGAAACACCTGTGTGTGGCTTTAAGCCACGCTATATTTCCCAATCCAGGCTGTTCATCTCAAGATGACTTTTTTACATTTGTATGTCCCTCTGCATCAAAATGATTTGATTTAATGTTTTGTGAACTACTTTCATTGGCAAATAGGATGTTTTCACCTCTCAGATGAATAGAGCTGACTGGTGAACTCCAACATTATTACAGACCTTTATAACAACATCTAAAAGGACCGCTGATTTTATACTCACAGAGTTTTTTCAAAAGCTTTTTTTTAATAAGAGTTAGAAGAGAAAGAAGAAAAGAACGTGTGAGAGAGAGAAGTGGAAATACTTGGGGTTCATTGGTGGCACCAGCGTCCCTTCATGTTGTTTTCCATGACACTCTTTAATCAGCTCTCTGTTCTCCTTTTATGAAGTCATAAATCATTATCTGACTGCAGTGAAATAATTTCACTGCCTTTCTGCTTTGTAACCATAGCAGCTGGTCAATAAACTGTGTGTGTGTGTGTGTGTGTGTGTGTGTGTGTGTGTGTGTGTGTGTGTGTGTGTGTGTGTGTGTGTGTGTGTGTGTGTGTGTGTGTGTGTGTGTGTGTGTGTGTGTGTGTGTGTGTGTGTGTGTTCTTCATGGTACCTTGAGATTCACGCTTTCATAGCTTAAAAAGTGAAGCTGTTTTTTCCTTTTAACAACCTAAAATCAAATGCGAGCAGCATTAATAATATATGCTTGGATTTAGTGGCTGAAAGTGCACACTCATTCTGTAATCTTCATCTTCAAAACTGACATTGTTAAACAACACTGCCATTTCATTTAGGGATTTCAGCCACAAGACTGACTTCATATAACCACAACCACAAAAGAATGTGTACTGCCATTTTCAGAATAATACCATAACATAATACAGTTACAGTGTGCACACTGTAGGGGGGAGATGTTTCCAAAGCCATCAGAGGCCAGAAATTTTCTCAAATGGGCCTTGATATTTGTCATCATCTTTAGTTGCTGCATGTGTTCGAAATTATTTAGGAGGGGCAAAAACAGTTGTGTTGAAACAACCTTTAACCTCTTCTCCCCTAGCTCAGGTTATGGAGTTCATAGTAGCAGATCTGTCCATAAACATACACACACACACACACACAGAGAGAGAGAGAGAGAGAGAGAGAGAGAGAGAGAGAGAGAGAGAGAGAGAGAGAGAGAGAGAGAGAGAGAGAGAGAGAGAGAGAGAGAGAGAGAGAGAGAGAGAGAGAGAGAGGATAATGCACAGAGCTGAGGTCGATTTTGCTGGCAGATTAACTCACACATGCACACACTAGCGCACACAGGAACTTTTGATTTGGAAAATCTGGTGGTCACGTCCAGTAGGACCCAGTGGACATTAAGCCTGTTGTGTAAGCTCACAAGAGACCCCTGATCTAACAGGGTTCAAAAAGAACATCTCTTTCTGCTCCAGATGAGTAACCGCCCCCTTCTCAGCAGCCAATCAGACATCGACTATCTCTTTTATACCAACGAAACGCTTCTACACAGAGTCTTTTGAGCAATCGACACGCTTGCTTCATCAGCACGCTGTGTGTAATTCTATTTTAACAGTCACTTCGGCACAGATACAGAGCAACGGTTCCGTAACATAAAGACATTTTAAATTAGCATTGCAAAACTGCATAACCACACACTTACATAAGTGCACAACTAGAGAACAATTACAGTGCTGAAACTTTGGCATGATGCACAGCAAAGTATTGCTCGATAGTAAATTCAAGAACAGTTTACAACGGGTTTCTCTGGAATAAGTTTCTCGGTCCATTTTTACATGCAATTTTCTGATTAAGGTTCATATTCTGGTTAAACCTCTATCATGAACAATACTTAATGCTCCACAGTAAATATATGTACTAAGCATAATCCAAGGAAACAGACATGTCTTTTCTTGCTATCCTGTTGCAGTAGTGATTGCTCTTGACATGTATTTATTCATTTTTAGTAATTTTGCACAGCAAATAATTTCTGACTCTGACAACAGCCCACAAAAACAAATTATTTGCAATAGGACATGTGGTGCTTACGGTGATCGGGATTTCATCAATTAGAATATTTTCCTGGATCAACATCCTTGTTCCAATCAACCAACCAGATTTGAGGGACAAGTTTACAGTTAATGTCAAGTTTAGCCTTTCAACAAGGGTTAGGTGCTCCTACGCCATTCTTATCCACCTATCATTTCCCTCTGGTTTTAGCGATAAGTTATGGGTAGGGTTGGGTTTAGGGGTAGGGATAGGGTTAGGGCTATGTTTTTGAACAGGAATGTCGTTCCAGGATCAACAAAAGATGTTAATCCAGGAGCAAAATCATGGCGACCGGTGCCCACACCAATCTTACTTATATTCACTTCTTCTAATGTTTGAAGAAAAATGCTCTCCTCTTTATTCTCTCTATCCTCTTTATTCCAGAAATGAGTTTCTTCAATAGCTTGAGTCTACACAACTACCTGTATGACATATAATTGCTTGAAAATACAGAGATATAAATAAATATTGTTACAGTGATTATTCCAAATATTAAAACATTAGATTAATACAGATATAAGTCTACATTTAAATAGTACCCTAAAATCCAACATTGGTCACTAGTTATGTTTTGCATGCACAATGTCCTCACAAAAATGGAAATATCCAAAATCTTTGTCCTTTTTTGATATTTTGGTGATGTAATTTGAAAATCTAAAAATACAGAAAGTTTTCTGTGATGGGTACATTTAGGGTTAGGGGACAGAATATAGTTTGTATTGTATCAAAATCATTATGTCTATATGGAATGTCACCATAAAACACAAAAACCCATGTGTGTGTGTGTGTGTACAGGTTGTCTGACCATATGTCCCCACAAGGAACTGAGATCACACTGTGGGGGCCAGCCAGTGGTCCCCATGAGGGAAATTGATTAATAAACATATGTAATGATGTTTTTTTTAATGAAAATGTAAAATTTTTAATTTACCCTATAGGCCTACTGTGATAGGTAGGTTTAGGGGTAGAGGATAGAATATACAGTTTGTACAGTATAAAAATCATTACGCCTATGGAGAGTCCCCACAAAGATAGCGAAGCCGTGTGTGTGTGTGTGTGTGTGTGTGTGTGTGTGTGTGTGTGTGTGTGTGTGTGTGTGTGTGTGTGTGTGTGTGTGTGTGTGTGTGTGTCTGTGTGTGTGTGTGTGTGTGTGTGTGTGTGTGTGTGTGTGTGTGTGTGTGTGTGTGTGTGTGTGTGTGTGTGTGTGTGTGTGTGTGTGTGTGTGTGTGTGTGTGAGTGAACTGGAATCCCTCTGTACAATACTGATGTTATGGTTTTCACACTTGTCTCCTGTTTCTATCTGTCCCCCTCTTTTTCATTTGCATTTATCTTTTCCTTCAGTGGCTGACCTAATAACATTTTTATTGGTCTCTAGGGTAACCTCAAGAAATTTCCTTGGTACAATCTGGTATTATAGGTCAGTAATTCTGAATTAAAACCCCAGTGAACTGCCTTGACAAGCACAGCGTTTCGTTCATGTCACAGCCCGCCGAAGCTGCATTTGACAGTTTGTGAAAGCCATAGTTGTAATAAGAATAGGCTACTGTCTAATGAATACCATTCCACCTTTAGATTTAACATGAAACTGTTATATATAAAACAATTGTCATTTTAGTAAAGGTGATTATGTGACATTTGAAAAGCTTGTAATTTATGTCGGTGGATTATCTCTTGTGTTTGATCTCCTCGCGCTTTAAAATATATTATTCTGTGTAGATTTCGAATGAGTCTCCTACACGTTGTGCTCCGTTCACCCAAACTGAAAGCATATTTACACTGCATCAATTCACTGTTGCCTATATAGTGCACTGCCATTCACAAAATAAAACACCGAATAATGTAGGGGTTAGATGCTTTAGATTTAATAGAGTATATTTGATTGGACAGAAAATCGCACGACCAACTCGTACGAATTTGTACGAGTGATTAGAAGGTGGCTATTTCGTACGAATTCATACAACCTCACTACGAATTTGTACGATTTGTCTAAACCCATGTGATGGGTAGGTTTAGGGGCGGGGAATGAATAATTCGTGCGAATTATTAGACACCTCAGAAAATTCGTACAAATTGCCGTGAGATCGGGTTGGGTGTGGAAGTGGAATGATGTAGGCCTAATCAAAATCGTTAATTCGTATCAGTGGCAGAGAGAACTGCTTTTTTAAATGGGTAGCCTTATCTTTCAAATGCGAATTTTGTCATTGTTTCGAGGGCACTATTAGGCCTGTACATAAAATTAAAGCTAACATAATCAAACTAACAGCCAAAAAGCTTCCATTTTTTTATTTCATGGGGACTTTAATGCACTGCAATTAGAGGCTTATTGGTAGGCTACACTGCTCTATTCTAATTATGTGTCATAATTTTTCCCCACATTCAAAAGACATGCAGCATAGGTGACTTGGACACAGTCGATTGTCTGTGTGATAGATAATTGTTTAGGTAATTGAAGAGAAACCAGTTCAATGCAGTTTTTATGGCGGTGTAATAGCGCCATCTAGTGAATTAAACGCTACTATTAATTATTATTATTAAATTGAGGCACTTTCCATGTACCTATTGCCAAATATGGTTAACGTCATCGCTGCCTGTACCCCCTGAAAAGTTTCCCAAAGAAAATGTTGATGTCAAATCTCAGTAGTAACATGCATTAACAATATCAGAAACAGCTATTGTCACATATTTCAACCAGCTACTGACATCTGCATACAGCGAGCATGAAGTATCACAACTTTGTGTAATTTAATCAGACTATATCTCAAGAGCAAGAGTGCTGTATACACCTAATAAAAAGTAGCACGGATTTGAATCACCAGTAAACAAGAGGCTGCAGAGAGGAGCGATGTAGTGAAAGTCTCAGTGCAGATTCTATATCAGCCATGCTGTTTCTCCAATCAAATTAAATAAATGGAGCTTACATGTTATAATAAATGTAATATTAGTTAATGTGCACCTTTACAGCAAGAGTGTAGACGATATGTCTTTATCAGGACTGCACATGCATACACATTCCTCCATGAGCAGAGAACCTGTACCATCATGCTCAGCTGGACCGACGAAGATTCATACTTTAAAACAATTATAGATGTGCCGTAAGTCCCTCTACTCTTACAGAGCAAAAGTGTCTACAAATGAAATACAGGCTATAACCAATGAGTGAAATGAATGAATGTCCACACTTTGCCAAAATGCAACAACAGATAAAGAATGCAACAAAACAGACACGTTTTGTTAAAAGGTTTAAAGTGAATGACTAGTTAAGCCTTTTAATCATCATCATGGATTATAATAAACCATAAAACCAAAGAAAAGCAAAACAGCACTGAGTGCAATTTTCCTACAATACGCATATTATTCTTCAATTGGGTAAACTTGGGTTCCCCTAGAATGATTCTGGGGGGAAAAAACACAAATTATTCTATAAAAAAATAAAACAGTCATTCTATTTTTAAAGAATAGATTTTAATTCTGTCTCTAATTACATGTTTCTAAAATGTGAGAGTTGAAATCACTATTTTGGCCTCTTCCTCTCCAACATAAAAATAAATAAATGCATTAATCAATTAATCCTCCAAACCACTTCATTCTTTCCTGGAATGCAGGAGCAGCATCTCGTGCCACTGGCACAAGAAACACCTTGGAGAGATGACCGGTCCATTGCAGGGCTCATACAAAGACGCACACATTCGCAACAGCATGCAGTTAGTGATCAGTTACTCCAATTCACCATCTTGCATGTCTTTTGGATTGTGGGTGAAAACATATAAGGAAACCCACAACTACACAGAGAGAACATCCAATCCATAGATATATATCCATATAGATAGATAGATAGATAGATAGATAGATAGATAGATAGATAGATAGATAGATAGATAGATAGATAGATAGATAGATGGATAGATAGATAGATAGATAGATAGATAGATAGATAGATAGATAGATAGATAGATAGATAGATAGATAGATAGATTTTTGCGTGGTTTGTTTATGTATTTTAATTAAATATGCATGTATTGCTCTAATGTTTACAAATGCAAATGTAAACATATGTCTTTAAAGAACATGCAAAACTCATGCTAGCACTTTTTCAAACTGCTATGTTATTTTTATTTGGCCCATTGGAAAAATATAACTTTCAATTGTTAAGGATGAAGGAGTTAGCAATGTTCTAAGCAAGAAAAATAGGCGGCTGCTGTTTGTTTGTGGTGACAGGCAGGACATGACCGAATGCAATGATTGGACGAACATTTTTTTGTTCTGAGACTTTCAAAGACAATATATGTAAAAAAAAAAATGTTTATATATATATATATATAGACCAATTATTTGATTGATTGCTATCAGGATGTTTCAACAAGAATAACAAAAAGGGCTTGTGAAAAAAATTGCGTACCCTACCTTTAAATTTGAATTTAATTTGTTTTTATTGTTTAAGAAAAGGTCAGGGTGAAGAAAAATAAAATGAGGACTCTCATGATATATTTTGCTGAAAACGGAAAAACTAACCAATTTTATACATTAAAATGGTTTCAAAACTTTCAGTGTCAGGCAGAAAATGTTGTTTTTGGTCTTTTGACTATGGGTGTTACTGTTATTCATCACTCAATGTCAACTCTTGTGTCATAGTTGTGTCATAGACATAGTTGTGTCATAACTAACATTCTTACTACATGAAATTTCAAAGCATTTCATTTATTTTTAAAGCTATAACCAGAGGAAATTATATTTGTTGACTATATATTTGACCTAATTTGTCTTAAAGTTTACTTTTTTTCTTGCAAATTAATTTTCAGAATAAACATTTTAAATCTTACAGGTTTGAGATCAATACTGTACATTTAAAGTGTTCTATGAGTTTTGAAGTATAAATAGTTGAATAAAAACGTAGCAATTCTGGAATGGGCCATATGGTTAAAAAACATCACTGCCTCTGAAGAATCACGCCATGAGTAACTAAGCAGAAATATGCCTAAACTTAATCATTAACATGAAACATTAAAAACTATTTGCTGGTCTATAATAATCATCATGATTGTCCTATACGTCAAGTGTGCATTTTTACACATGGATCCTTCCATCAACGTAAATGTAATATTTGTGCCCCTCTCGCCAAATAAGGTGTTTTGTCTGTTGTCAGGCTTTCTGTCAAGATTCTGTCTTCCTTATAAGGGCGTTTTGTTCAGTCTCCACCTCCAAACTGCGTCTGACTCACCTGAAATCTTTCATTTCATGTGTCATAAACATATCACTTTTATCTGACTTTCTTTTCACAAATAAAAAATATAAATAACAGGACGTCAACAGGATATATCACAACACAATCATTCTGTAATTAAAGGTGTTTGCAGTTGCGGACAACAGGTGGAAAGTAAGCAGGTCATCAGGACTGATCTCTGAAGAGGGCGTGTTCATATCCGAGTCGCTTCCGTAATGTTTAGTCAACTACGCACTTCTCTCTTCCGTCTCAGAACAAGCGGCAGGAATGGTAAGTCCTCAGACCGGGACAGTTTTCTTTCAGTGTGCGTTTTGCATGCGGTAAAACCATTTGGTAAAAACTGCCTCTCGTTAATGCAATGCAGTTATTTGAATTGCATCTGTTCAAAACCGTAGGCTACATGTGCTACAGAGTGATAGCCTACCAAACTCAATCTATAACTATTTGAAACAGCATTCTGCTAATTCCTGCTTGTGATGTTCATGGTCTATCATTGATTAACGAACTACATGGAATGTTTATTTATTGATTGATCGTAATGATTCTATAGAGAATTATTTGGAGAGGACAAAAATTATTGGGCCACACCTAACATCAAGGTGTTCATATGTCATAAGGTCTGTGAGGTCTGAGTAATGTTTATGAATTACTTGTAAGACCTACTTGATGTGTTATTATTTTTTGATTGAGCAGATTAGAATTATATATTATTGCTATTACTAGTGTTTTCAACAAGGAGGCTGTGGTCCCTTGGGAGTCCACCAAGATACTCCACTGGGCCTGTGGAGAAGATATAGCATACAGATATTAAGATTTCATGACATTTAGAACTATATTCTGACTTTATAACTAATTATCAGTTGACCGTTATATAATGTAGTAATTGATTATAAATGTATATAATTATGTATAATGTTGATTATATTTATACTAGTGGTTCCTGGGTGAGCTGAAAGTCTGACTGGGTCTAGTAAGGTGGAAAACTCGTACTATTGTTGTATATAAAATTATAGACATGGACACTGTAATGGAAAGTCTTACTAAAATATTATTCAGATACATTCCTGAGTTTACTTAACCCACAGCTTCTTGAGGTGTAACTCTGCTTCTTGTTTCAACTTGTTTGTAAAGGGATGGAATGTGAAGGCCGTTAACTGATTCAGATCTCATACCTTAAACTAAAGCATAGATAAAGATGGGTAATTAAATAAAGATGAAGATTAAAAAGAATAAAAATGAAGTTGCAGTCCTGTGTCTGCCTAATCTAATACAGATCATTTTATGAGGTTCATTCATACAAAGATCTGGTATGCGTTTCAATTGTGTCTTCCTCAAAGTTATCTGGAAGGAAATGCCATCTTACTTAATAGTTCACTTTTATAGTTATCATTTCTACATGTTTTATCATTATTCTTTCCCTAATTTCACCCAGGCCTCAGGTGTAGCTATCAGTGATGAGGTGGTAACCCACTATGAAGCAATCAAGGTGCGCTTCCAAGGTGCCAACGAGAAAGAAAGGTTTAAGTTAGTAATCATGCGTTTGAGTGAAGACCAAAAGAGCATCATAGTGGACCACGAAAACTGCCTAAGAGTCAAAGATGTGGAGAACACGGGGGATGTCTTTAAGACGGTCATCAACAAGCTTCCTTCCAAAGAGTGCCGCTACGCCCTGTACGACTGCACCTATATGAACAAGGAGAGTGTGAAGGAGGACCTGGTCTTCATCTTTTCGTAAGAGTAACACTGATTAATCTACTTTTGCAGACTTGTGTTCTGTGTGGCTGTTTGCTTGTGTTAAGTATATTAGTGATGATATAATATAATCTAGTGATAGAATAATAAGATTATGGCAATTCGATAAGCTACTCTTACAATAAGTGCACATATTTTTGCTGTAACTTTGTCAGTTGTCAAGAATGTCTCTTATTGTTGACATTTGAAAGTGAGTTTTGGTGGGAACTTGAACACCCAGCAGAAAATCACAGAAATATAACATCAGCTCATAGGGGCCATTTACACAGAATAACAGAATGTGTTTTTTGCTTTTAAAAAGATTAGCCCCTGCAGAATTGTATTAAACTGCTAATTATATGAAAATAAGGCTGGGTTTTTAAATGTCTATAAATATATCAAATGTAGGGCTGGTGCGGGACATGATGCAATGGTCAAAGATGTCCATCTAGCACATGTTTTTATATAAAAATAATAAAAAAGCGACACAGTGTAACAATGGATTTTGTGTGAAGCAGCCATAAGGACAGCATATTTTCCAAACTTTTTACAAATTTTCACCATCTTGCTTTTGTTCCTCTTTATTGGACAGTGCCCCTGAGGACGCCCCCATGAGGAATAAAATGGTCTATGCAAGTTCAAAGTCTGCTGTCAAGGCCAAAATGCCAGGTTGGTTATTGTCCTTTTAATGTTATAATGAATATTTCAATTTATTTTTAAAGCGTTTCTTACCATACACATGGTTCCAAAGCAGTTTTACAGAAAAAGGAAAACTAAGAAGTTAAAAATAAAATACATGGTGCTTTTTTTTTTCTCCCTACAGGTTTGAAATTTGAGTGGCAAATTAATGATTACGCAGACAGAGAAGCATCAACTCTTGTGGAGAAACTTGGTGGGCGGGATGTAGTAAAGTCTTTGGAGGGGAAAATTTGGTAAAATTACACCAATAAGACCACTGACCCAACACCCCACTATCAGCCTTTTGGTCAAAATGAAAGATTTTTACCTCTGAGAAATGTGTTTTGGGGTAATAATTAATAATAAACTTTGTATTTCATTGGAACCAGTATTTGTATGTCATTTGATCAAGTGAGAAAAACCCATATTTATCCATTTACATTGATGATCATTATTCAAAAATTAACGCTGTTCACAATAACAAACCATCAAATATAATATAGTGACATCCAAAATCCCATGCCACAAATTACAATAGGACTGTTACCTAAAGCAGCAGTGTGTACTGGAAAAATAAAATCAAGTGATTTTCAAAAACTTTGAATGTGTGTCTCAACTCATAATGTTTTACAAAAAATACCAAAAACTGTCATATTGGACATTATAAAATGTTAATCCAAATTATTTTTTGAATTCTAAATCCAGATGCATCTTTGCCGAAATGAGCAGCCTTTTTGAAACATTGAACGCCATATTGCTGTTTATTTATTAATCATCAAACTCCTATGTGTTGAAGCCAGCTACAGAGAGGGCATTCCAAATGCTGTTCCCATGTACCATACAGTTATGCATACTCATTCACTTACAAGTAATTAATTGCACTAGTTGATGTACGAATAACGTACATACAGTTTCCCTTTTAAAACTGACATCAGTAGGAAATGCGGGAACACCAAGAATATACAAGGCAGTTGAGGAATCATTTCTGACATAGAATGTTTAAGCTCTCCACCATCACCCTCCTGGAAATCAAAGCACATAAACAACATTAACATAGATATGCAGCTATTCATGCTACTATTTAAACTTTTTATATATAATGTTTTACCTTGTCTTGCAACTGATCCTGCAGGGTTCTGACTTTCTCTTTTTGTCTTTGGCAAGTTGGTCCTGACTGTTTCTCAGCAGCTGCTGGAGTTTGGTGGCTGCCTGGCCCAAATCTTTGGTCATCTTTCACTCCTTATCTAGACACTCATAAAACACCAAGTCACAAGCATTATTGTCATGTCAGAATTAAAGACTACATTCAAAATTAAAAAAGTACTTAATCGTTCCATCCTTTGAGAGTGATTTCACATGCAACATCAAACTCTAGAACTTGTGAACATAAAAAAGGCACAAAAAAATGATCATACTGTTTATCTAGTCAAAATGTACCTTCAGCTGAACAACATCACCCATGGCGGCAGTGTCTTCAGCTGCCTTCATCTGTTCTAGATGGCTCTGAAGCTGTCTTTTGAGGGCCTCCTGAGCCTAAAAAGGATGGAATTAAAGAGTTTATTGAATAATGGGCTTTTTAAAATGATTTCTGAAGGATCATGTAACAATGACTGGAGTAATTGCTGATGAAAATTCAGCTTTGCATCACATAAATAATATTTTAAATTGTAATAATATTTCACAATATTACTGTATCCATGTATTTTTGATCAAATAAATGCAGGCTTGATGAGACTTCTTTCAAAATCATTAAAAATAGTAATTATCCAAAATTTAAATGGTGCTGTATGTATGTGTGTGTATATATATATATTTGGCAATTAATACAGACTGTCTCAAAATGTAGTCTGCAAATCATTTTTTGTCAGCAACCATTTTTTGAGCGATACTTCTGTATGCATTGCTTCGCTTTGAGACACAGCCATAGTGCTAAATAATCTATCTAATGCTGCCAAGTGAGATGCAGGGTGCCTTTCTGCGTCACACCCTAACCTGACACTCCTCTGCTTCAGGCTGCCCATTCTCCGCCAATCCCTGAGCTCGCTTTGTCACGTCACTCAGTTGCTGCCTGACCTGGAAAAAGAAGCTCTTAACAAAACTATAACGACTGAGACAAATCCGACACAAGTATTTTTTATATTTAACAAATAATCTTTAAAGGACAAGTTTGGTATTTTAAACTTAAAGCCCTGTTTTAAGATCGGTTCTGATGAAATAGAACGGTTAAGATTGAAATTTGGACACATGCTGCTGGCCCGAGAATTTTCGGTTTCTGTGGTAGCACCCCAGAATCGCTGCAAAAGATACTTTCCAACAGGTTTTATCGTAGTTTTTGTCCAACTCCATTGACTTGTATTGGATGTTCTGTGAGGTACGGTATTACTCCGCCGCCGGAAACCGAAATGGGGTTGTTTGTATTCTTTCTGTAGTCTTATGCAGTCTTAGTATGTAGATGTAGTCTTAGTCTTATGCACTATCCAAACATTCAAAGGTGTATTATCGCCACCAACTGGGCTGGAGTGTCTATTATTCACAGAAACCGAAAATTCTCAGGCCAGCAGCATGTGTCCAAATTTCAATCTTAACCGTTCTATTTCATCAGAACCGATCTTAAAACAGGGCTTTAAGTGTAAAATACCGAACTTTCCGAATACCGAGATCACTCTGGGATCTACAGTCCTATCCCCCCAACAAGCGCAAGAAGGGTCTTGGTTACCATGACTACGATCAGATAAGTTGGTTTTATTGCTGTTAAAAATGTGGTCATGTAGAAAAAGCAGAGGCCATAGAAAAGACACACAGTCCTTAAAACAGATTTTGCATCAATTTATGGACGAACGGATCTATAAATGAACATCCACCCCAGGACACTGTGAATGATTTATTGTCTTGTGTACTATTATGTCTTTGATACTACAGTATGTATTTTATTATACAACCAACGGTCAATGTAACCCCACCTGTATCGTGTCTCCTATCTAATTAATCCTCATTTAATGACTCACACTTTAGTGTACATCACCTTCTCTTAGAATGTAGTGTGTGTTTGTTATATCTATCTGAGTATAAATGGACACAAACGGCAAGGTATATGTCTAACCACACTTGAGATAGCGTCATAAATCCTCCCAACAGAGGAATCTCCTGCTTAGAAATCCCCCCTTTCCTAATGGTTGAGCCAACCCTGAAAGGTGGGACCTTTCTCGGGCTTTAAATGGCCTCTACACAAGCCCTTCTCTCTCTTGGCCCTGTCTTGTATGTTCGGGTTGCTGTCCTGCAGACCCCACGGCAGCAGGCCTTAACTCACAACCATCCATGTGCTCATTCAGGAGAGAGAGGACTCTCTCAACCACAACAGAATCAAGGACAACCTCAGGAGTTTGTCACAACGTTTTCATTCAATGCAGAAGAAGTCCATCACAACTCCCATCATCAACTCTTCCAACTTCCTCCCTTCTCCTGTTTGCTCTGCATGTCCTCTCCGGCACAGGGCCGGCAGACCACAATCTGCACTCCAGCCATGGGAACAGTCTCAAACCAACCACAAAAGTTCATCACCATTTCTTCAGTCAACGCCGAAGAAATCGATTGAGACTCATGAGACCATCAAAAATCCTTCTTCAGGATCTTCACAAAATGTTTCACTGCAAAGGCCATGCAAGTATACATTTAATGATGTGCTCTGAAAATGATAAGCTTATGGTTCTTTTCATAGTTAAATGGATCTTTTTCCATAGTTCCATTTCCTGCTTCCGGTTTCATTCTGTCACTCACCATTTTACCTATGTATGTATGTATGTATGTTTGGTTTAGTTATGTTTGTGATTTAGTTAATAATATGTGTGCACAATATGTATTTGGTTCTGATTCTCTGCTTGCAACAAGGTGTATTTTATGATTTAGATTTTGACTACAAGCTCTAAGTACTGTACAGTAAGAAAGTCATTTCCCTCCCCCGGAAATGAACATTACTTAGAATTGATAAACAATTAACACTGAGTGTTTATGGGATGAACAGGTGGATTGATTGTAATATTCATTTTACTACATTAAGTTAATTCTATTAACTGATCCAAATATTCATAATCAATTATAACAAGTTATGATTGATTATTAATATTTCTTTAGAGCTAATTTGCTTCAAAATCAACAGCTTTTTTCTTTGGCAAAACCTCGTGTCTGGCACAGGATTGTGAGTAAACAAAAGATAATGGGTGTAAACCCTTAACAAATGTTTGGATTTCAAAGGAAACCAACCTGTGAAAGTTCCTCCCTCTGTTTCTGTGCCTCCATCATGGCCACACTCAGCTGTCTTTCAGATTCTGCTAAAACCTGCTTCAACTGAAAACAAACAAACCAACTGTTAAATGGCAGACCAGAACGAGCCACAAGCAAGTCATGTGTTACGTATCAGAAGCTCAAGACCTATTCACAACGTCAGATGAAATTACACCATGTAGATCAAGCCATCAAACTCTTATTTATAAGACATTTATAATGGATTGAATGACTAAGATGACTTTTGTATCTCATATTGTGTTTTAGTGAATAGGCCTTTAGGCAGGAGTGTGCGCTCACGTGCGTCCTCTCTGCAGATTGGCTCTGGCTGTCAGTGGAAGCTGACTGCAGCTGTTTCTCCACCTGGGCCTCAAGCAGCATCACTTTCTCCTCCAGCTGCACTCAGGGAAAAAACATGGAAAGATAAGGGAACAGATTCAATGAGAAATATTGAGAGCTGTCATAAATGTAATTTTTAATATACACTTGCTTCAAATTACTGAAGTAACATAAAACCAAATACCTGCTTGTGATTTTCATGGTCTCTCATTGATTAGTGAACTAAATAAAATATTTATTTACTGAAACCTAATCTGAAAGAACTAGTGACGGAAACAGGTGATGGTGTATACATTTATTTTTTTAGTTAATAACAATAATATATTATTGGCATGTTGGCGAAACTGGGTGGAAAAGTCATTTCTATTGGCTGATTTTCCTATATTTATTTATTGTAATGATTTTATAGAGAATAATTTGTAGAGAACAGAAATTATTAGGCAATGCCTTTGTAAGTCGCGCTCGATCGGCCCAAAGTCTGGCATCCGACCAGCACAGGTCTCTGCATGTTACTGTCTTTTCTCATGGCAAAGGAATTGTTTAAATGCAATACATTTCTCATATGTATTAACTCGTTATTTCATCTGACTCCATAAATGCTCCATAATCTGACTCCATCTGACTCCTGAGCTGCACTCAGGGAAAAAACATGGAAAGATAAGGGAACAGATTCAATGAGAAATATTGAGAGCTGTCATAAATGTAATTTTTAATATACACTTGCTTCAAATTACTGAAGTAACATAAAACCAAACATTAGCTTATAAATGCAGGGTATCTGCAGTGTTTTTCAAATCAAATTTACCTCCACCAATAAAATAATACTGTATGTCCATCCAGAACAAACCGATACATCTCAAAATAAATCATGCATCTCAGTATCATGTAATCCTATTAGGACTTAATGCTGCTTATCAAAAAAGGGTAACTGCAGTTTTAAAATACTCAAGACACCAAACATTATTGTGCTAAAAAAGTTCTTTAAAAAAGTCTTTATATCTAACAGGGTGGCTTGGAAACTACAAGAGTTTGTTGAATTCAATTCAAAAGATTTACTTTTTGTGTAACCAAAATACCAATAATAACCAGGATAAAGAAGATTTTGTGCATGATGCTGGACTTTTAATTATGAACGAGCCTGAAATACACTGTCTTCCTTATAAGGGCGTTTTGTTCAGTCTCCACCTCCAAACTGCATCTGACTCAACTGAAATCTTTCATGTGTCATAAACATATCTCTTTCTTCTGACTTTATCACAAATACAAAATATAAATAACAGGATGACAGTAGGATATATCCCAACACAATCATTTTGTAATTAATTGTGTATATTAAATGAATAGGCCTATATATACAGTATATATATATAAAAAAAATGGCTCTCATTAATGCAATGCAATTATTTGAATTGCATCTGTTCAAACCCGTAGGCTACATGTGCTACAGTGTGATAGCCTACTAAACTCAATCTATAACTATATGAAACTGCATTCTGCTAATACCTGCTTGTGATTTTCATGGTCTCTCATTGATTAGTGAACTAAATAAAATATTTATTTACTGAAACCTAATCTGAAAGAACTAGTGACGGAAACAGGTGATGGTGTATACATTTATTTTTTTAGTTAATAACAATAATATATTATTGGCATGTTGGCGAAACTGGGCGGAAAAGTCATTTCTATTGGCTGATTTTCCTATATTTATTTATTGTAATGATTTTATAGAGAATAATTTGTAGAGAACAGAAATTATTAGGCAATGCCTTTGTCGCGCTCGATCGGCCCAAAGTCTGGCATCCGACCAGCACAGGTCTCTGCATGTTACTGTCTTTTCTCATGGCAAAGGAATTGTTTAAATGCAATACATTTCTCATATGTATTAACTCGTTATTTCATCTGACTCCATAAATGAAAAGGGTTTTAATGATATCCGTGTATCATTAAATGTGAGCGAATGTTTTACTATTCTTTTTAAACTCTTCACGTTAAAAAAATTGCTGTAGTTATGCAGCTGTTTGCCAGTAACTTACTGTAGATTTAAATTGATGTATATTTACTGGCAACAGTTTGTTCAAAGTTAAATGAACATTAAACATTAACAAGTCTTTGTCTTTACAGAATAAAAAAAATAACAATCTAATGCAAAGCATTCTGGGAACCAGAAATTTTCATCAACCTTTTTCTGTTTTTTTTTCCCTTCAGATTTTGGTTCCCAGAATGCTTTGCATGAGGCTGTTATTTTAGTTTTATTCTGTAAAGATAAAGATTTGTTAATGTTTAAGTTCATTTAACTTTGAACAAACTGTTGCCAGTAAATATACATCAATTTAAATCTACAGTAAGTTACTGGCAAGCAGCTGCCAGTAATACTGTAATTTCTACAGATTTTTTTTACAGTGTCGAATGAAAATAATGTCAAAGTCAATTAGAATAATCAATATAACAATTTATGTCAGGTAAATGTAGCATTACAATTTCATAATCAATTCAAAGATAATCAATGGTAAACATCAAATGCTCTAGAACCAAGAGGAAAATACCCGACAAGAAATACGTGATGCAGAGAGACTCGGCTCTCGACATCACGGGCTGATCTGGATACAGAAAAGAGATCCCCGAGCTCTCGCTGCATTTCATTATATACCCAGACCTCATTTCAAATCTAAACATCGTCCACAGTGGAAATTTACCTGCAATTTGCTAGCAGTGGAAAATTTGCATTCAGATGGTCAAATCAAATGGTCAGAAGGTGTTAACTCAAAGACACACCCTCCAGTGTGGAAGATATTTCTAAACTTCTTAAGAACTTTATTACCTTTTGGTTTACTTCTTTGGGAATGAGACATTTCTACCAGTCGCACTGAGACATTTCAAAGTAATACCAAACATGTATAAAACTCGATAATTATTCACATTAAACCATTTAGATGCTTGTGTGTGTTTGGGAGATCTCACCACGAGTGGGGGTCGAGGGAAAGAGATGTAAATTAGAATGATTCTGAAGTGAGATTTGCGTCTCGAATGGTGGGCATGAGGGGGTCCAAATGGTAATTTCCTTTGTTCTCTCAGAGAGTAGGCTTCTCCTACATTCTTAAAATTTTCCAGTCTTACACCTTACATCTGTCACGCTTTTGGCTGCGTGAGGCACGTCAAAGTAGAGGTCTGCGCGGGACACAATTTTCAGACCCGCTCCCGCCCGCTCCCGCAGTGTTCAGTCCCGCTCCCGCCCGCTCCCGCAGTGTTCAGTCCCGCTCCCGCCCGCTCCCGCAAAGATTTGTCATTTTTAGTACCGCTCCCGCCCGCATCTGTGATATAATGTCCCGCTCCCGCCCGCACTTTCTGTCTGACGAAAGGTCTTGAGGAAAAAAATGCGTGCACACAAAATTCCTTACCAATACTTGGTAACATTTATTGGTCCCATATTACGAACAGCATAATATTCACAACAGTACTTTATCTGAAGCACTAGAGGCGCTCTGTTCCTCGTCCATGCTGTCTATTTTGAACTTGAACTAGCTTTCGAATTCGAACTCGGAGCAGCGGGAAAGGAATTGTCTCTAAACAAGTGTGCGTGAGATTAGGCCCCGCCCTACCCGACAACATTCACAAGTTTAGGCTGCTTAAAACGTTTTTATTGCTGCCAATCAGAATCTCCCTCACAACTACAAATTATGTACGCTACTTTAATCATTTATATATTTTACTTTATACTCATATTTAATTTGCGGGAGTGCAGCGTATCATCCCTCCCGCCCGCACCCGCAAGTGCACCTCATCATCCCGCCCGCTCCCGCAATGACCTTTAAAAATTTGTCCCGAGCCGCACTGTTTTGCGTCGGGACCCGCGGGTCCCCCGCGGGAGTGCAGACCTCTACGTCAAAGCAGTCTCAGACAACAGGATGAAGTGACAACAGGAATTTAATATAAACAGAAACTATCAAAACTACAACTCAGTGTTGACGAGAACCGACAGTGAACAGAGAACCATGAGGAACTTAAATACACAGATGAAATAGGTCATGGTGAGTGATGATAATCGCTGGCAGGTGCGGGTAATTGTGAAATAGGTGCAGGTGTGAGCCGGAGAGGATGATGGGACATGTAGTGAAGACGGTGACTAACAGGTGACCGTGACAGTACTCCCCCCTCCCGATAGGCGCGTCCTCGCGCCGTATACAGTGCAACCGGGGAGGGTGGGCGGGCATCCTGAGACATCCTCTGGAGGGTCGGCAGGGTCTGAAGACTCCAGGATGGTACAGGCAGAGCAGGTCAGAGAAGGTTGTGCAGGAGGCCAGGGTGGAGCAGGCTGTGCAGACGGCCAGGGCGGAGCAGGCGGAGGGAGGAGCCATGGTGGAGGCAGGGCTGGCGACTCCAGGGGGCCGACTGATGGAGGTGGAGCAGGTGGAAGAACCGACGAGAGAGAGCCAGAGAGCCAACGGGCCAAGGCGATAATGAGGATCTCGAGGGACATGGCGATGCCGATGGCTCTGGCGACCGAGACGCAGGCGGGGATTCAGAAGGCTGCAGTGGAGCCGGAGCGACAGAGGACCATGGTGGAGCTGGAGGGAGTGAGGAGCCTAACGAAGCCAGAGGAGTGTAGTCCAGAGGCGAGGGCAGGCCGACGAATGACCGAGGCGGAGCCGGGGAGACGAGGGAAGACAGCGGAGCTGGTGGACTGATGGGCCATGGTGGAGATGAGATAGGTAGGAGCCAAGATTGAGCTGATGGATCAACGGGCCGAGCTGGAGTCCTGGTCGTGGAGGTTGGAGGTGGAGACCAGAATCCAGGTCTAGGGACAGGAACAGGCACTGACTTGGCGGCAGCCATCCAGGCTGAGGGCTGTGATGGATTTTTAATAGATAATATAGTAAACTGTTTTTTAGAACTAATCAGGTTTCTGACTCTAAAAATATGTGCAGAGGAAGATGGCTGGTGATGGTGGTTGACTGGCGATGTCACCATCAGCCTAACCCACAGTGAAGGGTGAACCGCTGGTCCGCTCAACAATAGCACGTGGTCCAGATATTGGGCAAACGTGCTTGGGATTGATGCCGCTGGAGCTTGCTTGTACAGATGCGTGTCCAATCCGCACCAAAATAATTTTTTTGGGATGTCATCTGCCCAGCTTACCCTTTCAGAAATCTCCAGGAACTCGCGACATATTCCTCGATCTGGCGGCCCTCCTGGAAGGTGGTCACCAGTCGAGAGACAGGATCAGAAGGGGTGAGAAGAACAACCATTCTGTTTTCCTTTTGGTCGGTTCTTCTGTCACACTTTTGGCTGTGTGAGGCACGTCAAAGCAGACTCAGACGACAAGATGAAGTGACAACAGGAATTTAATATAAACAGAAACATCCAAAATTACAACTCAGTGTTGACGAGAACCGACAGTGAGCAGAAAACCATGAGGAACTTACAGTAAATACACAGATGAAATAGCAAGACAAGGTGACAACAGCTGAACATGGTGAGTGATGATGATCGCTGGCAGGTGCGGGTAATTGTGAAGTAGGTTCGGGTGTGTGCCACAGAGGATGATGGGACATGTAGTGAAGACTGTGACTAACAGGTGACAGAGACAACATCAAAGTTTTCATTGGTCATAAGGTCTAAGTAATCTTTGAGAAGAACTACTTGTAAGACCTACTTACGGTGTTATTATTTTGTATCAGATACATTCCTGAGTTTACTTAACCCACATCGTCTTGAGGTAACAAGAACTCGGCTTCTTGTTTCAACTTGTTTGTAAAGGAATGTGAAGGCCACAAACTGGTTCAGATCTCATACCTTAAACTAAAGCATATATAAAGATGGGTAATACCTATGGAATGAAGATTAAAAATAATAAAAATTGGTAAGTTGTAGTCCTGTGTCTGCCTAATCTAATACAGATCATTTTATGAGGTTCATACAACAATCTGCTATTTGTTTCAATTGTGTCTTCCTCAAAGTCATCTGTTAGGAAATCCTGGCGTACTTAAAGGACAACTCCGGACAAAAATGAACCTAGGGCTAAATAACACATGGGTACAGAGTTGACCGTTCTCTGGGATGCATTTTCATGATAATCGAATGTACCCAGTTTTAACGTTAGTTTTAGTTTAACCACAGATTAGGAGCCATCACAGTCTCGACCAGTCGAACCACAAACGCCGTGCTACGTGAGCTGAACTGTGACTATCAACCAGCACGTAGCACGGCGTTCGTGGTTCAACTGGTCGAGACTGTTTTCCAAAGATGGCTCCTGCTTGTATACGCGAAGTGTACTCTTTATAAAGCATCTTCTTATTAAACTGTTTGTACACTACCTGCAAACCGAAGCATTGAGAACTTTGTTAGAGACCCTAATTATGCTACTGTGTTAGTGTGGGGTTACGGCGACGGCGCGCACTCCCTGGTCTGTGACACTTCTTTCTTCTGTCATTTTTTTCACGGTCCCGGCCACTGCCTACGGAGAAGATCCGGGCTCGGGACTGGGAGCCACAGCGGACTGCTTAGCCGTTCTTTGACCGGGGGCGAGGTCATGAAGAGCAAGACCTCTACGAGGGATGGAACGGGGCATCAAGTGACTGATAGCCTTCAAACGCTTTTGCGCCTCAGAGAAACGCTCAGTAACTGACTCCACGGCGTCACCAAAGAGGCCGCAGTAAGTGATTGGAGCATTTAGGAGCGTCTCGCGGTCTTCGTCCTTTAGGTCAGTTAGGGTTAACCACAGGTGCCTGTTAAGGACGACCATGGAGCGACCAATGGCCTGGGCGGAACGCTTTGTAAACATGAGCGCGAAGTCTGTTGCCGCACGCAGGTCTTTCACGACGTCCGCGTCCACGACGCAGCCATCCAGGGACCACAGAAGCTTTGCCTGAAACACCTGGCAATACTGCCATGAAATGCAGAGCGGATGCCGCTTCGCCTGCAGAAGCATAGGCCTTGTCAGCCAGATGAGCTGTGAACTTGCAAGGCTTGGACTGCAGGCTGAGATCCGTGCCCAGAGACGAAAAGTACGGGCACAGGTGCACAGCGACGGTGTCCTCGGCGGAGGGCATGCGCACATAGCCGCGGGCGGTGTGGACGTCGTTGTAGGACGGAGTCTTCCTCCTCGAAGCAACCTGGCGGCGTCCCAACTGGAGATTCCCGCAGCTTCATGTTGAGTTACCGCTCTCAAAAGTGCACTATAAGATGTCACCCATCCTTAGCAGCAGTGTGTACTTAAATAAAATCATGTGATTTTCAAAAACTTTGAATGTGTCTTAACTCGTAATTTTATACAAGAGGTACCAAAAACTTTTATACAGTTTGTCATGTTGGACATTATAAAATGTTTTTCCAAAGTATTTTTTGAATTCTAAATCCAGATAAATCTTTGCAGAAAGGATCAGCCTTTTTGAAACATTGAAAGCCATATTGCTGTTTATTTATTAATCATCAAACTTATACAGTGGTGTTGAAGCCAGCTACAGAGAGGGCATTCCAAATGCTGTTCCCATGTACCATACGATTATGCATACTCATTCACTTACAAGTAATTAATTGCACTAGTTGATGTACGAATAACGTACATACAGTTTCCCTTTTAACACTGACATCAGGAGGAGATGCAAGAACACTAAGAATATAATAAGGCAGTTGAGGAATCATTTCTGACATGGTCAGAAGGTTTAAGCTGGAATGTAAAGTGAAAATAGTTCCAGCACACCTAATTTTCTTTGCACTAGTTACATTTCTCAACAATTTCTACCAAGACTATAGACCAAGGGAAAAAAAAGTGAAAAAAAATTTCAGGAATGCTTCATTTTGGTCATCTTAAGGCAATTTTTGGCAAAACGTTTTGTTTTCCACCTCAAACAGAAGTGCCTTGCTTCAGCTCTCCATCACCCTCCTGGAAATCAAAGCACAAACAACATTAACAGACATGCAGCTATTCATGCTACTATATAAACTTATGTACAGTATCTCACAAAAGTGAGTACACCCCTCACATTTTAGCAAACATTTTAGTATATCTTCTCAAGGGACAATACTATAGAAATTAAACGGATATATTTTAGAGTAGTCAATGTGCTGCTTGTATAGCAGTATACATTTACTGTCCTCTGAAAATAACTCAACATACAGCAATTATTGTCAAAATAGCTGGCAACAAAAGTGAGTACACCCTAAGTGATAATAGCTGTACGTCGTTTTAACCATGCAGAGCCATGCAAATGTCCTATTCAACATGTTCATGTTTTCATCTGCTTGACAGGACCATACAAATTGGTGTATCTTGTATTAGAGCAAGATTAAAATAAAAATTTGTGCTTTGAGTACAATTCTCTCATAAGGACCACTGGATGTTCAACATGGCACCTCATGGCAAAGAACTCTCTAAAGCCCCTTTCACACAGCGCGTTGATCCCGGGAAATTGCCAGAACGCCTTCTGTGTGAACGCAAACACGACCCGGGATTGATCCTGGGATCGATGCCGGGTCAGGGACCTAGTAACATTGCCGGGATCAGTCCAGGAACGCGCTCTGTGTGAACAAAAGCCGTAATGAATGCCGTGTCGTAATGATGACGCTGAAGTGAAAGCAGGCTAGTGAAACGGTACGTAATGCGCTAGTTTATGATTGAATCAAAGAAAAAAAAATGCACAAGCGTGGTTTCTCAAGAGAGATCGCAGCTCATAAGCAAACTATAGACGCTGCTGACACATTACATGTCACATCGATGTCACGTGTCTTTAAGGAAATTTTATGGGTTGTGTGTGAACGCACTCTGATTCTGAAAAATCACTGGCAGTGTGAATGAACCAAAATCAAACGAACCCGGGTCACTTTATCCGTGTATTTTCCGGAATATGAGTGCTGCTGGTACTGGGGAGCTGAGCTTCATTGAGGGAAACATGGATTCCAATATGTACTGTGACATTCTGAAACCTCCCTTCAGAAACTGGGCCGAACGGCATGACAACGACCCCAAACACACCGCCAAGAAGACAACTGCCTTGCTGAGGAAGCTGAAGGTGGAGTGGCCAAGTATGTCTTCAGACCTAAACCCTATTGAGCACCTGTGGGGCATCCTCAAATGGAAGGTGGAGAAGCGCCATGTGTCTAACATCCAGCAGCTGCATGATGTCATTATGGAGGAGTGGAAGAGGATCCCAGCAACAACCTGTGAAGCTCTGGTGAATTCCATGGCCAGGAGGATTAAGGCTAGATAACAATGGTGCTGACACAAAATATTAACACTTTGGACACAGTTTAGATATGTTCACTTTAGGGTGTACTCACATTTGTTGCCAGCTATTTTGAAAATAATGGCTGTTTGTTGATTTATTTTCAGAGGTCAGTAAATATATACGGCTATACAAGCAGCATATTGACTACTCTAAAATATATAGTTTCATTTCTATAGCATTTTCCCTTGAGAAGATATACTAAAATGTTTGCTGAAATGTGAGGGATGAACTCACTTTTGGGAGATATTGTATAATGTTTTTACCTTGTCTTGCAACTGATCCTGCAGGTTTCTGACTTTCTCTTTCTCTTTGGCAAGTTGGTCCTGACTGTTTCTCAGCAGCTGCTGGAGTTTGGTGGCTGCCTGGCCCAAATCTTTGGTCATCTTTCGCTCCTTCTCTAGACACTCCTAAAACAACAAGTCACAAGCATCATTGTCATGTCAGCATTAAAGACTACATTAAAAAAAAAGTACTAAATCGTTCCACCCTTTGAGAGTGATTTCACATGCAACATCAAACTCTAGAACTTGTGAACATAGGCACAAAAAACGATCATACAGTTTATCATTTAGTCAAAATGTACCTTCAGCTGAACAACATCACCCATGGCGGCAGTGTCTTCAGCTGCCTTCATCTGTTCTAGATGGCTCTGAAGCTGTCTTTTGAGGGCCTCCTGAGCCTAAAAAGGATGGAATTAAAGAGTTTAATGAATAATGGGCTTTAAAAATCAAGAAACAAGGTCATGGACACTGCTGTACCTGCTCCACTTCTGCAGAGAGCTGCTGGTTTAGAGTCTGTTCACCCTGCAGTTTTTCCAATGTCTGTTCCAGCTGAGCCTGGACCTGACCAAGCCAACAAAGCGGTACCACATCAGCAATGAGAGCTACTGAAAAACCTTTCCATGCCATCCAACACAAGAGCTGCATTAGTTGCACTGCATTCAAAATACAAGCATAAAAAAAAAAGAAGTGCGCGTTTCAAATCGAAAGACATGTTAGTGGTTAAAATGGTGAGTGTGAGAGAAAACCCAAAAGTGGATGAGATATTCAGAGGTGAAAACAGGCACCTAGGTTAACAGAAGCCGCTGAAACAAAAATGCAGAAATATGAGCGGTTAGAGTTATGAGAAAAACGTCTCCTCATTGGCAGCACTGGATAGGGAAAAAAAGATGTGTATGGTACATAATTATAGCCTCTAGTATAGGGGGAAATTATCCTCAAAAATAAAAATAATATATGGTCAAGTAATTTAAACAATATGACCAAATTTGAGACATTGTAACACTGACTTTTTTTGTAAATAATAACAATAGTGTATCCGGTCAAAAGTTTGGAAACATTACTTTTTTTTATGTTTTTGAAAGAAGTCTCTTATGCTCATGAAGCCTGCATTTATTTAATCAAATATACAGTAAAAACAGTATTGTGAAATATTATTACAATTTAAAATAATGTTTTTTTATTTTAATATACTTTAAAATATAATTTATTTCTGTGATGCAGAATTTGTGAATCTGTGAAGCTGAATTTTCAGCATCATTACTCCAGTCTCCAGTGTCACACTATCCTTCAGAAATCTTTCTGATATGCTGATTTATTATCTAATGTTTGAAACAATTGTGCTGCTTAATATTTGTTTATAACCTGTGATACTTTTTTAGGATTCTTTGAAGAATAAAAAGTTAAAAAAGAACAGCATTTATTTAAAATAAAAATCTTTTGTAACAATATACATTACCGTTCAAAAGCTTTTTTTTACTAATACTTTTATTCAGCAGGGATGCGTTAAATTGATAAAAATGTAAAGTAAAGATTTATATTATTAGAAAATATTTCTATTTTGAATAAATGCTGTTCTTTTTAACTTTTGGATCAATAAATCCTGAAAAAAAGTACCACAGGTTCCAAAAATATTCATCAGCACAACTGTTTCAAACACTGATAATAACTGAGTATCAAATAAGCATATTAAAATGATTTCTGAAGGAGCCATTTTTTGTCAGCAACCATTTTTTGAAAGACTACTTCTGTATCCATTGCTTCGCTTTGAGACACAGCCATAGTGCTAAATAATCTATCTAATGCTGCCAAGTGAGATGCAGGGTGCCTTTCTGCGTCACACCCTAACCTGACACTCCTCTGCTTCAGGCTGCCCATTCTCCGCCACTCCCTGAGCTCGCTTTGTCACGTCACTCAGTTGCTGCCTGACCTGGAAAAGGAGGCTGTCACTCAACAAAACCAACAGCTTTTTTCTTTGGCAAAGCCTCATGTCTGGCACAGGATTGTGAGTAAACACAGGATAATGGGTGTAAACCCTTAACAAATGTTTGGATTTCAAAGGAAACCAACCTGTGAAAGTTCCTCCCTCTGTTTCTGTGCCTCCATCATGGCCACACTCAGCTGTCTTTCAGATTCTGCTAAAACCTGCTTCAACTGAAAACAAACAAACCAACTGTTAAATGGCAGACCAGAACGAGCCACAAGCAAGTCATGTGTTACGTATCAGAAGCTCAAGACCTATTCACAACGTCAGATGAAATTACACCATGTAGATCAAGCCATCAAACTCTTATTTATAAGACATTTATAATGGATTGAATGACTAAGATGACTTTTGTATCTCATATTGTGTTTTAGTGAATAGGCCTTTAGGCAGGAGTGTGCGCTCACGTGCGTCCTCTCTTCAGATTGGCTCTGGCTGTCAGTGGAAGCTGACTGCAGCTGTTTCTCCACCTGGGCCTCAAGCAGCATCACTTTCTCCTCCAGCTGCACTCAGGGAAAAAACATGGAAAGATGGGAACAGATTCAATGAGAAATATTGAGAACTGTCATAAATGTAATTCTTTATTGGTTCAAACTACTGAAGTAACAAAACGAAACATTAGCTTGTTTTGAGTATAAATGCAGGGTATCTGCAGTGTTTTTCATATCAAATTTACCTGCACAAATAAAATAATACTGTATGTCCATCCAGAACAAACCGATACATCTCAAAATAAATCATGCATCTCAGTATCATGTAATCCTAGAAGGACTTAAAGCTGCTTTTCAAAAAAAGGTAACTGCAGTTTTAAAATACTTTTTTTTGGTAATGATATTGGTTTATGTACCAATATAATAATACATACAAATTACTGATATTAGATTTTGCTGATACAATAATAATGAGTTTTTTTAAAAAGACACATTATTGTGCTAATACTAGTTAAATCTATATGCTAAATGTGTTAAAAAAAAACTTCTTAGTCGTTATATCGAATAGGGTGGCCCAGAAGCTACAAGAGTTTATGTTGAATTAAATTACAGATTTAGTTTGTGTGTATCCAAAATACCAATAATAACCAGGATAAAGAAGATTTTATGCATGATGCTGGACTTAATTATAAACAAGCCTGAAATACACTGAGGCTATTTTAAATGTCTAAACTTCACTAAATTACTGCTCATTCAAACAGATGAGGGAGATAAAAAATGCACTCTTACAACCATCTTCAACATATTACAATGTGAACAATGTCATAAGTCATCAACAGTAGATCATAAGAAATCGGTTTGCATTAATGTGTGGTATTAACTGATTGTGAACTGCACTTAAGCCGCGAGCCTGTAAAATGTGCAACAGCGACGCAATGTTATTTTGAAAAGTGCAGTGCTCACATTTAATTAAATCATAAAATTTTGAAGATAATAATCCCTTTTTACATTTAATAGGCTGTATCGCTCCTGGATTTCTTAATATGATTTAGATATTCATCTTTTGTATTCATACAGTGTCCTACAGTACAAAAACTAATTTCCACTGATGAAATTTGTACCTGTTGGGTGCTCTGGTTTGCCGCTCTCAAGCTCTGTGTTGTCTCTTCTAATTCCTGCACCTTCTTGAGTGCCTATGAAAACACAACATGACAGATTGAAACTTTCACACACTCACTGTCCCTTGGTGGTAGTGATCTTCCAAATTTCCACTGAAACGTTATCCATAAACACAACTTGTCCAATAAAACTTTGATAACAAATTCATAACCAAATCTAAAAGATATTTTCTATGATCAAAGAAAACACTTTCTATGTGTCTGCAGAAATGTGTGTGTTAGTGTATAAACCCACCATCTTCAGTTTGTCATCTGACTCCATTATCTGGGTCCTCCACACAGTCTCCTCCTCCTCTACGCTCTTCTGAAGTGTTTTCAGCATCCCCTCCTACAGAATAAGATTAAACAAATATGGCTCAATGTCATTCCCATTAAAATTTAATGGATTATTAGTGTATAATCTCACCGTCTCAGCCAGTACGCTCCTGTACTGTTCACACTCAGACTGTAGTGTGCACTGACTCTCCTGGGCTGCCTGTAATTTCCCCATTAACTCCTATATAATAAAAGAACATTGTAATAACTACAAATATGCCTTACATGCCCACTAGGGAGCGATGAAGAGACACTAAGATAATAAAAAGCACAAGGCCAGAAACTGCAGCATGCTCACCTCCATCTCTGTGCTTTGCTGGGATTCTTGGGTCTGTTGCTTCTGATTAAGCACCTCTTGTGCATTCACAGCAAAGTCCTGAAGCCATTTGGTCTGAAGGAAAAAAAATAGAGACTCAGGATTAGACAGCACTTAAGGATGTGAATATAGGAAGTGATGAACATATATTTATTAACATCCATTTATTAATAAAGTGACTCCATTTAATGTTCATGACAAGATCAAGTACACTACCACTTGGGGTGACTAAGATTTTTGGTTAGAAAGAAATTCTTTAAGCAACAATGCATTTAATAGCTCAAAAGTGACAGTAAAGACATTACAAAATATTTCTAATGTAAATAAATGCTGACACAAAAAAATTATCATGGTTTTCACAAAAGATATTAACCAACACAACTGTTTTCAACATTGATAAGAAACGCTTCTTGTGCACCAAATCAGAATATTTTAATTATTTCTGAAAGATCATGTGACACTGAAGACTGTAGTAATTCTGCTTAAAATTAATTTGTCATCATAGGAATAGATTACATTTTAAAAGATATTAAAATAGAAAAACTTTATTTTAAATGGTAATAAAATTTCACATATGACTGTTTTTTGATTAAATAAATGCAGCCTTAGTGAGCATAAGAGATTTCTTTCAAAAACATTAAAAAAATTCTTTCCAACCCCAAACTTTTTGTAGTGTACGTATAGAGGCACTGATGTTACATGTATTTGCATTTCAAAAACAAGCCAACATTACAAGTGAATCCAAAACAAAACTGAGAAATGAAACAACCAGAAAACTGAAATCCAAGACACCTGTGCTGTCTCTATGTTGATGTGTGGAAAAAGAGAGTGAAGAACTTCTTTGGTCTCAGCCTGGAAAGATTTCAGCATGCCCTCCAAACTCTCCTGTAATGACATTATATGCTCAGAGACAACTGAACACACCATTTACATTAACAGCACAAAACGTCTTAAACTTGACATTCTATTTTCTGTCTTAGGTATTAGACTCTTAGCACAACTAAACACTGACTAATCCAAAAGAAACTTTCAAATAGTGAAACAATGTGAAAAGATTTTAAGTAAGATTTGAGAACTGCAGCGTAAAATAACACTTCCTTGATCCTTGATATGGTGTCACCATTTTCGATACCTGTAGTACCGGTCACATTTTACACACGCAGAAAAACCTATATAGTATCTTTACGTCAACACTCCTGAAATGGAAATGCAAGAGCTCTGCAACAATCTGCTTTATACAGCAATGCCATTTACCCAGCTGACATGATGGTGTGTTGCCTACGCATATTTTTATGAATCACTGTGTACATGCAAGATAACACGTCCACAATTGTCTCGGGTACTTACGCAACTCTTGCCTTGTGACTGATTTAGTTTCTTGAGCTGCTGCACTTCCTGTTGTAGTGATGTCACTAGGCTCTCTTTTTCAGATAGACTGAAAAACATCACGAAAAACCACTCAACAAAGAATGATAGTAATGTGGGTGGCTGACAGGAACAAAGATGCAGTGGCCTTCAGTAGTACTGAATATGTACCTTTTATGTAGTGACTCCAGTTTGGCTGTGCGGTCTTCCAGCTGCAAATGAAGAGTGCATTTATAGAAATGGTCCAAAACATGTTATTTTTTGTTTTTTTTAAAGGGGACCTATTATGCCCTTAAATTTTTGGGGTCTACTAGAATAGGTTTTTATGCTTGAATGTTCAAAAAATAATTTACATTGTTACAGCACCTGTAATGCTCTGGCTGCATCCGAAATCACATTCTCTTGAGCAAGTTCTTACTTTGCGACCGCTAAAAAAGTATGTTATATACAGTATGAATGCGTGTATTATGAATGTAATCTGGACGCACTACATTCACCATGTTGACTATGCAATGTGACCTACCAGGGTCAGCTTCACTGCCATTAAAAAATCCTCTCCCGTGGCCTCATGGGCCTCATATGTCCATCATATGCACACTACAGAATCTCACCAGAAGTAGAAAGTACTGGGTACTTTGACTACCCTTTTATGAATACTGTGAATTCGTACGTACTTCTTTCGTCACATATTGTTTTTCGCCTTCTATATAGTAGGGAAGTACGTGATTTAGGATGTAGCCTTAGCTTAGTTCTAGTCTCTATGAAGCCCCTCCTTCCGAAAGCAAAATGTGCTCTGAATGGTCGGCTGGACCAGTGTGCTGTGATTGAACCACTGCTTCGAGCGTGTTTCAGAAGTATTTCAGGTTCAGAAACAGGGCTTACCAGTGATGGGAATAACGGCGTTATAAATAAACGGGCGTTACTAAAGGCATTATCTTTTCCAGTAACGAGTAATCAAACGAATTACTGTTGCCCCGTTACAACGCAGTTACCGTTACTGACAAATTAATGTGGCGTTAGCCGCGTTACTATAATTGAACTCACTGAAGCGGTTTTCATCCGAGTAGGCTCTCTCTCCACCATAGGACCTGCAAAGTTTTTACTCTGGTGTGAGCAGGGTATCTGCACACTTTTTAAAGTCAAATTTAAGGCTTTTTAAGACCTTTTTAAGACCTGAAGAAATCAAAATTAATACCTTACATTAGGGGTGCGCAATATTGACAAAAATGTCTCAATATTTTCAAAGGTTTGTTGTTGATAATTAGATGATATTTTACTGATTGTGTTTGTGTACTGGTACCATGGCTGGTTTAGGCCTGTTGTTGACAGCTGACTCACAAAGATATTCATATTTTTCATATTCTATACAGTTGTCAGTTCACAGCAGTGAAAGAAATTAAATTTTTTTATTAAAGGGCAATATTTGCAACCTTAAATTGAGTCCCAGGGGCATTTTCACCCATATATGGACTTTTTTTTTACTTAGAGGTATGCATCACCTTTTATGTCAAATTCTAACATTCAAATTCAATTATATTAGAATAATAACACAACACCACTGTTACCAGTTAAATTAAATCATTAAATCAAAATCCATCTTTGCAGTGCAGAGGAGACACAGAAGCAGCATCAGATCTGGCATTAATATATTTACACTCCATTTACAATTGCATAAATAAAGCTATGATATATTCAATTCTTAATTCAATATTTAAATATGAACTGATTTCTAATTGTAACATTTTAATTGAATGGTACTTTAAATGTGAAACTAAACCCGCCAGTAGGGGGCGGCAAATCACTGTCTCAGGGAGTCATTCATTCAACCGATTTGTTCAAACGGCTGATTCATTCAGGAAGTGCAAGTGATTATTCATTGAATCGTTAAAATGATTCGTTCAAAACGCGGATTTCAGTCAAGAAATCTTTTGCATTGAGACTCTGCTACGGTTTCATTTTGAAATTCTCATCAGCGAAATAAAGGGAAAACAAACAATATTGACAATATTGTTTATAAAATGTAACAATGTTAATTTAACTGTTATATTAAATAAATATCATATTTGCTATTGTGCACGGAAAACAGCCCTCTTGCTGATGTAATATTGTATGATAGCAACATATGATATATAAAATACCAAAACTTTATACGTCTATTAGGGAACATACCTATAAAACTGCACTGACACATCACGCAGTGAAAGCAAGCATGAGAGACAATAAGATGTCAGCTCGCAGTGCGCGCTAGTCGCCTACAAAGTTAACGTTAAAGTAAAACAATGATTACAATATCATAATAGACAATACACGTCGCACACCACTACGCACATAAAGAATGAACTTACAATTGAACTGAAATTAACCAGCTTTCTCATCCTTCTCTCCTGCTGTTTCACGTGCAGGAGACAGACGTAATGCTGGCGCGAATGTGACGCGAAATGTCACGTGAACGAGCAAATCCACAAAGAACGAATAATAAATAAAAAAGTACGCTAATTAGATAGCTTTAATTTGGAAAACATTTAGATATGTCTAAGTCAAATTGCCATCGAAAATTTAAGACCTTTCATAAGTAAAAACAAGACTTTAAAGGCCTTACATTTTTTAAATCTAATTTAAGACTTTTTAAGGACCCGCGGACACCCTGTGTGTGTGTGTGTGTGTGTGTGTGGACAAAAGCGAAGCGAACGCCGCGAGTGCGCTCAACAATGCGCGAGAGAGAACGAGTGTGACTGAGAGCGCGCTCAACAGTTGGGCAAGAGAGACCGAGGGTGTCCGAGCATTATATAGTTTGTTTATAAATAAATTACAAATTTCAGCATTAGAATAATCTCTATAGCCAATTGGTATAATCTGCAACGTTTTAGGTTATAATATAAAACCCGAAAATAACCTGCAGAGAACATTCTCAGAAAACATCTTTGTTTGACGGTTGTAAACACGTGCGGCAAACATGCCTAGAATTTGGCTTAAATAACCTCTGATGACGTTCTCTGTAGGTTATAAAAATAAACCCCCGGCCAAAATATTATATTTTATTATTATTATTATTTTGGTAAATTGTTCAGTATTATATTGAGAGAGAACTTCTTAAGAAAATACTTAGGCTACAGTATGTCTACTAGTTGTCAAGTTGTGTAACAGTTTTAGCATTTTAATATGCACTACAAAGAGTATGTATAATTTTTATAATTATTTATTCATTTTTGGTACATTTCTTAATGTTTATAATTTATAATTTATTTTTAAACTTATTTGTTGGCCAGTTGTGGTCTGTGCGATATTAAGTATAAACCATCTATTATGTTTTATTGTTCTACTATAGTAATGATAATATTTAGAATAATATATTGAATTTAATAGGTGTCTCTCACATTGTCCCACAGCAACATTAAAATAGTGTGGATTAGTGTTCAATGTTTTATAATAATAATAATTTATTCTATTAAGTGTCCATTTCATTCATTTAACATAGCCTATTTAATACTGGGGGCATCCAAGTTATTTAACATAGGCCTATTTGATTTTTTTTTTTTAAGTAACAATAGTTATTATCTCTGGAAATAGGTTACTTTTATAAGGATGTAACTCAGTTACTAACTCAGTTACTATTTGTGAGAAGTAACTAGTAACTATAACTAATTACTTTTTTTAAGTAACATGCCCAACACTGGTGCTTACTGATATAGAGGATAACTCTCTTTGAATTGGACTTTGTGCTTTGTAACTTTGCAGAGATTTTTCTTGTTCAAACAGAAACACTACACACTAAAGAAAGTTGAAAATATAAAAAAGCATAATAGGATCCCTTTAAACGAACAAAATTATACACTTTAGCTTTAAAAAAACAGAATAATTTTTTTAAACAGCAAAGTCTCACTAACTTGAGTGTTGTACTGTTCTTTATACTGCCTTATCTCTTCTTCAAACGAAACCACCTGAGACTCTTTTTCTTTCAAACTACAAGAACAGGAAAGAGAGGACACATGGCATTAAATCTTAACAGAATGTGAAAAAAACATGAATTTGAAGCTGTTACTTGGATCACAAATGACGCATACCTGTTTTGTAGCTTTTCCAGCATTTCTGTGTTTTCAAGCTATAAATAAAAAACGGCATGAATGGTTAAGACTGAATTTAATTGTTATTTGAGGTCTGCAAGTTGCATATGATAAACTTACTGTGTTGAGGTCTGAACTTTTTTCTTTAACCTGTTGGAGTTCTCCCTGAAGAGTTGCTATTTGCTCATCCTTTTCTTTTATGCTTTAATTCAAAAGAAGAGATAAAATAAACAAATAAAAATCATTCAAATCATCTAAGCACTACTGAATTATACTAGTAAAGCAGAAGAAAGCATCCTCTTTGTACCTGAGTTGCAGTTGCTGCCTCTCTGTTGTGTTATCCACCTGAAGAGGACATGTGATTGGTTCAAATAAGGTAGTACAATAAACAAAAAAATAAACAAAACGTGTTACACACTACAAGTTAAATTTACTAATGAAACTGGCACCTGATTGGCGATGGTGTTTTTGAGTTGGGTCAGCTCTTCTTCAAGATTTGAAACTCTAGTTTCTTTCTCTTTCAGGCTAGAAATTAAACGGGTAATGTGAATTCATGGTCAACAAATGTTGAGTGCGCAAAGCTGTTTCAAATGTATTAATGCACTAAAATTGTGTGAAGTTAATGCTAAATACAAGTAAATGTCAATACAATGTCATCTGAAAAGTTTTATCTTATGCAATTCTGCATCTCAAGTAAATGCCCTGTTTCAAGTTAAAGCCATGTTTTAAGGATATATAGATATTTTCATTGGAAAACAAGGCTAAACAATAATAAAAATAATAAAAAAAGCATACACAAACAGTAAATCGTACCTGCTCTTTGCTTGCTCCAGTTCAGCCATGAAAGCCTGTAATGATGATAAATGCAAATGCTTAGGAAATTACTGCTACACCTTATATTATATTCATACATATGTATCTCACTTGTTATATACCCCATCTGTAAGTTGCTTTAGATCAGGGCAGGGGTGTCCAAACTTGGTCCTGGAGGGCAACTGTCCTGCCGAGTTTAGCTCCAACTAGCCTTAAAGGTTTCTAGTATTCCTAGTAATACCTTGATTAGCTATTCAGATGTGTTTAATTGGGGTTGTAGCTAAACTTTGCAGGACAGTGGCCCTCCAGAGGCAGGGACACCCCTGCTTTAGATAAAAGCCTCTGCTAAATTAATAAATGTACATGAAAATGTATAGACTGATACAGATGAACAGGTCTTATTAGGAATAGGGGTGTAAATCGGACAGTTCATCATGATACGATACGATATCGATTCTCCCAGCCAACGATACGATATATGCCGATACCTCAAAAAATTCTGCAATACAATTACGATTCAATTCGATTCAGGGCTATATCGATATCTAGATATTATGTGCCAAGTTTACACAACCAGTTACGTTTATTAACTCACAAATGCAACCAAAATAAATAATATGAACGTTTAATTAAACACTTTGAAAATTGCACACCCTCTCCAAATTGGGACATTAACAACAGAAGAGTTCATTTGCAAAATCAAATAACTCCGATCTTGTTATATCAATCAAACTGCAGCTGGGTTGTTTTGATTAAAGGTGCTCTAAGAGATGTCACACGTTTTTTAGGCCAAAACATTTCACACTATCCGCTAGCTGCCTGTCCCCTGAACACACTGTAAAAAAAACACTAAGCAGCACTGGACTGTTGCTCAGTGGTCCAAAGTACTTTTTTCGAATGAAAGCAAATTTTGCATGTCTATCTGGAAATCAAGGTGCCAGAGTCTGGAGGAAGACTGGGGAGAAGGAAATGCCAAAATGCCTGAAGTCCAGTGCTGCTTCTCTGTAGCCCAGGTCAGGCGCTTCTGCCACTGTTTCTGGTTCAAAAGTGGCTTGACCTGGGGAATGCGGCACCAGTAGCCCATTTCCTGCACACGCCTGTGCACGGTGGTTCTGGATGTTTCTACTCCAGACTCAGTCCACTGCTTCCGCAGGTCCCCCAAGGTCTGAAATCGGTCCTTCTCCACAATGTTCCTCAGGGTCCGGTCACCTCTTCTCGTTGTGCAGTGTTTTTTGCCACACTTTTTCCTTCCCACAGACTTCCCACTGAGGTGCCTTGATACAGCACTCTGGGAACAGCCTTTGTTCAGAAATTTCTTTCTGTGTCTTACCCTCTTGCTTGAGGATGTCAATGATGGCCTTCTGGACAGCAGTCAGGTCGGCAGTCTTACCCATGATTGCGGTTTTGAGTAATGAAACAGGCTGGGAGTTTTTAAAAGCCTCAGGAATCTTTTGCAGGTGTTTAGAGTTAATTAGTTGATTCATATGATTAGGTTAATAGCTCGTTTAGAGAACCTTTTCATGATATGCTCATTTTTTGAGATGGGAATTTTGGGTTTTCATGAGCTGTATTCCAAAATCATCACTATTAAAACAATAAAAGACCTGAAATATTTCAGTTAGTGTGCAATGAATCTAAAATATATGAAAGGACCTGTGTGTGTATATATATATATATATATATATATATATATATAAAGTTTTTTTTTGTTTTGCAAAAGCAGATATCTCCAACAATCGTTTTTTTGGCAAAAGCAGATAACTCCACATTTCATGTTTCAGAGTTAAACAAAACCAAGTTATTGCTATGATACATAAAACACTCGGTTAATCTTTGAAACGTTAATCTCCTCAGCTGACATAGACGCCTGACAAACTTTATTGTTGTGATTACACGCAATACAGGGAGCTTTTCCCTCACCACTAACTTTAGCAATGTTGCGTGAAAAAGTTTCAGCTTTTAGATATCACGGTTCATCAAGTTCGTTGAAATTATCCATCCTCGATCACTTTTAGTCAGCTTTGACGAAACTCCTCTTGGCTAACGCATCTTTTCGAAGTGACTAACAGCCTTTGTCACCTGACCAGAATACTGCGAGCTGAATCGCTAAAACAGACTTTTCTTTTTTTTGATTGTGGTATACAGCAACAATTTCAAGTCATAAGTCTTAGACTCTTTTTTATTTATTTGTGTATAAGAGCAACTTTGTATGTTACTAATTATTCAGAATATGCGCAAGTCCACAAGCATTATTTTTTTATGAGAGCTGCTGGTACAGCATTCCATTTTTTTTTTTTTTTTGGTATGGAAGCTGTTTGTGATTTTGCTAAAGCAAAATGTTTTTTTTTTATGTCTTAAGGATTATATTGCTCATTGCACATAACAGGAGGATGTTGGACAGAAGTCTATTATTTCATGTTAGAGATTCAGAACATGCTGTAGTTTATTCATTTACTACATGTATGCTGCTAGTACAGGCAAACATTTTTTTTCCTGTTGGTTCTTTGCAATGTTGGGACATTATAACCTTACAGTTGACTTGCCAAATCACTTCCATTTGTTTTATTAATAAAATATATTGAAAGTAAATTTTTTATGGCTCATTATAAATACTTTGCTTTAAAAGTACCAAGTAGTCACACACACACAAAAAAGATGCATTGATAATATTTTTACAATCGCAGGTCTCTGAGTCGTAATCGAATCGTAAGGTGCCTGGAGATTCCCACCCCTAGTATAACATGAACTCGCGATGCCTTGACAGTGGACAATACCGGCTTTGGTGACAAAACGTGTTTGGATTCAGTCAATCTTGTTAGGCGTCTATTTCAGCTGGGAAAATTACGTGAGGATGTGAAGAGTGTCAAAATAAAGGTACCGTATATCAATATCAAAATGTGTGGCATCGATGCATTGATCCATATCGATGTATTGTTACATCCCTAATTAGGAATTTAAAAAGTTAACATGCAAATAACTAAATGTTTAACAAACTTCAACCCATTTATTCAGTTTGACATCTACAAATTATTTTATGAGACTTTGAATGAGTGATACACACAACATATAATGGGGCATGGAAAGTGGAGTGTCACCTCTGAATTGTGGTTTTGTTCTTTGTTCTGGCTGGCCTCCAGTTGCTGCTCTCTCTCAGCCTGTATATGTTTCAGCTGGCTTTGCAGACTCTCCAACTGTTTGCTCCGCTCTTTCAATTCCGCCTCCACACTGGCCACACGAGCTTGAGCCTCTGAAACAGTGCAGTTAGGAAGAGAACACTTATTTCTTATTATTAATTCATCATATAGCTGATGATTTTGTCCAAAGCAACCTGAGGTTAAGTGTTTTGCTCAAGGGCACTTTGGTGATACTACAAGTATCACACCTTGCAGGATTTAAAGCCCACATAGAACCATTATCTTCCTTTTCCAATCATACAGAAATGATTTGAAGCAATCTGGATCCATCTTGTGATTTAACAATGTGCTTCCTTGCTTAAGAACAAAGTGGGTGCTGACCTGCATGAGCAGTGGTGTTTTTCTGCTCAAGTTGTGTCTGAAAGCTGTTTCTGCTGCTCTGGGTCTGTCTGAGCTCCTCACTCACTTCCTCCAGATGCTTCTGCAGGGCCTGTTCGCTGCTTATCCAGTTCGCCTACAGGGGACAAACCATAACACAGAAAACACGTCAAGTTTGATCGCACAACTCAGCTTAATTCAAAGTCTTAATGAACAAAACAGATTTGAACATGTTAAAACCAACAAAGTGGATCCACAAAAATGTTATTACATTTTATAACAAAACATCAAACCAAGACACGAAATCTGGGCCATTCCATGTCAACTCAACCAAAGGTCCCCGGCTAAAAATTATTTTGATTTATTATTTCTGGTGAAAAAAATACACAAGTTAAGAAGAAATCCAAATATTAAATGAAATGGATGTATATTTACTGAGTAATCCACTCATTTGTAGAGGGGGGTGAAAAATGACAATTGTGTTGATAAAATATTATTTGTTCTTCAGATATTCCCATTAAAAAAATACAATTAAAAAAAGTGTCAGATGTATGCAAAGTTTTAATTTCGTTTCATAATTTGTCATTATTTTCGTCAACAAAATTTTTTCACAGACGAAAAGGAGACGATAACTAAATAAAAACTAGTTTTGAATGACAAAAACTGACGAAAATCTATTGACATTTTCGTCAAAGAATAAAAACTAGACGAAAACCTTAGATAGTGACGATTTGGGAAGTGACCAAGTCAGAACTGATGTCCTGTGTTTGTGGTAGATGCGCACATTTGTACTGCTGATCTACCCAGCGGGACACGAGTTTGCATGCGCTGCATGTCTCATAAAACGTAAACGTCTCTAAAAACGTAAAGCTCTATTCGGTACGGTTTTCTGTGTGCACACACCCAACCCTAAGCGTGCAGCCTTAAACTGCCACACAGCGCTCGAGGACTGAATTGAGCTCCCTTTCGTGTCTGAGTGGTCAAATACACACACCATTATGTCGAAATGTCCGTTTTGGAGAGTATTCACGTAAACTATGTTGGTTTTGTCTTAAACAATTGTGAGTGTATCGGATGAGCATCAGTGTCATGGACTTCCGATGTCTTAAAGTGATAGTGGATAATAAACCTAATGCGGTCTGTGTCTTTAATATTGATCAAGCAACAAAAGAAAAAGAGAAAAGCATTCACTGCTTGTTAATAGCTTTAATAAGGGTTCATTATATTTAATTCATGCAAATAAATATGTCTGCTGCTTGAAAAAATAAAGAATGATGTATGCAAGTAGTCATCAAGAATGCATACATCATTCATTGAAAAGAAGACTGTCCTATTTTAGGAAATGTGGTTTTATTTAATTTTAAAATATTTTTTTAAGTCACAGTAGTTAAATCTGTATCTGTATTGCATGTTCAAACTTTAAACTCATTCATATTAACAAGATGTTTTCAACGGGAGCATATGGGTTTGGAAATTTTAGAGAAAATCTAAATTAATACATTACAATTTAACTAAACCCATTATATTTTAGTCATCTGAATTGTTTTAGACTAGTTTTAGTCGACAAAATCTACAATAGATTTAGTCGACTAAATCTTATTGTATTTCGTCGACTAAAACTAGACTAAAACTAACAATTCAGATGACTAAAATATGACTAAAACTAAATGGCATTAGTCAAAAGACTATGACTAAAACTAAATTAAAATTTGCTATCAACATTAACAATGAAAGTGACCCACATTTGGTGTTTGACCACTGAAAATGTGTACAAATTACCAATTTACTCATGGAGTCACATTGAGATCCCCATATCTCTGGGATTGAACCATATTGGGTCTTAAAAAGATTAAGATTCCAAAAGAAAAGTGTAAGAATCAGAATTTAAAAGGTTATTTAGAGACCTTTAATACTTCTTGAGTTACAGGCATGCAAACTTGGGGCAAAAATCACAAGAAGTGCTTTTTTGTAGTGTCATCGTTGGCATATAATGCAACGAAGATTGCTGAAGTCTACAGATTGTATTAATAGACCTACCAATCTCTGTGTAAAAATAAAATAATGATGCTGCCATCTTAAGTCATAAGTCATTTTTACCACCCTTTAAGTTGGCTCCAATGTCATTTTGACTCCCCTCTACAAAATAGTGGATTACTCAGTCAATATACATGCATAACATTTAATATTTTGGGTTTCTTCATTTATATTTGTCTTTCTTCAGAAAAAAATATGAACAAAATCTAAAGTTTGAGCTGGATAAATTTTTCCAAAATTTGGTTGATTTGACATGCAATGACCCATCTGCAAACAAATAATGCTAACATTTTTCTTCGAAAAAGAAAAAAGAAAAAAAAGGTGTGTGATATTTGGTAATATAATATATATAATGCAATCTGATAATTTTATACATTATGAAAAAGGCATTCATATAGTTTTACGGGTGGCTTAGGAGTCCAATTACTTTTTGGAACCACTGTACATTACATTAGATCATTGTTCATTTTTTGGACTAAATTCTAAACAGGGACTATGCAAACGTAACATGGGAACATTGACTCTCCAGACATTACCCATGTCTCTCCCATGCAGTACACCGTCTAGATGCTCAAAATGAGCTCAGTAAACACTTCAACAAAAGGCAGCTTTTTATCTGGTGGCCTTTGATTTGTAGCAGTGGATTAGCAAAAAAACGCAGTTTGTTCTCAAAGCTAAAGCCATTTTATCTGTGCTTCCAATATGAATAATCAAATACTTCTGTCTGAAACTGTACTACTTAGGCAGGCTCACATTCTAAATCGCTCGATGAAGCACTTTCTTGTAGCTCTGGCCATGTTCCAACTCACGGAGCACTGCTGAGCGATCAAACTGGCAATCAAATGTTCTGCCAGCATGAGAACAATCCCATTAGTAGAGGCACCAGCACCAGCACCAGGGGGGCTAATCAAGCTTCTTTAATGCACACAGATTACAAGAAACTATGCTTCATAACTGTCGATGTGCAAGGCTAAACAGCCCAGCAAGTGGTAGCAGAATGCTCTAATGAGGCTGGTGCTCATGCTGGGAGAGGTTTTATAAGAATTAGAGTGGCATTTTAAACTCTTTCATAAGAGGCACTACTTGGGCTATTGTTGTTCAGCTCTTTGGTACAAAACTAACTACAATTCAGCAAACTAAACAAATTTGTGGGGTCTGTGGTGCACAGAAAGGATGGGCCTCTGACCTGCAGCTGGGTCAGTTGTTTCTCAGCTGTGGCAGCTTTAGATTCCAGATTTTTCCTGAGTTGTTCTTCAGCCTGCAAGGCGTCATTCTTCTCTACCAGTTCCTTATTGAGCCGAATGGCATCCTGATGCAGTTTGGCCAATTCAGCATTTTGTCTGATGCACCAAAAAATAACAACAATTAAATGGGGAGAAAAAAAAACACCATTCTGAACACACCAGTGTAGTATTAAAGTCAACATGAAACACCTTTCGCAACACATTTTGCTATTGTAATTGATATACATCCAAATTCTATCTGCTTTCTATCAAAATGTATGTTACGTATCAGAATGGTGCCAGGGACTTGAAGGAATGTATGCATGTATGCATGCATATATATCTATTTTTAAATTTATCACTGAAGAATCCCGTTTAAAAAAAAAATCTTGGATACACACAAGCAAAAAACAACAACAACAGTTTGGCCAATTCAGCATTTTGTCTGGACCAATAAAGAAATAAAAAATAAATTTAAATGGAGGCAGAATCATTATATTTGATAAATTATGAAGACAATGAAAAAAAATTGGAATGAATCATGAAGAATCGTGCACACAAAGATCCGGAATGTGCACGTTTCAAATAAAAAGAACTCAATTTTGTAGTAGGAAACCACGGCTGCTTGGTTCCTATATTTGATATGTCATGCTAGGTAGTCTGTTGCTATGTCATCAGTCAAAGGTTCTGAACATCAAGGTGTGGTCTCTGAAAAAGATAAATTTAGCAAGCAAGACAGGCAGGAGCAGTAGGTTCATACTTGCTCTCCGTCTGACTGGTGGCTTGGTTAAGCGCATCTCTGAGGATGGAGTTCTCTTGCTGTAGACGGGCCAGCTGAGCATTAGGGCCTTTCTCCAACTGGTCCTGGAGAGCCGAGACCTGGGAACGAACAGAAAGGACTTAGGCATGTCACGTAATAATTAGGGTTGCCAAAGCTCACTAATGTGATTAATTAAAAGTATCTAATCCTGTTAAATTGAATACATTTACCTAATTTGACATTACAACTAATATTGATTACAAAACCATCGCTGGTACAATCTACTACAAATATTTACAAAAAACATTTAATTAATCATACTTAAGCCAATTCATTATTTGAGGTTAATCATATTAATTACCCAAATTACCATGCAGTTATTATTTTAATTTACTGTCCTACTAAATAATTTTTTTGCCTGATGTCCTTGCAATTTCATAAATTTTCATAGAGTCTTGCTAGCATGTAGGTGAACAGTAGAGAATCTGTGCTGAATTCTCACTTTGGCATTGAGCTGCTGAGACTCAGCGAGGTGGTCTTGATAACTGGCCTGCATGCGAGCTTGCAGGGCGATAATGTCCTGCTCTCGCTTGCTCAGCTGAGAGCTCAACCTGGTCTCTACAGATGCCACCTTTGACTTCTCCACAGACAGCTCCTACACACAAAACAAACACAGGTCATGATCTGGAGTGAAAATAGGCCATCACAATACTTGTGGCTTCTTGTTCAAGTCCTGTGTAGAGCTTAAAACATCTGAGCTGCAAAACAAACATTTGTACACTACTGTTCATAAGTTTGGGGTCGCTATGAGATACATATATTTTTAAGAAATTAATACTTTTTTTCAGCTAGGACATATTTAAATCTATCAAAATAAATAATTTGACAATGGTACAAAAATAAATGTAACGAAAATGTCCTGAAAAGAATCCTAAAAAATGTATCATGGTTTCCATAAAGATATTAAGTAGCACATTTGTTTTCAACATTGTTTATAAGAACATTTCTTGAGAACCAAATCAGCATAATAGAATGTTTTCTGAATGATCAAATGACACTAAAGCCTGCAGTAATGGCCGCTCAAATTCAGCATTAGAATCACTGGAATAAATTAAATTTTAAAACAGATTGAAATAGAAAATAGCTGTAAATATTTCACAATATTACTGTTTTTAACTGTATTTTTGCCATAAATGAGTGAGACTCCTTTTAAAAACATTACAAAATCTTACCAACCCCAAACTTTTGAATGACATCATAGGTTCAAACCTTGCAACTGTCAATATCAGACTAAAGCAAAACATTTAATAAAAGGACTGTCAAATTTTCACCTAATAGAGTCCTTAATGATAGAGTACTTGTAATGCTTGATGCATATGCACATATCAAACTTTTCTTAATTTTTTTATACTAGCTTGAGTGTTTCAGGCCTTACTTTAGTCAAATCCCTCAGTCTGCTTTTAGCAGCTGCTGAGTCTTCCTGCTCAGCTACCAGCTGCTTGTCTCGTTCCTCCAGCTGTTTCTTCAGCACAACCACAGGATCACCCTTCTGTGTGGCCTATAAACATGCACGAAACACTGTTTAGACAAACTTTTGCATGAGTTTTAATAAAGTGATGGGTATAATAATACTCACTTAAAATATAAAACAAGACATAAAAACATAACTTTAGGAAGTTGGCCATACCTTGTGCCATGTGTCTTGATTAATACCAGTTTTATCAGACAGAATCTCAATGAGCTTCTTGGCCTCTACTTCAGTGAACTCCATATTCCTCACCGTGGAAAGCAGAGCCTTATAGGGCAGGTACAATGGGCTGTCTGCGGAGTCTGCAGCCACCGCTAGAGAGGGAGAAAGAGACAAAAAACAAATTAAATAATTAAGTTTATGCACGAATAAAAGGGACATAAATCACAAAAATCACAGAGATAACTGCCATCCACAGAGAAGATACAGTTGCCCCCTTTTGTAGTGCCAGTGTTGTTTTGACGGCGAATTAGAAAGCTAAGAAGTGCTTTGCAGCAGATCAGTCTCTGGCCCAGCACAGTGTCTAATAAACTTGTGTTTAAGAGTGAATTTTCCATCCCATTTATTACACTCCTAACACCCACAGCATAATCAGCATCCAATTCAGATCAGCACAGTAATAAAAACAAAACAGACAGCCCTGTTGAAGTGGAGCTTCAAGGGAATGACGTGTACGATACAGTTAACTGGACTCGTACAGTGGTGTGTGCATGTGCTGCTATCATGTCCTTTATCGACTCACTTTGTTATTTAGACAGTGCCAGCATGGCACCAGAGTGTGGCACGAGGGTGAGATGGCACCCAGGACTGGCAATAAACTCCTGTTGTCCAGTCACTAAAGGCCTTTGTGTGCTCCCCTAATGGAGGAGCTGAGGCAAAAGTATTGTTTGAACAAGGCCAATAGAGAGGGCAAAACTTCGTAGAGAGGAGTGGAATTCTGAGTGCATTTGGAAATCCGCCTGAATGCTGGCACAAAACTCTCTGTATTTTCCCATGGTCAAAGCAGTGCAATACCTGAGTGTGATATATATACAGGTCCTTCTCAAAAAATTAGCATATTGTGATAAAGTTCATTATTTTCCATAATGTAATGATAAAAATTAAACTTTCATATATTTTAGATTCATTGCACACCAACTGAAATATTTCAGATCTTTTATTGTTTTAATACTGATGATTTTGGCATACAGCTCATGAAAACCCTAAATTCCTATCTCAAAAGATTAGCATATCATGAAAAGGGTCTCTAAACGAGCTATTAACATAATCAGCTAAATCAACTAATTAACTCTAAACACCTACAAAAGATTCCTGAGGCTTTTAAAAACTCCCAGCCTGTTTCATTACTCAAAACCGCAATCATGGGTAAGACTGCCGACCTGACTGCTGTAAAGAAAGGCCATCATTGACACCCTCAAGCAAGAGGGTAAGACACAGAAAGAAATTTCTGAACAAATAGGCTGTTCCCAGAGTGCTGTATCAAGGCACCTCAGTGGGAAGTCTGTGGGAAGAAAAAGTGTGGCAAAAAACGCTGCACAACGAGAAGAGGTGACTGGACCCTGAGGAAGATTGTGGAGAAGGACTGATTTCAGACCTTGGGGGACCTGCAGAAGCAGTGGACTGAGTCTGGAGTAGAAACATCCAGAGCCACCATGCACAGGCGTGTGCAGGAAATGGGCTACAGGTGCCGCATTCCCCAGGTCAAGCCACTTTTGAACCAGAAACAGCGGCAGAAGCGCCTGACCTGGGCTACAGAGAAGCAGCACTGGACTGTTGCTCAGTGGTCCAAAGCAAATTTTGCATGTCATTCGGAAATCAAGGTGCCAGAGTCTGGAGGAATACTGGGGAGAAGGAAATGCCAAAATGCCTGAAGTCCAGTGACAAGTACCCACAGTCAGTGATGGTCTGGGGTGCCATGTCAGCTGCTGGTGTTGGTCCACTGTGTTTTATCAAGGGCAGGGTCAATGCAGCTAGCTATCAGGAGATTTTGGAGCACTTCATGCTTCCATCTGCTGAAAAGCTTTATGAGATGAAGATTTCATTTTTCAGCACGACCTGGCACCTGCTCACAGTGCCAAAACCACTGGTAAATGGTTTACTGACCATGGTATTACTGTGCTCAATTGGCCTGCCAACTCTCCTGACCTGAACCCCATAGAGAATCTGTGGGATATTGTGAAGAGAAAGTTGAGAGACGCAAGACCCAACACTCTGGATGAGCTTAAGGCCGCTATCGAAGCATCCTGGGCCTCCATAACACCTCAGCAGTGCCACAGGCTGATCGCCTCCATGCCACGCCGCATTGAAGCAGTCATTTCTGCAAAAGGATTCCCGACCAAGTATTGAGTGCATAACTGAACATAATTATTTGAAGGTTGACTTTTTTTGTATTAAAAACACTTATTTTATTGGTCGGATGAAATATGCTAATTTTTTGAGATAGGAATTTTGGGTTTTCATGAGCTGTATGCCAAAATCATCAGTATTAAAACAATAAAAGACCTGAAATATTTCAGTTGGTGTGCAATGAATCTAAAATATATGAAAGTTTAATTTTTATCATTACATTAGGGAAAATAATGAACTTTATCACAATATGCTAATTTTTTTAGAAGGACCTGTATATATATAAGACTATTATTTTAGTTTCATTAATATATTACGGTATTTATAAATTTTTTGAATTATACACAGTTTTAGTTATTTTGTTGTTTATTAGGTTTTCTTTTTTAGATAACTTTCCTTATATTAGTTTTGGTACTTCAACTTAAAGTGAAACAAAAATTAGAAATGTTGCCTTGCAAATAACTGAAAAAAAATATATATACTTTAAGTTTTAGTTAATGATAACATTGGATGGTTGACTCTTCAAACAATAGATTAACTAATGAGTGAGGTTGGGTAAATTATCTAGATTTTTTGGGGGGGTTAAAGTAAAGCCAAACTTATGCATAAGAGCATGAGAATCAAGGACATGTCCAGACTATGAAACCATTATAAAATGAAACTCAAACTATCTCATGTCCCTAATAGCCGGTGTACTAGCACACACGTGCATGAAATAGAGCACATGAGCATAAGAATGCAGCTCAATGCCTCAATTCCCCTGTTAGTAGAACTTCAGACATAAACCCACTCTGGGCTCTCTGCAACCAATCAGAGCCAGCATCAGCAAATAAGGACTAGTGCTATTCCAACACACCGCCCACAAAGGAAATTGAGCACATAAGCGCTATTTGTCAGAAGAGACAATCCAGACGGTACTCTGAATTAGATGAATGACATCAGGAAGTAACAAGCATATAAACTCCTGAGTCAGCCACTTCACACACACCATATATTCAGGTTTTCCAGGCTCAGCTTGGAGGTTTATTACATGTAGATGTCATTGTGCGGCGGTCTAGCCAAAACAGTTTTATCTCTTTGTATTTAAGGCTCTGGCAAACCAATCAGAAGTATCCTGTTATTGCATACTGAAACCAAACTTCCTTTAAGACATACCTGGGTCCTGCACAAACATTTGGACTGGCTTTTTTCATTAGTGTCTAATATTAGTGTCTACTACATCAAGCTGATAATGATTTTAAAAGTTAGTTATTTTCAGTCAATTCAAATATATATATATATATATATATTAAATAAAGATATTAAAGACAATGAATATTATTTGAAATGAATGTTAACCTAATATGGTCCCTAGGTTAAAGCGTTGAAGAGATGCTGCAGCTGCACATGAAGATGCATAATATGAGGTCTTTAATTGTCATCAACATTCAAGCATTTCATTCAATGGACTTGAACAGCTTGCTCTTTTCCAGCAGATTTAGTTCACAAACAACTGAAAGTCGTGACCTACATAGGATTTTCATTTACAACAATAATCCTAAAATTCCACATTAGTAATTAGTAACTTAGGCTCCAAGGATCTCCCATGCTTGGCTCATTTTGTGCATCTAGCAAATCAGACTTGTGAATTCAGAGAATTGTTAAGTGATACAGACTGGTCTAATTGATGAATGAATTGTTCAGTGCGATTTGCAAGCTGATTTAACATGTTATGAAAATAATCAGCTTGCTTATGAAACGGACACTGCCATCGTGTCTCTTCAGTACAACATAACAAGGAACGACATGTTATTATGAAATGCAGTGGGATATTATGCATTGGAATGTACGGTAGTTAAGTAAAAGGTTTCCAAAATAAAAATACTAACATAAAAAGTACAGACACTTGAAAACTTTACTTAACTTCGTAACAAAAAATACTTTATTAGTGTCCACCTCTGATCGATCGCCATTTAAATGATTAGGCTAATGGCTAACCTTAATATGCAAAATGAAAAAAATAAAATAAAATAGATGCCACCCAAAACAGCAGTTTCCTCACAAAATAATTATTTTTTTACTCAAAATAATAGGATAGTTGTACAAGTTTCGTGCACATGTATTTTTCCATGTGCATGTCTGTACTGTATGTGTGCGCATTTGTATGGGAGATACATGTGAGCAAATGGGTTGTTCTGCTGTAATTATAATTATTTTCTTCCCAAATGTGCATAGGATATTGTGCTTATTACAGAAATTTTTTAGTTATATATGAAAGAAAGAGTACTTTTATTCAATCTCCATAATGTTTCGTTTTGCTTGAATTATATCAGAGCCTCTAGAATACTCCGACATTTTCCTTGATTTATAAACAATCTTCCTGGGTAGTTCTTAATATATATATATTGATATTTTAGTAATTCTTCACTATAATATGTTCATTCAGTGACAAAACAGATTGGATTCTTCATGAACACAGGCTATATCCGTCCCTGTGATATCTCATAACGCTATAGCTTTGTTTAGCTTCCTTAACTACAGCACGGTCGCTTAATTTTTCCTTGAGTGTCTGATGCACTTGTTTTGCTTATGAGCCATCATGCACCTCAAATCTACACACTGAAATGACGACCTTGCGTAATCTACCATCAATACGTTTTTTCCAACTAAAATGACAATTAATCGATCAAAATTAATCATTAGCATCCATAATGCTAATTAAGTAAAATGTCTAATGTTAACAAATTTGAGTTTCAACAAGAACCAGGAGAGAGTAGCCTCCTTTACATCATCAGGTCTGTGTATCCTGCCTAATAATTATCTGACCACTTAATATGGATTTTTGTGGAGATAAGAGCATACCTGGCTCTGCCTTTTTCTTGGATCCTGCTTTCTTCTTGGGTGGAACATCCTGTTTGGGCTCTTCTGCTTTGGCCGGCAAAGCAGTCACTGCGGCAGCTTTTGGAGTGCCCACTGGAGGCACTGCCATAACAGGAACCTTTTTGGTAACCATCTCCAATGGAGCCACTGATTTGGGCTGAAACTCAGCAGAAGAAGACTCTGCTTTGACTTTCCTTTTCCTTTTCTCCTTAGGAGATGGGGCAGGTTGGGCTTCTTCAGGAGTAGGATGGGATGCAGTAGCACCTGTAGCAGCCTTTTGGGAAGGGGCCGGGGCAGGTGTACTGGGTTTTTGTTCAGGTGGAGTGGATTTCTGGGCTTGGGTGGGTGGAGCAGCATTCTGGGCCGGCGGAGAAGATTTCAGGGCTGGAGAATTTGAAGCAGACTTCTGGGATGGTGCAGGTAGAGAGGATTTCTGAGCTGGAACATTTGAAACAGCCTTTTGGGCTTGTGCAGATTTTTGTGCGGCAACAGGTGAGGCAGCTTTCTGGGCTGGAGCATTTGAAGCAGACTTCTGTGAAGGGGCAGCTGGAACAGACTTTTGGGCTGAGGCAGTTGAAGCGGATTTCTGGGCTGGAGGAGCTTGAGAGGGTTTGTGAGGAGGAGGAGGAGGAGCTTGAGAGGGTTTGTGAGGAGGAGGAGGAGGAGCTTGAGAGGGTTTCTGAGCAGGAGGAGCTTGAGAGGGTTTCTGGGCAGGAGGAGCTGGAGAGGGTTTCTGGGCAGGAGGAGCTGGAGAGGGTTTCTGGGCAGGAGGAGCTGGAGAGGATTTCTGGGCAGGAGGAGCTGGAGAGGATTTCTGGGCAGGAGGAGCTTGAGAAGGTTTCTGGGCAGGAGGAGCTTGAGAGGGTTTCTGGGCAGGAGGAGCTTGAGAAGGTTTCTGGGCAGGAGGAGCTTGAGAAGGTTTCTGGGCAGGAGGAGCTTGAGAAGGTTTCTGGGCAGGAGGAGCTTGAGAAGGTTTCTGGGCAGGAGGAGCTGGAGAAGATTTCTGGGCAGGAGGAGCTTGAGAGAGTTTCTGAGGAGGAGGAGGAGGAGCTTGAGAGGGTTTCTGAGCAGGAGGAGCTGGAGAGGACTTCTGAGCAGGAGGAGCTGACTTCTGGACTGGTGGAGCGGGCTTTTGAGAAAAGCTGGGTTGGGGGGACTGAGCTGGGGCATCTTGTTTAGGTCCCGGTGCAGCAACTTGTTCAAGGGCTGGAAGAATTAGAGGACTGGGCTCGGCTGGTACTTCTGTGACCTCAGGGGTGGCCTCTGACACCAGGAGCTTCCCGTTGGGCTTATCATCCTTTTTCTTACCACGAATTTTCTTCTCTGCTGCCTTGTCCTTTTTCTTTTTGTCTGATCGTTGATTGGATTGCGTCTTCCCTTGCTCCTTCCGCTGCTTGGCTAAAGCTTCTTCGTAGGAGGTCTCCTTCATGGAAAATGTTGAGACCAGTGCAATCCCAATAGCTGAGAACACCATGAAGCCACCAAACACCACTATTCCAAGGGTCTGAGGATCATAGATGTCCATGACTGGTAGTGTCCTTTCTAAAAAATAAAAAATAAATGGAAGGAAAAAAGGGTGAGGTTTGTGGCATTTTTATGTCAATATTATCATGTTTTATATATTCAATTAATGTTCCACATAAAGGCTTTTTAAACACAAGAGTGGCACCTTAAGTGTTAATGCCCCAGTAAGGTGAGGCCATCTTACCTTATAGGATTTCCTAGATTTCCTTTATCAAACACATATTTATCGCTTTACTATTTAACAATTTATTCTAAGGACATAAAAGCTGGCTTTTGAATGTTGGCCTGGAGGCAAGAAAGAAAGTCTGAAATTTTACACTGCATAATAGACATTCCCTGTTCCAGAAGCATCTAGTTTATTAATTTGGATAGGAGTTCCATTCAACCAAAAAACAAGTTTCTACAAAAACTTGCAAGTAGAAAAAATATGACCAAGCATGCTACCCACAACTTCTATTACAAAATTTTAACAAAAAGCTCCACATGAAATGTGCAAACAATGCATTTAGTATAGAAGAGGATCATGCAACCAAAAACAAGTTTTCTATAGAAACTTGTAGTAGGAAAAGACATCCAAGTAGGCCTATGCTACCCTCAACTTCTACTATAAACTTTGAAAAAAAAGCTACATCTATACAGTATGTGAACACCACGCATGCAACAGAGTTTTCCATTCCACCATGCGCTCTGCCAAAACAAATTTCAGTCCTCTGCTGCTTCCATGGGATTCTTGCCATACTGATCTTACACTTCAAATGTGCACCAAAGCATGAATGCATGGTGGCAAAAAAAAAAAAAAACACAACTTCATATTCTAGAAGCAAGAACAATCTAGACAGCCTTCAGCACACAATACATATGATAATGAGGTTTAGTGTCAATCTGTAATTTGTACGTAGGAATGCTACATTTCTGGGGAAACAGATGCACTTAAGACTGCTCCATTTCACATAGCCCTTGACTATGTTATATATATATATATATATATATATATATATATATATATATATATATATATATATATATATATATACACACACACACACACACACACACACACACACACACACAGACTTACATTGACTTAAAATTAAATCAAAAAAGCCAAATCAATATTAGATCTAACAAACATGTATTATGCTAATACCATGACATCCATTTATAATAAACCTGATTACTAAAAGTAAAATGGGCCAATGGGAGATGGGGACCACCTTTAAGTTGATTTCTTTTGTTTCTTACATATATAAATCCATTATAAGAAATTAAATTAAGAGGGGAGACTCACAACATTTTGCTTCGAAACTGAATAAAAAGGCTGATAAATATTAGTTGGAAAAGTGTTTGTTTGTACTCCATGCTCGCTTTTGACACCTATTCAAAAGGTAGCTGTTGAATTCAATAAGAAATGAAGAGTGAGACAACTCAACAGCTGTAGCTACTTTTCTCCCTGAAAAGTGAATGAACAACCAGAATCATGATTAAACAGTTTTCGGATAATTACAGACATTAAAGCAGTTATAGGAGCTGAAATGTGTATTTAATAGACAGTATTAATATCCTAGGTCACAAAGGAAAACCTGATATTAACTGTCTGCCTACAACGGAGCATCACCCAAAATCAAAATGTGAAACCACTTATCATAGTCATGCCATTCGCTTCGTGACTACTATAAGATGTCTTTAACCCACTTGAGTTACGATATAGTTAAAGAGGAGAGTGCATACATGGGAGAGATCAAAGTTTACGTCTAATTGCTACTGAAAATCTTTTAAGCTTTTAATGAATAACGCCATTACAAAAGCTTTAAATCTCACCTCCTCTGACGGCAGATTTCCGTTGGATGAATAACTTCAGGAAGATTTTAAACAGAAATTATTATCTCGTGCCTTATCACGCCAGCAAAAAACAAACAAAACAAAAAAACAAAAAAAAAATCTTATTCCCAGTTTGAGAGTCAGACGATGTCTGTGTGGAGTCGTGGCACTTTCTCGCGCTGGCATTACGCCGGCAGTGGCCCACATTCCGTCCATCCAGGGGACAGCTGATTGGCTAGAGTAGAGTCAGTCAAACAGTTGCGAACCAATAGAATTTTGCTATCGAAAAGAAGGCTGGTCTTTTTGACTCGAATGGGAGTTGTAGTTTTTTTTATTCATTTTTCAAAAAGGGTTTCAAAAATTACCGTCACAGACTTCATTTGACTACCCAACTATTAATTTTAGCAACCTTTTAAGTCACCAGTCTGGTTGCTTGCTTGTCTGCATTTTAACCATTCCTTTTTTATTTTTTTTTATTTTAAAATTTATTTATTTATTTATCTATCTATTTATTTATTTATAGCCTATTTTAAATATTCCGAAACATAGGCCTTCATTTATTATTTTCAGATGGAATATGAATCAATTTAATTTTTCTTTGTATCTCCCATGAAAATAACATTTAAACGACTGAAAGCAAAGATGGTGTGGAAAGTTAAGAAATAGGCTAATACATTGCTGAATTTATATAATATTAAAATCCAACTTCATTGGAACTGGTTAGACGCATGAACTACCATTTTTAACATTATTATGAGACCTAAAGGAAAGGTATTCAAATACCTAAATTTAAAGGTAGGCTGTACTAAGATATACAAAGACTGTTGTAAAATAAATGTTTAAAACAATGTGTGAATTATTTATTGCTAAAAGTGAATGTCGTTACAGATCAATATAGGATCAGTCTTTATTTATCTTTGCCTTAAGCTTATACCTAGACACTAAGTTATGGAGCTGTTTACTGAACGGTGACTATAAAAAAATCTTAATTTACTTTTGAAAGGTTAGTCTGTGGTGTGGTTGTGTGTCACATTCATTTGTTTAGCAGCGGGTGTGGTTTCTATCTGCAAGAATGTGGCATATAAAATCAGTAGAACCGTTTTAAAACCTTTCAAATTGTACATATTATTTCATATTATAAACACAACATAATTTAATTATAATTCTGTACAATTCACAGCAGGAAAAAATATGAGGACAGATTCAGAAGCACTGAACTAAATAAGGAGTGGATGCACATTCCACATTCATTTCTTTATTGTGTAGTAACAAACTCAACATCAAATTGAACAAGAGGGCGTTGAAAGAACAAAACATAGATTAGTCTATAGCAGATTTACCTGAATGTAAATCCAAACGTTTTCATGCCTATCCTAAGAAACACCTCTCAAGTAATTTCCAACCTGCTTTATATTTAATTATTTCATCGATCAAATGTCTTTTTTTCACTTTGCAGCGCATACTTCTATATAAGCATTCTCAATATATAGGGACACAAATATGGACTGCATTATTCAGACTTGGTTCCCTTCTTTATAGTTACATAATCCTCTGAGACTCTTGCCCCTACAATTAATACAGATCACACATGCTTGAAAAATGTATACTGTGAGATCTACAAGATAAATACATTATCCTTAAAAATCAAATCAACATAAATACCCTAATATTTCCAAATGTTTATTCACCCTTAAAAAAACTGCCCTCAAAATGCTTCATAATTGGTTCATGATCGTCTTGATTCATAATCGTTTTACAACAGGTCCCGCATGTAAATGTTAGAAATATCTGGCATGGAACTAGTTGTCTCACATATTTATCGGTCAGCCATTCGAGGTCATGTCAACGTGGTCTGTTTGCTTAGTGTGTGAGAGAGTCAGAGCTGCAGTAGCACATGGTCTGAAAAGTATATGTCATAGGAGTATTATTCATTGCTTGTTTAATAAACCCTAACCTTAACGGCATGCATATAAATACGAAAGAATATTAACATTAAATGTTACCATTACAGAAATGTTTTCAATTCAGAAATCAAGTTGGATATTCAGGGGGAAAATAAGACGTTTTTGCTTTTAAACAAAACATACAGTAACAGTCTGCAATTTAAATGTCTTGTGCATTTTTCTCTAGTCTAGAGCACAGATGGAGCCCAGAACATTATATTACCTATAAATTACTGCATGGCAGTGTTCAGCTGTTACTGTAGTGTTTGATGTCTGTTCAGAGTAAACAAAACTGGTTCTCTTTATCTTTATCAAGAGAAGTGCGTGGACAAACTGGTCTGCTTGTTGAAGATAGGCCTATGGAAAAGTCACACTGTATTTATTTTTGCTGCTGTGCCTAAGGCACGCTAACTTCTACCAAGAGAGCACTCGTACCTAACCCCCACTTCTGTCTTAATGGACTGAGAGTCCAGAACAGATGCCCTCCATTGACTTTAGAGAACATCATGGAATACCTCAATGCACTTTAAGCAACTGAGTTTCTAACTATCCGTGCTGTCTGGTTTACAGCATATTTTGTCTGTCAGTGTGAATAAGGAGCATGTTTTTAGACCAATGAGATTTCATAATGTGCGGGGCTATCCAGCGAGACACTACAAACCTTTGTAGTGTCTTGCTGGATAGCCCCGCCCATCTCATTGGTCTAAATACATGCTCCTTATTGTTCAGGAAATATAGCCTAATAGACATTGAAAATATATACTCATAAATATCTTATTTTTGGCTGTGATTGTGAAACGCAGCAGTTTCGCATTTATGTCACTATCAACTTCACTGTTTCTTTTGTTAGTTTCAAGATTTAAGTTCTGTCCACTTAAAAAACCTAAAATATTAAACTGTAATCAACCATCACTTTAAAAATGATTTTTTTTTAAAACCCGTAACTTTACAAATACCAAGAAGTGCCATAGCCTATAACATCAACTTTACCCAAGGCTATTTTTAAGTGATTCATTGCATCCCCCCCCCCTCCCTCCCTCCCTCTCTCTCTCTCTCTCTCTCTCTCTCTCTCTCTCTATCAAAAGTCATTGAGGTAGGGCCGGGGAACCCATTTTGGGAACCCATCCTATGCTGTCTCCTATTTTGTGCAGGTGCCGTAATTTTGACACGGGACAAGACACTCTGACACAGAATTCTGACATGTGATTGGGTAATAAGGACAATATTGAAATTCTGTAGAAAAGTAGGTCCTTAAAATGATTTTTAGATTGTGGTTAAAAGGAAACTGGGACAAGTAGCCTATATAAAGATTTAATGACATCGTAAGTGCACAATGAAAGTCTAGTATGACTGGAAAGTGGGAGGAATTGTATTGGATGACCCAATTAGCATCTTATATTTCTTTCAGCTGTAGCTACTGGATATGTAAGGAAGAATGTACACTCAGTCTGCGCACTTCCCTTCAGGGTCCCGAACTCCCTGTGGGGGATTGCTTTGTTATTATGATCAACAGACTAACATTAATTCATTTTTTAATATAGGCTATCAAATAAACAAATAAATGGATATTCAATTTCTGTTATTTGGGCTAAAGGCTTTGTCTTTCATTAATTTGTTGTTCAAAGTTTCAATCATGCTTCAGGGTCAAAGCACAACATAGTGGATAGTAAAAAAAGACCATAAAAACTCCTAGTGCTACTAGGTTGTTTATCACTGAATTGCACATCTGATCTAATAGTCACTGGTTAGCTTCCAGATATACAGAAGATGAGGAACTCTACACTTATGTACAACAATTAGAATGTAAAACCACAAAATGTCCACCTCAACTGCTGACATCAACAATATCTATTGTGCTTCGGAAGAGCTGACCCACATCCTGACTGAAATGAAAACATTTTCCCACTTGCTTGAAAGTCCAGCTTCCCTCTTCATTGATTTAACAAATTAAGCTTTTTATTTTTTGGCAGAGCATGGCACATTGGTCTGCCCCTCCCCTATAATTATATAATATTAATGAGCTAAATACTGTTTTTTTTCTTTAACAAATATTTAAGTCATTGTGTCTCTGGGAACATTAGCTGAACAATATCCAAAAATAGTGGGCCATGAAGTCTAAATTAAGGCATGCAGACCTACAGTTCAGAGGCCAATGACAGTGAAACAATCACATAAATGGAGAAGTAACCAGTTCCTCTTCTCATCGACAGAAAAATATGAATCAGTGGATAATGTAATGAGCCCTACTGCCGAAAAGTTGAGAAAAACTTCAGTCCGTGTGCTTTTGGCAAAAGGGAATGAGGAAGACAATGCAGTAATTGTGCCTGTTAGTCCCATTAATTGATCTCCAGCTGTGGTGGTATCCATAAAATATAATAAAGGCTCCTCCAAAGCCATTGGGGTAAGGAGCTATTTTTTTTTTTTTTTTAGCTGCTAGAGTGTGTCCTAACTTTTTTTAATCTCAGCTCTGATGTCTGATATTTAGCATTTCTCACAGCAAGCAAAAGTAAAGTGACACGTCATTGAAATACCTAAGCACCGACACCCTCTGGTGGAAAAAAGGGCTAATTTAAAACATTAATAACTGATGTTTGAAAGACCAAATGTCATTCAATGAACAATGAGACTAAATGTGAGAATATGTAGGTTTGTAATCAAATAACCTTAAGGTAAATCTTCACGTTGAAATTTAGACCACTCGACATCAACATCTCATATTTAAAAACTCACATTTACATCATAAAAAAGGAGGAATGAAAAGACATAAAAAACCACAAAATGGGAAGCAGGGCATATTCATTTTCATTATTGCAAGTTTTCATAAAAATGATGATACTCCATATGAAAACACCCTTTTCATCTATACAATCATTTATAAAATTTGTCATCTGAGTTTGCACAACATTATAATAGTGCTTTTACAAAACAATCTCCATAATAAAAACAGCACAGTTACATATTTTTGTGGCTTTACATAAAACCAAACTTTACACACATATTGGTCCTCTGAATTTAAATGTAGCAAGTCTTAAATTGTTAGTAACATCAAGAGAAAACATTTAGTGAAGTAAAAAAATACATTTGAATAAAGAATGCTGATTTATATTTGATAGAGAAAGGGTGTGGATGCAAACTATTAAACTAAATTAGCATTTTTCACATGACTCTATAGGATCTGACTTCAGTCATCAAAAAAGTATGAGTTCAGGGGAAACATGAGGTTGAGGAAAACATAAATGGAAGCAAGCACCATCTTATTCATGGCTGCATAACCTTTACCATAAAAATCTGGATTCCACAAACTACTAATAGTAACAAAACAAAAAGAAAGATTCACCCACATAAACCAAAAGGGGACATCAGTCAGTCTGCAATTTCACAGTCCGTCCTTTACGTTTAACATAAAAATAACCAAATGTAATACAAATAGTGCTGTTTTTGACCCTGACAGTGTAATTTGACAGAATTTGTATTGTATTGCATATTACAGAATGTAAATTAATGTCAACATTCCCATGGCGCTTATATTTTTGTCTAGTAATCTATGACAAATTGGGTCGTGTCTTTAGATGAGTCTCAATTGAAGAGAAAATTGTTACAAAGATATCTGAAGAAATCCACACTTCTGTGATTTATACTGCTCTGTCATCACATGGCAAGTTTTATATATCAGTTTATGATTATTATGCATCAGCTTTCCAGTGTGACAGCAAAAAGCAAAATAATCACATTTAAAGGTACAAAATTGCAGTCAAAAACAAAAGAAAATCACATTGTGTGCTTTTGTTTCTTCTGTCATTGTGGTGGTTTATAACTGTCTGCATAATCTGAGCTAAAACATCTCAGCTAATGCTTGCAAGACCTGGAATACTAAACACAGCAATTGTGTTATTGAACTTAAATAAATGGGAGAGCTTAGGGTGATGTCGTGTACTGCCCTCAGTTAGGTGGCAAGACTCAGGCAGTAAAAATGGGCATGAGGAAAAAAATATAGATATAGTGTAAACATGGAAGAGACATTGCTGGTGGTGGCTCTGTTTTACGTTTTAGAGTGAATATTGAATCACATTAAGGACATTTGAAGTAGATGCATCCAGGTTCCCCTCTATTGGGTTGGTAACAATGCTAGAAGCTCAAGATGGTCCAGTGACCTCATCGTGTGGGTCAGTTGCCTTTGAGCATCTCAATGCTGCCTTGCAGAAGGGACACACTGTTCTGTAGTGAGTGTAGAGAACAGAGAACACGACAGAGTAAAATAGGGAGAGAGAACAGATGGAAGAAAGTCAACATATTGGGCCAAACCATGTTAAAAATCAAGGTTCTCACACCGATTGATTAAAGGTCAAAACTGAAATTTCCTGGCTTTTTTCATGATAACAGAGGTCTAGGGGTTATGTAACTAAAATATACGTTTCAAACCATTCAATCAACAGACAAATGCACACAGCCTGGACAAAAATAGCTGTGCCTTTTCACGAGCCGTTGTGACTTCCGTATAAATGTGATGTCGGAATTACTCAGTCACCGCCTTCAGTCACCTCCCGAGCTCAGCCCAGCGTCCCTCCCTCCTTTGGCCCAACCCCAGACAACATCGCGTCCATGCGGTTGCTGAGCAACAACAACACGGTAACATGTCGAGAAAACGCTGTTCAGTCGATGGATGTCAGGAAACTACATCATTGCCCAGGCTTCCGAACAACATTAATGTAAGAGACCAGTGGCTACTGTTTATTTATTCAGAAATAACAGAGCAATTTAGTTCGACCTTAACCGTCTGTTCTGCACATTTCAAAAGTGACTGCTTCGTCAATCAGGCACAGTTCAATGCCGGCTTTTCAAAGAAGCTTCTCATCAAAGATGCTACACTCCCTACATTGTTCGGTCCGACCTCAAATTCACAACCCGTAAGTAAACTTCTAACACATTTTATGTTATATTATGGAGCCAGCATAATCTGAAATTATAGTTTTTAAACGGATATGCAACACTAACGTGTTGCTAAAATAGATGCTGAAGTGTTGTTTTGTACAGTCTATGGTTGCCACAAGCTTTGATAGAATATCTGTTGGAAACAAGACAAAATACATTGTTTGTTTTCCTAAGTTACAGACACCGACCCTGTTTTTATTGAGTAAAAGACGGTGAGATTGAGGTCACTCAGTCTCTGTGTTTTTATTTTTGTCTGTGGGACAGACATGGCATTGGTAAAAAAAATAAAAAAAGTAACATTGTGAAAGAAATTGTAGCATGTCAACTAACTGTATCAGTAGGAAACCAATAGATACGTAGCTTACTCTATTCGGTGTCTGCTAACGTCATATATTATAAAAGCAGTATAACTAGCTATTAATGTACATAATTTAGACATTTACATCGAATTTGGCCAAAAAAAATCTGATTTTGTTTACAAATAGTTTAAATTAGCATAAACGTTAAATCTGCGTGCAGCATTGATGTAATTATAAAACTTTTACAATAACGCCGAGAGTAAAAAACAAAAAAAAAAACATTAATTACCATTCTGAAACAGCCTTCTGTAAGCGCATTTGGGGAGGTGGTGGGCTGTCTTCTGTCGTCGACTCTAACTCCGGCTCAAAGATATAAGGCCGGATAATGTCCTAATGTCATTAGGGTTTTATTTACCTTACTTGTGAGCATCACCAAGCCACAGCAGGCTACAGCATACATGACCCTAACTACCTGTGGTTGGCCTGGCCGTGCGTCACTCAGAAAACAACAGGCCAATCAGAGAGAGGCTCATGAATATTAATTAGAAAGGCCAAAATCGACCTGTTCTTAGCATAGCAGGAGCTGTAAAAATATATTGGGGTGGTTTTTGGTACTTAAATCCACAAATATATATTCTAAAGGACATCAAAACCTAAAATAAAACATTGTGCACAAAATTTGGACCTTTAACAGATACTCATGAGTTTCTTAGTCGATCATTTTACTATATTTACTATACATTACTCTATTTAATTTTCTTTTTAAATGATAAACATTCATAGTTGTTGATATATGTTATAGCTAAGTATATCTAGAAAGATGTACACTACCATTCAAAGGTTTACCGTTCAAAGGTTTACAGTAAAATTTAAAATTAATATATTTTAAAATGTAATTTTTTACTGTGTTGGCAAAGCTGAATTTTGCTGCATCATCATCATTTTCAGTGTCACATCAAGATTTCTAATTTTTAATAATATTAATTGTTGAAAACAGCTGTGCTGCTTAATATTTTTTTAGGAAATTGTAATACTTTTTTTTTTAAAAGAAAGTTAAAAAGAATAGCATTTATTTGAAATAGAAAACTTTTGTTTTATAGAGTACTGTTTAAATGTTTGGGGTCAGTAAAAATATTCCTTGCTGAATAAAAGTATTTATTTATTTTAAATGGTAGTGTATAATTACAACTTTAAAATTCTCTGATTTACTAGGTGTTCCACGACTGTAGGAACATATGTGCCACCTGGACACATGACACTTCATTATCCTCACCTTGGCATGTTTTATTTCCAGCTCAGTCATCTCGATCAAGTTCTTACGAAAGGCTATAACACGTCTTGCCTTGAAGCTGGTGAGCTCTACAAACATATGAAATCAATGTTAGTAGGTGTGTAGGTGTCAATGTTAGTAGCCTAATTACTCACTTAAAGGAAGTTCACCTAAAACAGAACCTCTTGTATGATAACTCAACAATATTCTTCCAACTTTCTCTGCAATTAACCAGCTTACCAGGCACAATTACAATAGTTCATAGAGATTACTCCTTGCAGAATTCAAACCTACATTCAATTGGCTACCTGCCTGGATCTATAAACACCATATTAACTCTTCATATATTATAAACTCAGACCATAAGAGTAATAAATAAAAAGAGGTTTTGATTGTAAAACACACCTCTCCTGCCAGACTCGGAGAGCTTGTCAAACTTTTGCAGACACTGCTTCTGGTTCTCCTCAGCCTGCGCAATGTCCTTACCCTTCAGTCGAGCCTTGTCAAGAGCTTTATTGGAATTCTCGTAATCAGCAAGTGCCCGTGCACGTCTATACAAAAGGTCCTTAAGGAAGCAATGGCATACATTATTGATAAACTTATCATTTGGATAAATCAACTTATTTAAGTGTCAGTAAACAATGACCCAGAGTGGTCAGCCAATTGTGGGTTCTCTTTACACAATGGCAGCCAGGCGAGCTACAGTATAAGATTTATCAGATTAAAAAGAAATTCTGTTGCTGTAAGAACCAATGATCTGCACTTGAGGAACACAACGATGTGCATGTCTGACTGACTGGCAAAAAAACCAAGGCAGGTCTGGTGAGCAAAAATGTGAGTTTCCACCCTACAATGAACACATTCTGGAAATAACTATAAAACATACAATCTAATATACTTGGTTGAATTATACAATCCATTTAATATACAACTGATGTTACACAAACAGAGGGAAGGTTTCACCTTAGCAGCCTGGATGTCCCTTGTGTAGTATCTTAACAATTCTGTCAGCTTGAGCTCTTGATCTGATGCCACCCTGTCCTCCACTTTCTGCAAAACACAAACATGACATAGCATGTTACTTGATCTTCTGAACATGGCAACAGTCAGTTTGTAAGTTGGTAAGATAAATCCTACAGAGGTACTCACTCGAAGCTTTTCAAACACGTCAGCACATTTTTCTAAGTGCCTGGGAGGAGAAAAAAAATCTTACATCAAGCTTCAACACTTGTTTTTGTGGAATGTATTTGTTGTTATAAATTCTGCTGCTTTAAAAGTAAATAATGTAAAAAAAGAACATGTTTAAATTTTTTGCAATGGTGCTAGTGAAAAATTTGGCAGGGGAAGTAAAAGAAAACCCTCTAATAAATGCAACTACTAACTTTACTAGTTTCACTTGTATATCAATTAATTATGCTACGCTGCTTAATGTAGGAAACATTTATTGCTGTTCTTTGATAATGCTGTTTTTATGGGAAGCAAGATGAAATACACTTCTCACTTTTTAAAGGCAGAGTTGTTGTCTGCAGCAGTGCTGTTTAGAGCCCCAGAAATGTGGTTATAATCATCAGCAACATCTAAAAAAAGAAAGACAATCTTTTTGTGAATATGAATATCTCTTAGCATAAACAAATAGCCAAAACGTTTTCAGCCAGATGATTCGTTTGGATGAAATGGTCTCACTTTTGTGTGAACGGGTCATTTTCTCAGCCTTAGCAGCGGAATCTTTGATCTTAACGGAATAATCCAACAGAAAAGTCTTCTCCTGTTCAAAAAACTCATCAACCTCCTGCAAAAAGAATAAAAAAATTGGCATATCATGACATGAGACAGAACAAAGCTGCCAGTTGTGATTGACTCACTGACCTTGACCCCTGAGATGAGGACCTCATCAGCGGTCTTTACCATGTTCTTAAAGAACCCTCCAAACATTTCCTTAGCATTTTTCCTCCTTACGGTGAGCTAAACAACAAATGAAAAGAGAATTCCAAAGTCAAGCATGATATGAACCGATCAGAAGGCAGAACCATAGTTTGCACTCTTTATCGCCACTGGCTGAGATCCAAGAAGGTTATCCGTGTCTTTGTTATCATAACTGACACTTATCAGTGCAATACAAGACTTAACAGCTGTCCAGTCAGAGACAGTTTTTGTGCTGAACTAAGCAGGAAGAGAACCTCCCCTCCTCCCCTCCCACTTTATCTTCTGCACTCATACTCCAACCTATCTCCATGTCTGTGTAAATTGCCAGCATAGCAGCTTCACAGGAAATGAACAATGCCAACAGTCCCTCTCACTGTCTCTCTGTTTCCTGGTCAGAGGAGAACAGGACTGGCTTAGACAAAGCGGAAGACTCACATCCTGGTCGTATTCCAGGAATATCTGGAAGTTTCTGTCCTTGCTGAAGACGGGGTGGGAGGAGAGTCGCTGAAGAAAAACTTCATGAACCTGCACTGTCTTCTTAAAAACAGCGAGATATTCCCTGAAACGATACACTGATTTAATTATACACATTTTAATGTCAGTAATGCCACAACCTATGTGCAAAAAAGAAGAAAAAAGTAAAAATATAAATTTATCATGTAGAATTTGACTCACGCCTCAAGTTCCTGCTTCATTTTGGCATATTCTTCCTTTGTCATGCTCGATTCCCCCTCTCCCAATTTATGCATCTTCTCCCGGGGACCCTCAAAGTCAGGTTTTGGTGGGGCGGGAGGAATCTAAGAAATATCAACAAGGGAGGAAGGAGAAAAGTACACAGTAAAAGCAAGCCAATTCAATATGAGACTACTTGGCTATTCCAACCATGTACAATGCAAATGGTCAATAGAGAAACTCTGTGGTTTGCATGTTGGCCAACATCTGCCTTCCGTTGCTGGTGATGAGCATTCATAAATCTAGACAATATAGATATGGGTTTTAAACTTACAATGAGGCCAGCATAATCCTCAGTTTCCACAATTGTGTCATGGAGCCAGATGAAATCTTCGTGCTGTCGTGGCACAGAAAATTCTGGCTTCTGAAAGGAACTAAGTGTGGTCTGAGAGGAATTGTAGAGCAAATTGACAGTATGAGTCAATGAGTTGATCTAAAACTATGAAACTAAATCAAATGTATTTGACAAAACACTGACAGACAATCAAACTATTATAGATCATGGTAAGTTACACCAAATAATACATAATGCATGCAAGCTAGTCAAGCACTGACTTATTTGAATGGCTGCAAATTTGATCTGTTGGCTCACCTTGGTGTGGACGGTAAATTTGACTTTATCACGCTCACAGAGGGCATCTGGAATATCGATGAGGAGAGATGCATCGTGGTTCAAGTCGACTGATACAGAACGCATCTATAATAAACAAGATTTGTTAAAAACTCAATCTGACAAATCAAGAGCGCTTTAAACAAAGACTGAGAACTGTACTTATGTCTTGTCTGCTGAATGGATTTAGGGAGGGGTGTTTCAAGTAAATTAAAAATATATATTTTACTCCTCTGTCTATGCCATAGACTGTAAAAATAATAATAATATATATATATATATATATATATATATATATATATATATATATATATATATGCCTATGAAACCATGTTGGTAAGAAAAATGTTATTCAGTCACATATTCAACAAAACATACTGTTGTTTACTAGATAAACAGTGCAGTAAACGGTCATAGAATTCGGAAAAAGCAGTTAGAGAAACTTCCTCAATTCAAACTATTTCTACAGAAATGAGAATGTAGAATAATAATATACATCATTTGACGATACGTTTTTACATATTGACAAAACAAAAACAACTGACGCATTGGCCAATATCACACCAATATAGCTGCTAACTGTTAATTACACAGCCAGCTAAAATATTTTCATTATTAACAAACAGACAGACGGACGGACGACAGATAGATAAACTACGACACGAAAACGGCTTTAAAACTGTTGTTTTGCCGTTGTTATTATTGGGGAACACAGCTAGTAAAGAGACAAAGCTATCAGTGAGAGACAAACGTGCGATTAATCACTAACAGTTATAAAGTACAAAGCAAAGCTGGGCGGTTATTAGGCAACCGAGCAAGACGAGTGCTTAAAACAGTCTTCATTAACAAACTTTGACTCTATAATAGAGAGATATGGCAACACTTACCTTCTCCTTATCACTGTCCTCTGATATAGATGTCATGTTCAGAAGATATTTCACTTATTTTTTCGTCTCTGTGTTGCACATTAAACTGTACTTTTAACTTTCCAACTGCTGCTCGTGCTCCTCACTTTCCACTCTCGCCTGTCACTGTGGACATCCGGCTCGATTTTTTCTGGCAAGGCAACACGTCAAAGTAAAAGTCTTTAAAACTTTCTGTTGTTCATGTTGTGACTTGTTTGAAAGAAATTGTGATTCTACAGCTGCTTCTCACAAGTCACATATCGTCGTGAAAAGAGAGAGAGAAAAATATATAACATGCCCGATTTATAGAACGTTAATAATATTTAATTAATAACTTCATTAACAACATGTGACTTGTGAGAAGCTTCTGTAGAATATATAAAGTGGACGTGTTGTGACCGTCGTAACGTGTTAAAAAGCTTCGAGTAATTTCAGTACAATTGTTTATTTAATTTCTACTTCAGAAAGTTGAGCCTGTGTATAAAACGTATGCGTTTGCTGTCAATTAAATATAAAAACTACTTTCAAATCCTATTCCTAAAAGTTGCATTGTGGGAAATGCTGTTTTATGGGAACGTGTTCAACGTACGTTCGGTGAAGTTAAAACGACAATCCCCATAATTCCCCTGTATATCCAGTTCAAACTGCGCTCCATTTGAATCTGAAATGTAGTAACATCGTGATCGCTAACTTTTTTGTTTGTTTATTTATTTAAATCTATCTATCCATTTACCTAAGCATGGGGAAGTAGATGTAAACATCCCCATAGAAACCGGATACGAATATTACGTATGGCGATTACAATGCAAGTATTGAAGCTATTGATACAATTCAAGTGTGCGAGATCAATGGGCTTCCCCTCTGGTCAGTTCTCGCGTGTGGACAACTTTTCAACCAGCTGTCAATGGCGAGCACGCAAAAAGCTCAGTCAATACAGCACAGTGGACACAGAGCGATACTCGTCTCTGGTGCGCGCTGTGTTGTCCTCAAAACCCAGCTCCCAGACTCCTGCGAGCATCGAGGATGAGGACTGTCAGCTGTACGGACCTGTAATAAGATCCAGACCGCCCTCACAACAGCCCAGAGTACCTAAAAACCTGCATCCACTGTTAAATGAAGCCAAAGGTCTGTCGGAATATGTGCCGGGACCTTTGGCTCGTATAACATTACAGAGGGACTCTAATACGACATCACCTAGTGTGACCCGAATCCTACAGAAGACCATGCCACCTGACCAAGCCTTTTACCTGGAGAGGTGGAAGAGAAGGATGATTGCTGAACTCGGAGAGGAGGGATTTAAGAAATACAGCTTGAGTAAGAATATTTATTTTCTTTAATTGAATATTAAAATAAATACTCCTCCTAATTAATGCTTTGTGTTTTAGACATTTTCAGACAAGGACAGCTGTTCCATTCTGCCATTGAGGACCATTTCACCCAGGAAACCCCTTCTAAAGAGGACCCTGATCGCCTATTGGAGGTGTCTGGATTTGTAGAGAGTGCATCTCATGTGCTGAATGATATAACAGGAGTGAGAGCTATTGAGAGTGCTGTGCATCATTCTACGTTACAGTACCTGGGGATTGTAGATTGTATTGCACAGTACAGGTGAGATGAATTTCTTTGAATCAAAAAGTCATATAAAAATTCATAATCAGATTCATCATACACTTTTTAATGTATTTGAATCCTGGATTTTTTTTAAAATCATTTATTCTTAATGCTTTCTTGCACATGTTGACATTGTTATTCAGTCCTTTTTTATATGCTGGTCATGTTGAATTGTCCCCTAAAACTAAAGTTCATCTGCTTTCATACAGAGGTTCATTGTGTGTCATTGATTGGAAGACCTCTGAAAAGCCTAAGCCCTTGCTTCGCCATACTTATGACAATCCATTACAAGTAGCTGCATACATTGGAGCCTTGAACAGTGACAACAACTACAGCTACCAGGTAAACATCTAACCCCATTTACACCTGGTTTTGAGATCTGAAACATATATATGTTAGTTAGGCCAGCAGGGTGTCCTAGCGCCCCGGTATAATGATGCGGACACTATACTGTCACACCAAAAAAATTCGGACTCTCTGTGGTCATAAAAAATCCCAGGATGTCCTTCGAAAAAGAGTAGGGGTTTAACCCTTGCCAAATTTTCCCATTGGCCTCTGTCCATCCAAATCATCCCCATATAAATACTGATTAGCTTCATCACTCTAGCTCCTCTCCACCAATAAGCTGGTGTGGTAGGCGTTCTGGCACAGTATGGCTGCCACTTCACATTGGTGGTGGTTGAGGAGATTTCTTCCTTCCATATGTAAAGCGATTTGAGTGCAAAGAAAAGCGCTATATAAATGTAACAAATTATTATTATATGCACAAGACATCACAGAACTACATTTTGCCTGATGTCAACATACAGTAGCACAGATTAATTAATGCAGGTACATGAATGAGAATTCAGCTTGAACTATCAATTTTGTGCTAGGATTGAAAAAAAAAAGCCTGCTCAAAAAGAAGTAAAATGATAAACAGATGACATAATGCGCCAACTGTCGGCACTTTATCCGTTTTTGTTTTTCAACTTATCCGTGCTTACATACTGTATTTTAATACAATACATAGTCGTATATCCCAAAAAACTGTTCTCATTTACATATTTTCTGTCAAATTATGAAAAGAGTATGATATAGTGACTGACTACTTGCTAACCAGCAGTCCAAAAAGTCACTAGATTTGTCGCTAGCTTTTAAAAAAAGGTAGAGTCTAAAAGTTGCTAAAGTTTTTTTGAATTGTAATATTTCACAAAATCTAACTGTATTTTTGATCAAATAAATACTGCATTGATGAACATAAGAGACTTCCTGAAGCATTTAAAAAATCTTACCTACACTAAACCTTTTTTACAGTAGTGTATGTACCATGTATGTACACATTATGTAGTCATAAAACCACTCCCCTCAAAATCTATTTGAAAGTGGTCACATGTTAACACACAATGAACATTTTGCCAGGTATATACAGGGCCTAAAGGTTTTTACTCTCTTTAAACGGCTTATTGAAGTTGACCATTTTCTGTTGTTTACACATAGGTAAAAAACGGTTTAATTGTGGTGGCCTACAAAGATGGATCACCCGCACATGCTCACTTCTTGAACTCACAGCAGATTAGGCCATTCTGGGAGAAATGGCTGCTTCGACTAGAAGAGTATGCAGAAAAATAAAACAGCTTACAAATCAAGCTGATGCTACACAATGTGTAGTTTAACTGTAAATGTTTGTTTTACATGTGATACAAAGAATAAATAGTTGTGTTGTACACGTTTTATTGTGATGAATTCCTTATAAATCAATTGTTTTGGTTGTGGATATGGCCTTGTGGAAGTTTTTTAAAGTTGTGTACTACATTATATCAGAAAACAGCTTTTACATAATACACAGTATTTCAGACAGAAGCTAAACAATTCTGATTGATTGTACTGATATGGCCCAATTAAAAATCATTAAATACAAACCATGCTGCCTTGTAATCCGGTTCCTCTGTGAAACCTAGGCTTGTAAAGAGCCTGTAGGATAACTGGTTCTTCTCCTCTATAAAACAGTAAACTGGATAGCCTTGAGAGTGGAGTCTCTTTGACATAATGTTGACCAGTGCTTTTGCATAGCCTTTTCCTCTGTGTTCTGGAACCGTGTACAGCATTCCCAGAGCACAGGAGGGATAAGTTAATATCCATGCTACTGGTCGATTATCTGCGTCCAGGACACAACAAGAGGGAAAGTTCAAAATCATATTCTTAATCATTACTTTGCTGTGTTCACAGCCAAACTTCCAGCTACTGTTGACTAGTGCAAGATGAGACTCGTTGAGAGAAGACAGCTTCAGTGATAAACTGCAGGAAAAAGAATTTTTTTTTTAGTTTAACCTGATATTCCACACTAAAGGCAGGCTCACGCAGCACTATGAGGCTACGTGAATCACCACAGTGCAAACACTACACAACAAATTTTCTTGTGGTCTTCCTGTCTTACCATTGCTCATACCAAACAACACATTCTGATATGGTGCACAAACTACAAGATCTTTGGCCAAGCGGCAACCCCAACCAACAACGTAAAAAAATATTTTTCCACATGAATTCATGCGAGACGTTAGAGAGCCACTCATGCTTGCTGCCCAAGTCATATGTACAGAAAAAAAGATCATACAAAAAAAAATGTGGGCAGACATACACGCAGGTTGGCTGCCCATGTCTATTCAGCAAAAACTGATGGTAAATAAAATGTATCATAATGTTAAGTATAGAGCAAAGACCACTTATTTACATTTTTAATATATATATTTTTGTTAGATTCTTAGTATAAAACAATTATGATCAAATTTTCGCCTTGTATTCATGTACGTTTAGGTGCATGATATCATTAGAGCAGTTTACCATGTTGTTTAATCACTAACACTACAAGATCACGTGGCGATAATATCCAATAGGTTTGAAAATTTCGCAGCGTGTGTGGTTGCTGGAGACAGACTCAGATCACATCACTGACATGCTCATATTTGACGAGCTTCAGTGACAGCAACGAGCACTGATTTTTGTGGCGATCCAGGGGTTTTGTCACAGACCTTTGAAGTCTGTCTGCGACAGCAAAATCCAGCCAAAAGTCCTGTATGGTGAGTTTGAGCCTGCCTTTAGGGGTCACACTTGCGATCCTTGGTGGTCAATACAGACCAAAGAAAAAAAGGTAGCATTTGTTTTTAATAAATTATTGCAGTATTATGCAGTATGTTGCATTTTGAGGGGATTTCACGGTACTAGACAACATAACCTCTAAATTATACACTAAAATAATACAAATATGAGAAAAACTAGATTAAAATGTTTGAGACAAACTTTATGTTGGCCATCCAGAAAGTTTGTAGTTGTTTAAAAAGCTTTTAAGTTTTAAGTAGATTTAGTTTGTTAAAAAGGTAGCCCTATTTATAAATCCAATGCATGGAAGGCAGGTTGGTGTCATCTGGTGGGAAACATAAAGAAAATCACATGCAATACCATAGTGCACTAGATACCAATATAGCCGTATACATGTATATAATTGGGCTGTGTAATCCCTAGTTACTTATAAAAAATGTTTTTAAGACATTATCACTTACTTCAATTAGGTTTTGCATTGGATATATATTTTAGACATCATAAAAGAAGACTACTTGATTGTGGCTTATTTGTAGAATGTACTCAAAAATTGCTTTGTATTTTCAAATTTCCCATTTATATCCAATGGCATTCATTTTGACTGTTAAGATCATATGTGTGATATTTTTAAGACCATTTAGCCTTTTCTAATAAGGTCTACAATTTTTTTTATGTTCATATAGCAAATGACACAAGTTTCGTACCATTTCAATGAAGTAAAAAAAATTGAAAATTCATAATCTTTTCATTTGAAAATTACTTAAGATCAACAGAGGGTTAAGAGTGAGATACAATGATGATGACAACAACCGATGAGCCATTAAAAGGTTACATGTTTCACTTACAGTGCTTATACTCAGTGACAAATTACTGCAACATAGCTTGAACTATGAACTGCCATATAATTGTGTCTGAAGTGCGGCATTAATGATTACAGTGGACATACTTCACCTATCAATTTGTGAACATTTTGATGGCTCTCGAAGAACCAACTTGAGGCACACTGCTTCTTTCTTCACGGGCACACCTCTGTTTATAGCAACGGATTCCAGCATCTTTTCATGATGAAGCTCAGCGGCTTAAGACAAAGATTTACATGTAAAAAAAAAAGAGTTTGAGACCTTTTCAGTTATTTATACTAATGTAAAAAAACTTGCGAAAAGAGATACAAGTACCTAAGCATATATACATTTTCCAGTCAATGACATCTGTCTGTGCCAGCAGGTCTCTGAGGTAGACATCGTTTTTTGAAAACACAGTCAAGTCTTTGAAAAGGTCTCCTGTCTGTAGAAAAAAAGGTAACAGGTTTGTTCAACATATCCTAAGTATTGTGAAATATCCAATCAATCACTTAAATTTTGCAATATTACTTATACCTCACGAATTTCTGGTTTAATGAGTAAAACTCTAAAGTCTGGCCACAGGTCAACAAACACACTAACAGGATCAGCTCTCTGTCCAGTTCTGTTGAGTTGAACAACACATCCATATACCTATATGTATCCAGAACAAAATAAAATATTATATACTGTATATATATATATATATATATATATATATATACAACGTTTACTGCTAACGCTGACAGTTGAGTTGCATGTGGGCCTAAAGTAAAGCATTCTATGAATTTTAGTAATTTTTTGTATTAGGTTTGGTAGCAAACTTAAGCCCTATTCGCACGGGATAAGTATTACCTGGTGACCTCTAGTCATTTGTAATAATTGCGGAGTTTGTCTGAGATCTTAATCCCGTGCGAATCGGCCATGTCTGTAATTTGTAAAGTAAAAATTCCCCCGCAAATTACCTACTATATTTCGCCTAACACCAAGGTCTGTGATAATATTAGTCCCGTCGGCATCTCTGTGATTTGGCCGGATCGTATATCATTTTTTCAAGGTTTTTGTTTCATGTGCGCCTTTTTATCTATCTTTCGCGAAGAATGGAGGCTGGTTTGGAGTGTTTTGATAGTATTTTGGGTGCTGGGTCATATCGCTATACACAACTACACAATTTGCAGAAAGTGAAAGCTGAAAATCATCAGAAGAGCAAAAACAAAAAGAATGATTAGATGGAGATGAATGATATGTAGCTATAGCAGCATGCGGTAAGGAACTTTATTCTGTTTATGTCATAATATATCATACAGCTAGACCTATAACGAAAATACATTTCCAAGCAATATCATATTGACGTCATATCCGGGAGATAAGTCGGTAAATTTGAGTAAAATCACAGGCTTCGGTTATCCCGTGCGAATGCGCCACATGAAATTCAGATGTGGCGGGGTAATTTTTAAATCACACGAGGTCCCCAGATAGTACTAATACCGTGCGAATAGGGCTTTATGCTGATTACATAATCATTTAAAGGTGCTACTTTATTAGTTTAATAAATGCTTTCAAACCTGCAGTGACTGTGGAAAGTAGTTTTTAAGATCTACTTCCAGTGTCTTCAGATCCTCAGTAGTCAGCTGACGCATTGTGGAGGGTCTCTTCTTTCGGCGTCAGCGTCCTCGCAGTGCCCGCAGGGAAATATCTGCGTTTTCCCTTCGTGTAAACGGTAAGTCTACGGACCACAAAACAGACCAGCTTTCAGGGTTGCCATATCGGCTGTTTTCCCAAGGAAATGGCCTACTTCTGAACTGTTGCCGCGGGTTGTTTTTTATTCTCCGCGGATTAAAGTTTTGACGTATTGCATAAATTGTGTTTCACTCAAATGCTTGTATTGAAAAATGATATATTCCACCATTAATAAAACTGTGATTTTTGGTACGTGTTGATTTTAACGCAAAGCTGGCAACCCTGCCCAGTACGTACTAGGTAGGCAGGAAGGGGTTGCTATTTATGGGTTTGTAAAAGTTAAAGTTGAGAGTTCACAAGTGCTCATGCAACGTATTAAATCTACAGCGCCCAGCGTGGAATCGTTTCTGGATCGGGACCTTTATTTATTTCCTTTGTGAACAATATTTAATTAGAATAGTTTTATGAAATATATATATATATATATATATATATATATATATATATATATATATATATATATATATATGTATATGGTTAAAGTGCCTGTAATTGAGAGATGCATATGGGCATTCTGTGTCAGGGCAATTTTTAAGCAGGTCTAAAAATAAAACTTCATCCTTGTTAAATTGTCAGTGTTGAACCATGTGTATTTTTTCACTTAAGATTAGCTATGAATTATTAAAATTTAAAATAAATTTTCCCCCAAAATGGTAGCTGTGGGGTAAGGTGTGCCAGTGGGTCGATTTTACCTTTGTCTCCAGATGGAGGAAATATTATTTCACTGGCACCATTCGGGGGGGAAAAAGAAATGAGTAATCTCACGGAGCCCTAGAATTGAGAATCCCACTTTATAAATAAAATTAAAAAGGATTTCCCCCACAAAAATATGTAGGCTATTAAGAATAAGATGCTACTGCAGCCTCAAGTTTGACAACAGAAAATTTGAGGCTGGTTTATAAATATATTTGAGAAACTAAGTAATTTCCAGCAAAATACAACTCTGGATGGGATATTGTATCATTACATTTGAGTAAATGTATTTAGGCTAATTATTTTTCTATTTAAAATGGAAATTGCTCAGGCATTCTCCAATAACTCAACTTAATACTTAACGTAACAGAGATTTCCCCTAACATGAGGCAAGTAGTGTCATTACCCTATGCGTGTGTAATCGTCAGTTCTGATGTTCAAACATAAGTTTAGTGGTTTGACCTTCATTCATAAAACATTTTTATTGAAAGGTCTAGAACACAATGTCATCATCAAAATGTATAGAAAATGTTACAACTGTGTATAAAATAGATCTTTTTGAAAGTGACTGCACCTTTATAAGGGTAGGAAAAGTTAATGTTTTTGATTAAAGATTACAAGTGCATTTGTATTTTTTGAAAATAATCACGTGCACGAATAAATCATTTATAATAAACGCATTAAAAAATGAGAATAGTCAATTTTGATTTCATGCTGAAATTCAAGGAGGGTTTTTTTCAGTCACATATAGGAGTAATAGTGAGGATTCATTCTAACAAATGAATTTGTACCAGGCAGCTCTATAAGAGCAGTCCTCTGCAAAACCAAGGCTTGTAAAAAGTTTGTAGGAAAGCTGATTGCATTCTTCTATGAAACAATAAATAGGATAGCCCTGAGAATGGAGCTTCTTTGCCATTGTAGTGACCAGGGTTTTGGCATATCCCTTCCCACGGTGCTCTGGTAGAGTGTATAACATTCCAATGGCACAGTAATCATACAATAGTACCCAGGACACAGGCTGGTTGTTCTCATCTGTAATGCAGCATGTGGGGAAATGGCTGATGAGATTCAGGATGGTCCTGTAACCTTTGTCATCCCCACCAAATTTCCACGTCTTGTTAACTACATCGGCATGTGACTCATTCAAGACAGACACTCTGGTCTCAAGGTCACTGAGGAAGGAAGCGAAGATATAAGGGAAATTTTAAGCCTTATCAATTAAATGCATATAATGCAACAAAAATAAATATTTATGAGTTTATGACATAACCTTTTAAAACAGACTAAATAGAGGGACCATCGTACCTGGTAATGAGCTCAGGTAAATGACTGGGATCAGATAATATCATAAGGTGCACTAAGGAGAAACCTTTCATAATGACACCCCGAGAAGCAGCAATTTCCTTCAGCATTGGTGAATGACGTAGATCACATCCTAGCATTAATGTAGGCTAATTAAAACAACAGGAAGTCGCATTAATAATACAATATAGAATTGGGGGAAAAGACATACCTCCTATTAAGAAGTATGTGCTCCAGTCAGTTGCATTTTCCACAGTCAGCATTCTTCTCAGGACGTCTTCATCTTTACTGTAAAGAGTCACCTTCTTCAAAAAGTCCTTTGCTCGATTATTCTAATGATTTAAGATGAACATTAGTGATGTTGACTGTATGGACAAAGTTTTGGATAGTTAATATAGGCTAAACAACGCAATCTCACATTTGGATCTGGTCGAACAATGATAGTGGTAAAAGCTGGCCACTTATCCACCAATACTTCCAAAGTGTGTGGTTTCCGTCTGTTTATAGCAAAAACAAAGCCATAAACCTAAAAAAGTAAAAATTAAAAAATTAAAAAGTATTTGATTAAATGCGACGGTAAGCATTCGCGGATTACCGTGACATAAAATAAACATAGTAGGCTACTTACCTTTATGGATTTAGGCAGATGCGCATATAAAGTAGTCTCTGCTATTTTTAACTCATCTGAATTTAAAAGTTTCATGTTTCATAGTAAAATCCGTCAATTCTTTAAAGTGAAACTGACTTTGCCAGTATGTGAAAAAGATTTTGCCAGAGGTGGCAAATATGTTTTATCCAGAACAAAGTCAAACACCGTCTTAAAAAGCTCTTGGTGAAATGTGTAGGCTAATATTTAACCTAGCGTGACGTCGGTCACCGTTTTCTCGGGACAATGCCGGGTTTTGTTTGTATGTGTGCTGTCCCCGACTAGAGCTGTTCCCGAAAATGTCCACGTTCGACAGCATGTAAGTTAGCCTACAAAACACCCAGCAAATCAAGCGGCAACCTCCCTGTCTCTCTCTTGTTGAAACCCATGTTGAAACCAACACGGAAGTGAATTAATGGACCCTTTGGCTCAAACATACATTAATCTAGTTCTTCTTTTACTTTTCTGACTCAAACTCCTCTGTAGGCCTAGAATATATAGTCAACTTATTAATTTTGCTTGGAAAATTCTTTATTCATAAATCAAAATTTGTGAAGAACAAACCTCTTTTCAATGTTTTTAAACTTGACCTAAAAATTATATAGACTGTATTTCTGGATTAGATAGTAAATCAGCAGCAAAATGTATGTAATGTTTATCTAATTTAACTTTATAATTAATTTAACTTATATTTAATGTCTGATACTCTGGCTATGTACTTTTGTTGTTTATAATTTTTATACAGATTATTTAACTTATATGATATTTGCCTCAATTCTCAATCTATTGGCTGATGTAGCCTATATTTATTTTTTATTTTTTATTATTATTCTTTATGAAAGCGTGAACTGTAACTAAATGATTTTTGTACTACAAGTTCAATTTCTTTTTTCGGCAAATTGTAACAAATGTGATCTGCAATAAAAAATAAACTCGACCCGTCACCGCTATATGCGCCTGTCACTCGACCTGTCACCGCTATATGCGCCTGTCACCCGACCTGTCACCGCTATATGCGCCCGTCACTCGACCTGTCACCGCTATATGCGCCTGTCACTCGACCTGTCAACGCTATATACGCCTGTCACTCGACCTGTCACGGTTATACAAGCCTGTCACCCGACCTGTCACCGCTATATGCGCCTGTCACTCGACCTGTCACCGCTATATACGCCTGTCACTCGACCTTTCACGGCTATACGAGCCTGTCACCCGACCTGTCACGGTTATACAAGCCTGTCACCCGACCTGTCACCGCTATATGCGCCTGTCACTCGACCTGTCACCGCTATATATGCGCCCGTCACTCGACCTGTCACCGCTATATGCGCCTGTCACTCGACCTGTCAACGCTATATACGCCTGTCACTCGACCTGTCACGGTTATACAAGCCTGTCACCCGACCTGTCACCGCTATATGCGCCTGTCACTCGACCTGTCACCGCTATATACGCCTGTCACTCGACCTTTCACGGCTATACGAGCCTGTCACCCGACCTGTCACGGTTATACAAGCCTGTCACCCGACCTGTCACCGCTATATGCGCCTGTCACTCGACCTGTCACCGCTATATATGCGCCTGTCATTCGACCTGTCACCGCTATATACGCCTGTCACTCGACCTTTCACGGCTATACGAGCCTGTCACCCGACCTGTCACCGCTATATGCGCCTGTCACTCGACCTGTCACCGCTATATGTGTCTGTCACTCGACCTGTCACCGCTATATGTGTCTGTCACTCGACCTGTCACCGCTATATGCGCCTGTCACTCGACCTGTCACCGCTATATGCGCCTGTCACCCTACCTGCCACCGCTATATGCACCTGACCTGTCACCCGACCTGTCGTGGCTGTATGCACCTGTCACCCGACCTGTCACGCCTATATGCGCCTGTCACTCGACCTGTCACCGCTATATACACCTGTCACTCGACCTGTCACCGCTATATACGCCTGTCACCCGACCTGTCACCGCTATATGCGCCTGTCTATCGACCTGTCACCGCTATATATGCACCTGTCACTCGACCTGTCACCGCTATATACGCCTGTCACTCGACCTTTCACGGCTATACTAGCCTGTCACCCGACCTGTCACCGCTATATGCGCCTGTCACTCGACCTGTCACCACTATATGCGTCTGTCACTCGACCTGTCACCGCTATATGCGCCTCTCACTCGACCTGTCACCGCTATATGCGCCTGTCACTTGACCTGTCACAGCTATATGCGCATGTCACCCGACCTGTCGTGACTGTATGCACCTGTCACCCGACCTGTCACGCCTATATGCGCCTGTCACTCGACCTGTCACCGCTATATGCGCCTCTCACTCGACCTGTCACCGCTATATGCGCCTGTCACTTGACCTGTCACAGCTATATGCGCATGTCACCCGACCTGTCGTGACTGTATGCACCTGTCACCCGACCTGTCACGCCTATATGCGCCTGTCACTCGACCTGTCACCGCTATATGCGCCTCTCACTCGACCTGTCACCGCTATATACGCCTGTCACTCGACCTTTCACGGCTATACGAGCCTGTCACCCGACCTGTCACGGTTATACAAGCCTGTCACCCGACCTGTCACCGCTATATGCGCCTGTCACTCGACCTGTCACCGCTATATATGCGCCTGTCATTCGACCTGTCACCGCTATATACGCCTGTCACTCGACCTTTCACGGCTATACGAGCCTGTCACCCGACCTGTCACCGCTATATGCGCCTGTCACTCGACCTGTCACCGCTATATGTGTCTGTCACTCGACCTGTCACCGCTATATGTGTCTGTCACTCGACCTGTCACCGCTATATGCGCCTGTCACTCGACCTGTCACCGCTATATGCGCCTGTCACCCTACCTGCCACCGCTATATGCACCTGACCTGTCACCCGACCTGTCGTGGCTGTATGCACCTGTCACCCGACCTGTCACGCCTATATGCGCCTGTCACTCGACCTGTCACCGCTATATACACCTGTCACTCGACCTGTCACCGCTATATACGCCTGTCACCCGACCTGTCACCGCTATATGCGCCTGTCTATCGACCTGTCACCGCTATATATGCACCTGTCACTCGACCTGTCACCGCTATATACGCCTGTCACTCGACCTTTCACGGCTATACTAGCCTGTCACCCGACCTGTCACCGCTATATGCGCCTGTCACTCGACCTGTCACCACTATATGCGTCTGTCACTCGACCTGTCACCGCTATATGCGCCTCTCACTCGACCTGTCACCGCTATATGCGCCTGTCACTTGACCTGTCACAGCTATATGCGCATGTCACCCGACCTGTCGTGACTGTATGCACCTGTCACCCGACCTGTCACGCCTATATGCGCCTGTCACTCGACCTGTCACCGCTATATGCGCCTCTCACTCGACCTGTCACCGCTATATGCGCCTGTCACTTGACCTGTCACAGCTATATGCGCATGTCACCCGACCTGTCGTGACTGTATGCACCTGTCACCCGACCTGTCACGCCTATATGCGCCTGTCACTCGACCTGTCGTGGCTGTATGGACCTGTCACCCGACCTGTCACGCCTATATGCGCCTGTCACCCGACCTCTCATGGCTGTATGCGCCTGTCACCCTACCTGCCACCGCTATATGCACCTGTCCCGCGACCTGTCACCGCTGTATGCACCTGTCACTCGACCTGTCACCGCTATATGCGCCTGTCACCCGACCTGTCGTGGCTATATGCGCCTGTCACTCGACCTGTCACCGCTATATACAGCTGTCACTCGACCTGTCACCGCTATATGCGCCTGTCACTCAACCTGTCACCGCTATATGCTCCTGTCACTCGACCTGTCACCGTTATATGCGCCTGTCACCCGACCTGTCACGTCTATATTCGCCTGTCACTCGACCTGTCACCGCTATATGCGCCTGTCACCCTACCTGCCACCGCTATATGCGCCTGTCCCGCGACCTTTCACCGCTATATGCGTCTGTCACTCGACCTGTCACCGCTATATGCGCCTGTCACCCGACCTGCCACCGCTATATGCGCCTGTCACACGACCTGTCAAGGCTACATAGACGTTGGAACAGCAGCCAGCTGTTTTTTTCGTTGTTTTTGTTTTCAGTTGTTTTTTTTATATATGTATAAATACAAAATCTGAATTAAAATGTGTTTGATTTAAGCCTACATTTCAAAAGTTTGTGTCATAAAATTTCTTGTTTTTAAGCCTTGTTTTTAAGACTGATTACGGTGTAATCAGTCTAGGCTGGTCCCTGGAGCGTATGATCACACCAGTGTTTATGTATACATTTTTATAGCCTATTGCCTATTCCGCATCTCAAAGCTTGCCACAAAAAACTGCCAACCTAAGGATTATGCATTAAACATTTGAATTGTTTATTAATAAACTGGTGTTTTCTGTCAGTTTTCGGTTAATTTATGAGACGCGCTCCAGTTCACGCGCCGGCGCCTCCGTGTCCTAATTATATTGTCTACTATATTTGCTTCTTATTTATTAATCCAGTAAATTTGTTGATGAAACATTGATTAAAAAGAAGATACAATTTATACAAAACGAAATTCACTTAAAACAAAACTTAATAAGTGGTCAAAATTATGTCTGACCCATTCCAAATGTTTTCCGGTATATTGGGCATCTTATGATCCAATCTTAGCCTACTCATCTAATGCGGTTCCCTTTACATATAATAAACATAGATGAAATAAATAAAATAACATTATATTATTTAAACATAGGCTATATATGAAACGTATGTTTAAGTTTTTTAACTTATTTTTAAGCGTCACACGTACAACTCCATGTAGGCCTATGATTCGCTCTTCTGTTGTTCTGTTTTCTTTCATGATCAAAAATACAACAAATGAAAGCGTTTATCTGTATTTCCGACTGATGAGAACTATGCATACATTCATAAAAGATATTTTATTCTAATGTGATCAGTGACTCGAGCACTGATGGACCAAAGAGCGCGCATTTCGACATTTGCAGTAAAGACTTGAAATATAAATTCTCAGAAAATGCATTTAATACCAATATATTGAAACGTCAGTTTATATAGCCTACTCCATTAATAAAGGAGTCCAGACATTGGAAAAATATCAGTCCACATGAGTTTTATATTTAATATGAGGGAAATGGAGATGCATGCATGTGTGACACAAAAAACCTTTAACTTTTAGGTAGCAAAATATTTTTTTTGAAAATTCTAACGTCACTCATAAATCATGAAATTTCACCCCACATAGCAAAATTTGTATGGCCCACCTCTGGGCCTCACCCTTGCTTCAATTCTGGCCCAGTTCTGGCTGGGTCCCCGGCCCAAAACTGGTCCAACACACTGGAAACGGACTCAAACAACTTCCTCTGGCCCAGATGTGGCCCACACCCTGTGAAATGACTCTTATTTATTGATATGGCCCAGGTCTGGCCCAGGCCCTGTAAGACAGATCTGGCTGAGAGTCGGCTGGGTCCCCGGCCCAGATGTGGCCTAGAAATTGGCAGACAGTGAAACACAAATTCAACCATTTAAGGGTTTTTATTATAAAATTAACAAATACACTTTAATATAAACATGTATTAACAATAAACAAAATACACTATATATTAACACAATTGTTAAACCACAAAATAAAAAGTAAATTATTTACTGTATATGATTAAAAGGAAAACATTATTCTCTTTCCCACACAAACTTTTTCACTCTCTTTAACACCAAATTAATTACTTTTGCAAATGTCAAGTCATCATTAAACATATATCGCTATATACAGTAATGACTGTTTCAAAGCAGCTTAACAGGGTTAAACAGGAAAATGATCAATGATGCAAACAGAGTTCAATTTGGCTGCAAAGCTGCTCTAAAAAGAAAATAGTGTCATTGTTCAGCTGAATTCAGTTCAGTGTTGATTCAGTTCTGTTCAACAACTGTATAAAGTATATCAATTATAAAAAGAGTTAATTTTCATTATTAAGCAGCTCTGGAGAAAACAGTGATGTCATTGTCCAGCTCAGTTCAGTTCTCATATAATGGTGTCAATCCAGGCAGATCAATAAAATTAAGAATAAGTGTCGCCAACTAAGCAAGTCAGAGGTGACAGTGGCAAGAACCCAAACTCCATCAGGAGAGAGAATGAAGAAAAAAAACCAGGCTCAGTCGGGGGGGCAGTTCTCCTCTGGCCAAACAACGAACATGGTGTGTGTTCGGATTCAGGCTGCTTCACAAGTCAGATTGTGGATTGATATCATTCAGAGTATTTTATTCAGCTGTTTCTGCTCGAAGATTGGAAAAGATTACATCAAGGTTAAAGAGTATCAAAACTCAAGAGCAAATGTGAATTTGAGAACTTGTACAATAAATATTTGTAAAATAAAATGTACACTCACAGCTCCAATGTGAAAATCTCAATTAGGCATTTGCAACTTCTCAAATCTGCCATTGCATTTTGTTTAATCAAGTGCACAAGTTAGTTACGCATCTAATTTATCGCGAAAATAGTTGCAAAGTCAATGCGTGAAGATTTGAAATAGCACTGGCAGATGAGAAGTTGCAAATGCCTAATTGAGGTTGTACTGTGAATGTGAATGGTCATTGTATATCTGTGAATGGCATTTTACACATTTGTGACTACTTGTCTGCAGCTTCAAATTCAGAATACAGGTTTGTGATTATTGTCTGCGAGTGAAAAATCTCAACATTCAACAGGTTTTCAAAGTTCTCAAATTCACATCTACATGCTCTGGAGTTTTGCTCCTCTTTTACCTTCATGAGATCACGCCGGCGATGATGAGAGGGGAGTTGAAGCTGGCCGTTTGGTCTGTGTGGTGGACTGGTCTGTTCTCGTGGATCTGATCCGATGACTGTGCCGAGGACTGTTGTGTCAACGAGGTCTTCACAGAAGTATGTTTCTAGGTCCCGTCTAGTTGTGATGTTCTCGTCTGGCATTCAGGCTGTTGGTCATCTTAGGGTGGAGGTCCACCATCTGGTCTGGATGCGGACTAGATCCGGCTGACTACAGTAGCCTAACCTTGGGATAAGAATGAGACAGAGAGATTAACATTAGCGTAAATGCCATTCTTCTTATGATGTAACAAGTACATTTGGTGTAAGCTACCTTTAACGGATGTAAATTATAGAAATGTGAGAGTGTGTTATGTTTATGCTACGTTAAAGAGGTGTGATTTTAATATAGATTTAAACTTATCTTGTGTCTGCCCCTCGATCTGCTGCCAGTTCATCCATCGATCTCCATTTCTGCAGCATTAGACATGAGGGTTTCTCTGAACTGCATCTTTTAAATAAAGGAATAGAAATTGTGAGGTCAATATTAAATCTTAAGCATTAGTTTAAGCACATAGGTTTGACAAATGTTGTTGCCAGAAGTTCACGCAGCAGTTTAAAATATCGGTAAAACTTTACAATAAGGTCTCATTTGTTAAAAATAAGCTAGTTATTGTTAACTAACATTAACAATGAACAATACATTTGTTACAGTATTTATTCATCTTTGTTAACATTAGTTAATAAAAATACAACTGTTCACTTTTGATTTAATAATGTATTAGTAAATGTCAAAATGAAAATGAACTAAGATTAATAAATGCTTAAGTATTGTGCATTCTTAGTCCATGTTAAATAATGTAACGTTAGTTAACTTATATTAACGAATGAAACCTTATTGTAGTGTTACCAAAATATCTGTAAAAACTGTTGGTGTCAGATTCCAAACAGTGTGTTCAGATGAAACTTCAGTTTACTTTCGCTTATATTCATAGTAACGTTAACATCCCCACTGTGGTAAAAATTTTAAGAACTGCCATTTTAATTAAGTAATACAGAGATACGCTTTAATTATTTTCTTTCACTGAAGTGCACCTGCTCTAAAGCAGATTACGTTACATTCAAGAACACAAGACGTGCCAAAGACAATGAATCAAGAAGCTGCACTTATTTGGCAGCTTCTCTTATGTAGCTAACGTTATCTATAACGCTTTTCTGTTTCGGACTCGGAGTTCCCCACAGCAGTGTTAAAACAAAATAATTGTTTAATTTCAGAGTGTAACTTACACGGGTGTAAGTTAATGGAGCAATGACATGGTGGTCAGTGTAGTTCGATTCACAAATAAATGACTCTTTTGAAAGGTTAGTGAATCAAATCAGAAAGAGTTGCCTTAATAGAGAAATACGGCGCTGAAAGCGCAACGTTAACTTACTACGATAACTAATCACTCGTTGAAAAAGACGAATTGACTGACTAAATTTTAGCAAACAAAATGGAATATAACTCAATATCATTTAATTAGCTAACATTACAGTGCACTGGATACATCACAGCAGTTTTTGTAATAAAAAAAATACACAATCATCCTAAAAAGAGACGTAGGCCTATGCCTATAGGCCTTCTCATCAACACTCCCTCCGGGACCGAAGGGTATTCTGATGTTACAGACACAATTATCATCGCAAACATCTATTAAAACAAACTATTTTTTATCTTGACAGTTAAAACATCAAACAACACTAGAACAATAAATGAATTAAATTACTTACTCGTTTTCTTCAGCTGAATGATTCCTCTCGAAAACGTCGGTCTGCGTCTGCATGATCCCCTCAGGATTTAAATTAACCGCCAAAACCTTTTTTCAGGCGGCTGAGTTCCTTAATTCTAGTAGTGGCCCGCTTGTGACAAAACGAACTCGGGCTGATGGTAAATACACTGAGTATGGACCTGACACTAGTACAACTGCTTTCAGCCGATACTGGCCCATACAGAAAAAGCCGTCAGTCAGCCAGATGTGTTATGCACAGTCGGCTCGGATCTGGCCCATTATCTGTTCACCGATGCCGACAGTGAGCCGACAGTAACGTATTTCGGCCGGAATTGGCCCAACTGTGCTTGCTATCTGGGACATATCTACCATCTCTTGAGTTTTATTAAAAATCTTTAATTTTTATGTAGCAAAATATTTTTTAGTAATTCTGTCAATTACATTAAGGTTAGATTTCATTGAAGGTAAATTGGAGCAGCCTCGCTGAGCTGTGCGTAAAGCCCACAGACGTGAATTGAACGAGACAGAGGTTGTCCGGTAGCCTACTGTCTGAAATGGTTAACTCTGTGGCGATGCATGTGCAAAACAGATTTAACTAATCATAAAGTCAATCAGGATACATTGACTTTATCCTGTAAAGGTTAAATCCCCCCAGCGCAAAAAATGCGCGTTTTTTGCATCAAACGTTATCGACGATGCGCTCTGCCCACATAGCAAAATTTGTATGGCCCACCTCTGGGCCTCACCCTTGCTTCAATTCTGGCCCAGTTCTGGCTGGGTCCCCGGCCCAAAACTGGTCCAACACACTGGAAACGGACTCAAACAACTTCCTCTGGCCCAGATGTGGCCCACACCCTGTGAAATGACTCTTATTTATTGATATGGCCCAGGTCTGGCCCAGGCCCTGTAAGACAGATCTGGCTGAGAGTCGGCTGGGTCCCCGGCCCAGATGTGGCCTAGAAATTGGCAGACAGTGAAACACAAATTCAACCATTTAAGGGTTTTTATTATAAAATTAACAAATACACTTTAATATAAACATGTATTAACAATAAACAAAATACACTATATATTAACACAATTGTTAAACCACAAAATAAAAAGTAAATTATTTACTGTATATGATTAAAAGGAAAACATTATTCTCTTTCCCACACAAACTTTTTCACTCTCTTTAACACCAAATTAATTACTTTTGCAAATGTCAAGTCATCATTAAACATATATCGCTATATACAGTAATGACTGTTTCAAAGCAGCTTAACAGGGTTAAACAGGAAAATGATCAATGATGCAAACAGAGTTCAATTTGGCTGCAAAGCTGCTCTAAAAAGAAAATAGTGTCATTGTTCAGCTGAATTCAGTTCAGTGTTGATTCAGTTCTGTTCAACAACTGTATAAAGTATATCAATTATAAAAAGAGTTAATTTTCATTATTAAGCAGCTCTGGAGAAAACAGTGATGTCATTGTCCAGCTCAGTTCAGTTCTCATATAATGGTGTCAATCCAGGCAGATCAATAAAATTAAGAATAAGTGTCGCCAACTAAGCAAGTCAGAGGTGACAGTGGCAAGAACCCAAACTCCATCAGGAGAGAGAATGAAGAAAAAAAACCAGGCTCAGTCGGGGGGGCAGTTCTCCTCTGGCCAAACAACGAACATGGTGTGTGTTCGGATTCAGGCTGCTTCACAAGTCAGATTGTGGATTGATATCATTCAGAGTATTTTATTCAGCTGTTTCTGCTCGAAGATTGGAAAAGATTACATCAAGGTTAAAGAGTATCAAAACTCAAGAGCAAATGTGAATTTGAGAACTTGTACAATAAATATTTGTAAAATAAAATGTACACTCACAGCTCCAATGTGAAAATCTCAATTAGGCATTTGCAACTTCTCAAATCTGCCATTGCATTTTGTTTAATCAAGTGCACAAGTTAGTTACGCATCTAATTTATCGCGAAAATAGTTGCAAAGTCAATGCGTGAAGATTTGAAATAGCACTGGCAGATGAGAAGTTGCAAATGCCTAATTGAGGTTGTACTGTGAATGTGAATGGTCATTGTATATCTGTGAATGGCATTTTACACATTTGTGACTACTTGTCTGCAGCTTCAAATTCAGAATACAGGTTTGTGATTATTGTCTGCGAGTGAAAAATCTCAACATTCAACAGGTTTTCAAAGTTCTCAAATTCACATCTACATGCTCTGGAGTTTTGCTCCTCTTTTACCTTCATGAGATCACGCCGGCGATGATGAGAGGGGAGTTGAAGCTGGCCGTTTGGTCTGTGTGGTGGACTGGTCTGTTCTCGTGGATCTGATCCGATGACTGTGCCGAGGACTGTTGTGTCAACGAGGTCTTCACAGAAGTATGTTTCTAGGTCCCGTCTAGTTGTGATGTTCTCGTCTGGCATTCAGGCTGTTGGTCATCTTAGGGTGGAGGTCCACCATCTGGTCTGGATGCGGACTAGATCCGGCTGACTACAGTAGCCTAACCTTGGGATAAGAATGAGACAGAGAGATTAACATTAGCGTAAATGCCATTCTTCTTATGATGTAACAAGTACATTTGGTGTAAGCTACCTTTAACGGATGTAAATTATAGAAATGTGAGAGTGTGTTATGTTTATGCTACGTTAAAGAGGTGTGATTTTAATATAGATTTAAACTTATCTTGTGTCTGCCCCTCGATCTGCTGCCAGTTCATCCATCGATCTCCATTTCTGCAGCATTAGACATGAGGGTTTCTCTGAACTGCATCTTTTAAATAAAGGAATAGAAATTGTGAGGTCAATATTAAATCTTAAGCATTAGTTTAAGCACATAGGTTTGACAAATGTTGTTGCCAGAAGTTCACGCAGCAGTTTAAAATATCGGTAAAACTTTACAATAAGGTCTCATTTGTTAAAAATAAGCTAGTTATTGTTAACTAACATTAACAATGAACAATACATTTGTTACAGTATTTATTCATCTTTGTTAACATTAGTTAATAAAAATACAACTGTTCACTTTTGATTTAATAATGTATTAGTAAATGTCAAAATGAAAATGAACTAAGATTAATAAATGCTTAAGTATTGTGCATTCTTAGTCCATGTTAAATAATGTAACGTTAGTTAACTTATATTAACGAATGAAACCTTATTGTAGTGTTACCAAAATATCTGTAAAAACTGTTGGTGTCAGATTCCAAACAGTGTGTTCAGATGAAACTTCAGTTTACTTTCGCTTATATTCATAGTAACGTTAACATCCCCACTGTGGTAAAAATTTTAAGAACTGCCATTTTAATTAAGTAATACAGAGATACGCTTTAATTATTTTCTTTCACTGAAGTGCACCTGCTCTAAAGCAGATTACGTTACATTCAAGAACACAAGACGTGCCAAAGACAATGAATCAAGAAGCTGCACTTATTTGGCAGCTTCTCTTATGTAGCTAACGTTATCTATAACGCTTTTCTGTTTCGGACTCGGAGTTCCCCACAGCAGTGTTAAAACAAAATAATTGTTTAATTTCAGAGTGTAACTTACACGGGTGTAAGTTAATGGAGCAATGACATGGTGGTCAGTGTAGTTCGATTCACAAATAAATGACTCTTTTGAAAGGTTAGTGAATCAAATCAGAAAGAGTTGCCTTAATAGAGAAATACGGCGCTGAAAGCGCAACGTTAACTTACTACGATAACTAATCACTCGTTGAAAAAGACGAATTGACTGACTAAATTTTAGCAAACAAAATGGAATATAACTCAATATCATTTAATTAGCTAACATTACAGTGCACTGGATACATCACAGCAGTTTTTGTAATAAAAAAAATACACAATCATCCTAAAAAGAGACGTAGGCCTATGCCTATAGGCCTTCTCATCAACACTCCCTCCGGGACCGAAGGGTATTCTGATGTTACAGACACAATTATCATCGCAAACATCTATTAAAACAAACTATTTTTTATCTTGACAGTTAAAACATCAAACAACACTAGAACAATAAATGAATTAAATTACTTACTCGTTTTCTTCAGCTGAATGATTCCTCTCGAAAACGTCGGTCTGCGTCTGCATGATCCCCTCAGGATTTAAATTAACCGCCAAAACCTTTTTTCAGGCGGCTGAGTTCCTTAATTCTAGTAGTGGCCCGCTTGTGACAAAACGAACTCGGGCTGATGGTAAATACACTGAGTATGGACCTGACACTAGTACAACTGCTTTCAGCCGATACTGGCCCATACAGAAAAAGCCGTCAGTCAGCCAGATGTGTTATGCACAGTCGGCTCGGATCTGGCCCATTATCTGTTCACCGATGCCGACAGTGAGCCGACAGTAACGTATTTCGGCCGGAATTGGCCCAACTGTGCTTGCTATCTGGGTGGGGTCACCGAAAACGCACGTTTTTGACACGCGTTTATCGTAACAAAAATGGGCGTCGAATTCGTGTGTTTTGAGTAGACTAGGACAAAACGCAGTTATGAACGTGTAAACTGGTAAACCTAACAGGCAGTGCAAACGTGTGTGAAGTGTACAAACGGGCGAAAAGAACGTCCTCATTAGTGTTCTCGAAATCGCACGTCGAAAGCGTGTGCTCACTTCTTGATCGAGTCTGTCATGCTTTTGTGCCTATGTGGTTTAGGACTTTTGTATTATCATTAAACCAAAGCAAAACGGCATGGAATTATTAAAGTCCCCATGAATTCAAAATTGACCATACTTACTTTGTTTGCCTAAATTGATCGTTTTGTGGTGAACAATTCATCCATGCAAGTCAATCCACACAAAAAAATTTTTTGGCTTCGTAATCTTTAATCAAAATCTGAAATTTCCCCTCCCCTCTGCATTGGAGGACCTTCCCTGATGACGTAGGTTTGACGGTTTAGGTGTCTGCTTAACATCCGTAACCACGCCCCTCCAACTGACAGTACACAGGCATTGTACTGAATTGAAACACCTACTTTTCTAGATCCAATCAGGTGCTAGTTGGAAAAAAAGCCACGCACACTATTTTGCCTCATTTAGTATTCCGTTTCTCTCGGAAATACGTCACAACACTGGAGAAAAGTCGTTTGCAACTTCCGGTTCACGGGGACTTTAATGGCAAATTTGACAGAGGAGAGGATTATAATTGGTGAGTAATGATAATCCAGTAGTTAGCATTTAGGTAAAAAAAAAGAAGAAAGAAAGAAAGAAAACAGACAGTTTTGCTAAGAGAACATGAAACTTTTCATTCAAATGGTCGTGGGGGAATTTGACATAATGAGATTGTTTCTGTCGGCTGGGGTTTTATGCCTCAGAAGTATTTTTGAAACAAGAAAAGAAAAACAACTCTCGGTTTCAAGTTCACTGTTGTTTATTTCAGCACCCCGGACAGTCCCTTAATCCCTTCATTCCAGACCATATCGCAAATTGTCCAGTTGTAATTTTGGTAACACTTTACAATACATTATTTAACTACATTAGTTCACATGAACTAATAATGAACTGCACTTCTACAGCCTTTATTGATCTTTGCTAATGTTAATTTCAACGTTTACTACGTTGATTATTAAAATAAAAAGTTGTATTTGTTAACATTACTTAATGCACTGCGAACCAGGGGCGCGGCTAGAAATGTTGGGCCCTATGAAAGAATATGAGGTTGGGCCCCCTACCCCACCCATTCCATTAATAAAATCGATCTCTGGGGGCCCCAAAAGTGTGTGGGCCCTTAGAATCGTCCTAACTTTTCCCCCCTTAGCGGCACCCCTGCTGCGAACTAACAGGATACTAAAAGGGCACACTTCTCAGATTATTAAAGAAGAAAAACAAAGTTGTAAAAGTAAAGTTTAAAAGTTTAGAAGTTTATGAAAATTCAAAAAAAAGATATAAAATACATATTGTTGTATTTTATATATATTTACAAAACATTTTCAACTCTAAAACGTCAAGAAAACCAATACTACATATCTGAACAAGTTCTGGGCCAGATTTTAGATTGATGTCTTAATAAATGAGCTTTAGGGAAGATTTTTTTGTGCACAGTAACGTTACCAAACTTTTCCACTATGACATCCAGACTCCACCGATGACTCTTCGATTTCCATACATGTTCTTAGTGATCTGAACCTTGTATTCCCATACTATTCCAAATATTTATGAAGTACACATCCTATTCAGAAATAGTTAGGGCAGTAATGTTAATATTTGATTTAAATTCAAACACATATAAAAATGTATGGAAAGAATCAAAGCGCATGCTATAATTTGCCTAAATCTGTGGGTAAATCTGTCGAAACGCACGTTTTTGACAGGTCAGTGTGCAATCATTCGCCTGACCAGGCGAATACTTTGGCTTGCCATAACAGGCACATATAGCCGTGACGGGTCGCGGGACAGTCGCATATAGCGGTGAGACGGGTCGCGGGACCGGCGCATCTTTTAATTCAATTCAATTCAAATTTATTTGTATAGCGATTGTTGTGGAAATTCTTTCAACACCTTATGCAACAGTTGAAGAACAAATGAAGATCTCGAAAGTTATAAGTATACGTATTTATTTCTTGTAAGAAAGGCAGTTCACACACAGACAGAGTCTGACATGAGAAGGGCAAAAGTCTTCTCTTTTCACAGAGTTTATATACCCAAAAGATCACCCCTCCTCTGAAGATCTTTGGACTAAGGCCCCTGCACGTGGACAGTTTTCAGTTCCCCTACCCTTATCAATGCATCTCCACAGTCAGCACAAATGTCACTTTAAGAAACACCTAACCAAACATGTCTCGCTCTTGATGCACTCTAAATTATCTATTGCTAAGAAAAACTAATCATTCTGTCCCCTTGCACTGTCCCTTTGACCTCTTTGCAAAGAAGACACTATTTAACTATTTGCAAAGAATATTAATGCATCCTGCAACTTCCTCAACACATCTATGTTTTGTAAAACACACAAGCAGATATAAGTTTCAAAAGATACATTCAAAAGAAATTTCCATTACATTCCACCCCTTTTTCATATCTTGAAAATAAAAACAAAACAGAAATTTCATTTATAAAAGTAATCATAATACAAAAATAAGAAATGAAGTAAAAGAAATGAAAGAAAAAAAAAGAAAGAAAAAAAAACACCACACTATTTGATTAAGTAAAAGAAAATAGATGAAAGAAAACACCACACTATTTGATATTCATCCATCGTCATGGTTTGCCGGTCCGACCTTTCCCATAACATTTTCATTAGTCAAACTCATGAGCATTTACTTCCACACTATCCAAAACCTCAGCAGAATGAATTTCTGTATTAATCAGGTTTCGTGGCCTGAATTTTCTCATCGTTACATATTCACCACCCAGGTCTATTTCCATCAGCCTATTTGTTGCAATCCTGGAAATTATTGATTTAGTACAAGAAATTACACACGGTATTGAAATTAATACTATCAGACTTATACCCAGTACAGGCGCACCTATGGATTTTAACCACCTGGACCACCCTTCTAGCCCCAAAAACCACTCATCCAGAAAGCTTCCCATATCGTGTGGAGTGGCTATGGTGTCTTTCATGTGTTGGATAATATCTGACACATTTTTATGCATATCAGGTAAATTGAAACAGCATGATGTCCCCAGCATTTTACAAACTCCGCCTTTTACTGCGGTAATCATGTCCAAGACAAGCCTATTCTGGATTACAGCTTCTCTAATTCCGTGTAATTCTTCATTTAACAAATTTAAAGCATCTTCAGTATCGTTAGCTAGTTTTAAAACCTGCCATGCTAACCCATTAATCTTTAACAGACTTGCAGCAGTTCCTCCCCCTGGTAAGAAAGACCATCCTGTCATTGCTACTCTGCTAGTCCATGGGTCCCATAGCTTTGTTCCTTGATACATCATAGGCATACTCTTTGACACTGCTCTTTTCTCCCTGCGGTTGTCATTGGGTTGTTGTTTACCATCTGTCCTGTATATACTGGTACCTACGTCTAAAAGGGCTGGATAACAGCATCCAATCCAATCTTGGGGTAAAGAGTGATATGCAGTTTGTCCACATACCCACACTGTAGCAGCGGTGCTGTCATTAAACGAACTCTTTGTTAAAGCGCAATCAATGCCTTTTCCCTCTATTTCACATCCTTTATCTGTCAAGTCTACTTCCGTATGACAATAAGATCGTCCAAGCTTTATCAGTCTTTTCCCATCTACTTCTTTCCCTCCTTTTCTACACATACATATATCTCCAACCTGCGGCTTTACTGCCCATACATTCTTTTTTCCACCTGTGTAATGCTCCGTCGGATTTGTACAGCCGACATCCCTTTCTTCACTACTTCTATTTTTCATTACCTCTGTCATTCTCAATGTTTCCCACATTCCACACGAAATTAACCCCTTTAATTCGTTCAGGTGTTGGCTCTTTAACGGATGTGCTTTCCAAGTTCTATCCATCTGTAGACACCACCAACACGATTCTGTTATCTCCAGCGCTTGTCTCTGCAAAACACTCAACATACAGGCTTTGTTACCCTCACATTGTGCTCTAGCATGCAGAACTGTTCTATCTTTATGGTCTAGCCCAAATTGGTGTTCTAACCATTGTTCTTCTTCTTCGTCTACACCTTTGTCATTTATCATTGAGTCAAATTTCCCTCCATTTTCAGGTTGCTCAAGCATTGTTATAGTAAATGGGACATACGTGCCTTTTCCTGAAGTCCACCATACACAAAAATATGTACCTCCCCAGTCACCATCTCCCCAATTTCCTGTAGTCAGAGTAACCTTCAATTTTACATTATGATTTTCGATTAGTTCCCCAAATTTCATTTTATAAACCATCTGATTTTCACTTTTCCCTGCATTTTTTAACAGCCCAAGCCTTAACAGCCTTTATGGCTTCTTGGTTACCCCCATAAACATCTTTCCAGGCACATGGCTTCTTACAAAAATATATAGCCTTTCCCCACTCTCTAATAGCTTCTTCCTGTGCATACCCTGATGCTGAGATGGGGTCACATATTATTGTGAGTTTAGATCCTTTCCCTTTTGTCATACCCAATTGGACACCTTCCTGTCCGAACACCTGGAGGCACCCACTAATTAAGAGGATAACTTTTAGTAACATATTGCCACCTGGTATTACCACACCAGGCCAAGAAATGTTCTTGTGAAAATGCTATGAGTCCTGTTTCCCTATGTCTCGTTGGTCTCAGGGCAGGTCTAGTAGATATTATTAGACAGTTAACTGCAATGCCCACTCCGTCAAAACACCACAGAGTTCTTGACGCGGTACGTACTACTCCTAAAATTGCAGAATCGTCCTGTACTATTGATTCGTCCTCTCTCCAATGACGATGGTCTTCTAGTGAGTAACCGACAGGCTGACAAGCAACTTTGGTTAGTCTGGCACCTGTTTCGTACTCGTCAGCTGTGAATGGGATCCTCCTTCCGTTGCAGCTACCGCATGAGCTGGCACCGTTGCAGCTACCGCAGGAGCTGGCACTTTTCGACAGTGCGTCCCATGGATCCACGGCACCTTCTCTGCGACCTTCACAGCAGTGTGAGTGACCAGTAGCACCTGGTATGGCCCTTGCCACCTCTTTTGTTTCCAGTGCTTCCTTCTAAAGTCCTTGATGACCACGAAATCTCCAGGCCGGATGGAATGCAGAGGTCCGTCTGCCACCTCCGGTACAGCTGCCTTTACCTGTCGAGATATATCAGAGAAAACCTTATCCAGTTCAACACAATAATTCAGCATATCTTTTTCACACAAAGCAGTGTCAGGCAATGTTCTTTGATCGTGTGGTTCCCAGCCCATATGTGGTGGTCTCCCAAAGAGGATTTCAAACGGGGAGAGATTTACCCTCCCTTTGCTTTGTTGGCATTGCTTCGACCCATTTGGAAAACATGTCTACTGCGACCACACAGTATTTTTTCCCTTCACTTGGTGTTAATTCAATGTAGTCAATCATGACGTGACTAAAAGGTTTGTCTGGGCTGGGATGCCCCACTAGTTTCATTGCCTGACCCTTACCCACATTATTTGTTGCACAAATCATGCATCTGCTGCAATACTCCTGGGCCACTGTGGAAAAACCTTTTGTAAACCAGTTATTTTGCATACATTTCAGCATCCCTCCTTTTGACGTGTGGTCCAATCCATGCGTCAACTTAGCAAAAGCTGAAAAGAAATGTTTAGGTAAACATGGTTTGTCATCAGGTCCCCTCCAGATACCTGCAATGTAAGTAGCCCCTGCCTGCTTCCATTGTTTCTTGTCAATATCAGAGCTAAATTGTTGCATGGCTTGAACTGTACCCAGAGGTTCTGGGCGCACAGCCAATTTAACTGCACGAGTCACAGAAAGAGGAAGCAGGACTGCAGCTTTTGCAGCTAAATCAGCTTTTCTGTTACCCTCTGAGACCTCGTCTCGGCCTGTAGTGTGAGGCTGGCATTTGCAAACAGCAATGGCAGAGGGGAGTAGAAGAGCATCCAACAAAACTTTTACCAAGGAATGATTCAGGATCGGCTTACCATCAGCTTTCATGAACTTCCTGTGTTTCCATTATGCCCCAAAATCATGCACAACACCAAAAGCATACCTGGAGTCCGTGTAAATGGTGACACGTTTGTCCTCAGCCAGGGTACATGCAGTTGTGAGTGCTACCAACTCCGCCCCCTGAGCTGAAAAGGAAGGAGGCAAAGCTTCCTGAGCCAGAATATCAGTTGATGAGACCACAGCAAACCCAGCTCTATTTTTGCCAAACTCGTCCCGACTCGATGAGCCATCCACGAATAGGATGAGATCGGGGTTCATCAAAGCCTCACTCTGCAAATCCACTCTGGGGTTGCAAACTTCCTCCAGAACACTAATACAACAATGGGGCTCCCCCTCCCCCTCAATGGGGAGAAGTGTAGCTGGATTTAGCACTGTGCATCGTTTGACATGAACATTTGGCATTTCTAGCAACACAAAATTGTACCTCAACCATCGTGCTGTTGATAGATGTGATGTCTTTTGTTCTAGCAAAATCATGGCCACAGCGTGAGGGACTAATAAAGTCAATTCCCCAAACCCCACAAACTCATTTGAAGCCATGACAGCTTTTTCAGCAGCAGCTACTGCTCTCAGACAGGGAGGAAGTCCCTGTGCAACACTGTCCAGTCTGGAGGAGAAATAGCCCACTGGGCGCAGTTTTCCTCCATGCTCCTGTAATAAGACTGAAACCATATGCCCTTTTCTTTCATCCACAGTTTGTGTGAAAGGTCGGCTTGGGTCCGGTATCCCAAGAGTAGGGGCAGTTTGCAAAGCATGTTTCAAATCAACAAAAGCCTGCTCAGCCTCAGGAGTCCATGTCAACGTATCTTTTGCAGCCATACTGTTACCATAAATCATTTTTGTTAATGGTGCCTCTTTATCAGTATAACCTGAGATGAACGTTCTACAATATGATGTCATACCCAAAAAAGACATCATTTGTTTCTTTGTTATAGGTTTTGGAATATTCTGAATGGCTGTCACTCTTTTGTCTGAGAGTGACTTCCCTTCAGCTGACAGGACGTGTCCTAAAAATACGACAGATGTCTGTGCCACAGACACTTTGCAAGGGTTAACCTTGTGACCCTGCTCAGCCAAATGTGTCAACAGAGCCATTGTTGCAACTTTGCATACTTCCAGTGACGGACAGCATAGCAAAATATCGTCGACGTATTGCAACAAAGCGACGCCTTCCGGCAGGTATAATGGCTCTAAGCTTCGTTTCAGCGCTTCGTTATAAATTGTTGGGCTTTCGCAATACCCTTGACACAATCTTGTAAACGTATACGGTTTTCCATTGAAATTGAAAGCGAACCAGAATTGAGAGTCTTTATCAACTGCTACACTGAAGAAGGCATTTGAAATGTCTACCACAGTGTAACAGACTGTCTTGGGCGGAATTTGAGACAGTATTGTATACGGATTTGGCACGTTCGGAGCTCTGGCCTGTACAGCGCTGTTGACCGCTTGATCCTGGACGAATCTCCATTCAGTCGGCTTCCCTTTTCTTTACTGGGAAAATAGGTGTTCTGACAGGTGAATCTGGACACGGCACAATTACGCCCTTTTCCAGTAATGAATTAAATACTGGAGTGATACCATCAATAGCCTCTTGTTTTAGAGCATATTGCATCTTCTTAGGTCTGTAATCACTTTTTGGAGTGATTTTATCAGGGTCACACCCTTTAATCAGACCTACGTCGTATTTGTCACGTGCCCAGAGTCCCTGTGGAACTGCTTCTAAACCCTCAGGAATAGACATTTCCTCATTTTTGGTCATTGTATTATCACACAACACTTCAACAGTCCTAATCCCCTTTATTTGTTTTCTTTGTGGCTGTTTGTAAAACCCTGTGCTCTCAGATTGCCACACATTCTTGTCAGTGGCTGGAAACCAGTCTGTTAATGAGTCACACTGTTTCACAAAAGGCCCCAAATCTTGCCACTCAGCAGTGTGTGGTTTTGCAAGAGAGATGTGTGGGACGGCCCCCACCACATCATACAGTGCAAGCTGACTATCAGTCAATTCAATCTTTACAACACACCACTTATCTGACCAGAATAGCTCTGAGGACTGCAGTTCCTCAATCTCTATTTCAGTCCATTTTTCAGCAAAAATTTCATCTGGCTCACTGCTGACGTGACATGTACAATGCAAATCACTTTCTTCCATGAAATCATGGTTAGGAGACATCCTATTTGTGGCTTTGATTTTTAGCCCACTTTGAGGAGTGCTCCATTCAAACACATACAATATTTCAGCAGGCATTTGTATCATAGTCATATCAGCAGTGAGGCCATTGTCATCACAGTACAAATTCAACTTCAGCTTACACATTAAATCTCTGCCCAGCAGATTACACGGACAAGTTTTTGTCACAAGAAAAGCGTGCGCAAATAAGTGATCACCAATCTGACAAGATAAATCTGTAGTATATGGTTCCCTCACCAGATGCCCTGTGGCACTCCTGGAGGTTGCCCATTTACCAGATAATACAGTTAAATCAGGCAATTCTGTATGCTTAATTACGGAGTTTGTTGCTCCTGAATCAATTAAAAACTTAACTTTTCTGCCCTCAACCTTTACTTCAATCATTGGTAATCTAGCAGATGCTTTATACATTTGTACAGTGTTTGCAAGCAAGATTTCTTCATTGCAAGAAGCAGAAATAGAAATGAGATTAGACATATTTACCACCTGGGAGTCAGACCTCTCACCGTCGCTCCCCTCCCCCTCTCAATCTCCTTGCTTCTCTGGTTGTTGATGTTGCTGAACTCCTTTTTGCCTTGGAGGATATGGACAGTCATTTTTCCAATGTCCCTGTTGTCCGCAGTTAAAACAGGCTTCAGAGTCTATTGCGGGTCTGTTACCCACTCCTCGTCCTTTTCCTCCTCGCCTTCTTCCTCTTTTACCTCCATCTCCACCTCTTCTCGGATGATTTTCCATCATCAAACTTCCAATTTTCAGCAGAGCAAGTTGAGTGTCTTTGTCAGTCTTTTTCTGCTTAGTCTTGGCTTGATCTCTTAGCAGCTGTTGTTGATGGGTTGCGTGTCGTCGGATTTCTTCCAGGCGCGCTTGATGATAGCCCACGCAAGATGTTTTCACCTTTTTCCCTATTTCAGGGTCCAGGCCATCTAGGAAAACAGTTTTTAAATATTCTTCATACGTACTTATGCCGGGCGGGACCACAGCTCCCTCGGCTGGTGGACCTGGTTCAGTCAAACCACTGCACTGGTCAAATACTGCTTTCAGTCTTTGAAAAAAATCTTCGGTGTCCTCTCCGTCTTTCTGCTTACACGCTCTGATCTTGTCGGTGTGGACGTGAGTTGGAAAAGCTGTTGCAAGTGAGGTTTTTAGCGCGTTGATTTTGCCCACATAGGCAGCGTTGCCCGCGTCCTCCCAGATTGGGTTCACCAAGCGTGCGTTTGTGGGCCAGCGCCCAGTCATTTTTCACAGCTTGGTAGGACCATGTTTCAGTTTCAAAAGTCTTATCAGTTCATCAATGGTTGGTCTGAATTCTTTGCAGAATGCTTCAATTTCCTCACCCAGTTGTTTTCCTCCTGCGTCCAGTTCAGACAAATGACAGGCTGCTTCTTTGATGTCCGCCTGTGTCCATGGTCTGTGGATCAGGATTGGACCTTCGTGTCCCGCGACTTCGATCATGGGTGCTCTGATCATCATCTCCTCATACTCCTCATCTTCCTCCTCCGCTGTGTTCCAATCGTCCTCCGCATTCAGGATCAGGAATCTTTTTCCTGAATCACCTCTTGTCAATGATCTGGTTTGGGGTCTAATAACTCCTTTACCTCGACCTGTCCTTGGTGGTTTTTCCTGGAGCCCTCTTTTGAGTCCTCCTTTTGTCGGTGATTTAGAATCAGCAAAACTTTGTGTTGGAGGAGCATAGGCAGGAGGGGCAGAGGGAAAAGTACCTGAAGCTGTCAGGTTTGGATATACGGGTGTTGACTTGTCCTCTTCTTTGTCATCTTCGTCAGGGTCTTGTCCTCCAGCCGCCTCTGGCTGTCTTTGCGGTTCATTGTCGACTGGCAGTTGCGGTTTGTAGGGGGAGCGGTGAGCCGGACAGCGGTCATCCTCAGCCAGGCGGGTTTTCATGCATCTCATTTCCTCAGAAGAATAAGAAACAGAGTTTAGTAAAGTTTTTCTGACCTCTTCTGCCTTTTCATTTTTATTATCTGCATTTCCTAATGGTGCTAATGCTGCATTTATCTGTTTTCTTTGTCTGATAATTGCCTCATTTAACCATATATCTATAATTTGACCATCAAGGTCATAATCATCTTTTTCTTTTCTTTTTGGACTTGTTTTTGTCCAATTTTCTTTAGTCTTTTGCAGATGGCTTACACTCAAACCCCCATTAAACCCATATTTTTTAATCATTTGTGGTATCCTGTGATGCCACCATGTTCCATTTTTCTTTGTCATAGAACTATAATTTCCTTTCGAGAAATCCACTGTCTCCAACGACTTTTTACTATTACTACTACCCATTTTTTACATTAATTAGCCTTTTTCCAGAGTATACCGTTCCGGAAATTTTCCGGTGTGGCCACCACACCCTGCCTAGTAGTCCGTCACTACTTGGTCTTTACTTTGAGACTTTCCCAGTACGGCCACCGCACCCCGCCAATAATCGTCACTATTGGTCTTTACTGAGACTCCCACGTCTCACTGGCCCTTTTGGGAAATGTGCACGTCTCACTGGCCCTTTTAGAAATATCTTATTAATGTAAAAAATGTTTCTCACCGTGCTTTTTGCAGCGTGATTTCTTTTAATCAAGATCGCGTCCACCTAGGCCTTCTGTGGTGTCCACAATTCTCCCGTCCCTCAAAGTTGGGGGTTTGGAGCCATAGACTTTTTGTCTTTGGGGTGATCAGTCAATTGTTTCTCCCACGGAGGTCATCAGTTTTGCGATCCCATCCTCGTCGCCAGATTGTTGTGGAAATTCTTTCAACACCTTATACAACAGTTGAAGAACAAATGAAGATCTCGAAAGTTATAAGTATACGTATTTATTTCTTGCAAGAAAGGCAGTTCACACACAGACAGAGTCTGACATGAGAAGGGCAAAAGTCTTCTCTTTTCACAGAGTTTATATACCCAAAAGATCACCCCTCCTCTGAAGATCTTTGGACTAAGGCCCCTGCACGTGGACAGTTTTCAGTTCCCCTACCCTTATCAATGCATCTCCACAGTCAGCACAAATGTTACTTTAAGAAACACCTAACCAAACATGTCTCGCTCTTGATGCACTCTAAATTATCTATTGCTAAGAAAAACTAATCATTCTGTCCCCTTGCACTGTCCCTTTGACCTCTTTGCAAAGAAGACACTATCGAACTATTTGCAAAGAATATTAATGCATCCTGCAACTTCCTCAACACATCTATGTTTTGTAAAACACACAAGCAGATATAAGTTTCAAAAGATACATTCAAAAGAAATTTCCATTACACGCTTTTCACAATACACATTGTCTCAAAGCAGCTTTACAGAAAGTGCATTTCGGAAATGTACATAGAAAAATACAGTCAGTTAATCATGTATTAATTTATGGCATAACATATCGCCGGCTTTGAGTCGTCTCTTCACAGGCGTCGAGTCGTCTCTTCACAGGCGTTGGGGCATCTGAAGTCTCCGTGAGAGGCTGGATACAAACTGGAGCTGACGAACGCTATTTACCTCGGGACTAGCGTCCCGAGATAACAGCAGAAAGGCAGATGGGAAATAATTAGCATAGCTGATGTTCATAATGTTAATTCATTCGAACTGATTCAGCAGTAGTATTAAAGGTTAAGCATTAAGTGAATGCTTGGTTAAAGAGATGCGTCTTTAATCTAGTTTTAAACTGGGACAGCGAGTCTCGAACAATATCAGGAAGGCTATTCCAGAGTTTAGGAACTAAATGTGAGAACGCCCTCCCTCCTTTAGTGGACTTCGATATCCTAGGAATGACCAGAAGCCTCGAATTTACTGATCTTAAAGAGCGCGATGGATTGTATGGCGATAGAAGGTCTGTTAAATACACAGGAGCTAAACCATTTAGGGCTTTATAGGTCAGTAGGAATACTTTGTAATTGATACGTAACTTAATAGGTAACCAGTGTAGAGATGATAAAATAGGTCTTATATGATCATATTTTCTTGATCTAGTAAGAACTCTAGCGGCTGCATTTTGCACTAACTGTAGCTTGTTTATTGAGGATGCAGGACAACCAGCTAATAATGCATTACAGTAATCTAGTCTGGATGTCATGAATGCATGAACTAGCTTTTCTGCATCAGAAACAGATAGCATGTTACGTAGCTTAGCAATGTTTCTAAGGTGGAAAAAGGCTGTTCTTGTAATATATGAAATATGATTTTCGAAAGTCAAGTTGCGGTCTAGTATAACACCCAGGTCTTTTACTGTAGTGGATAAAGTAACAGGACATCCTTCTAAATTAAAGTTGTATTGTAAGGGATTTTGTGGGTAGTTTTTTGGACCAATAAGTAGTACCTCCGTTTTATCTGAATTTAATAGCAGGAAATTACATGTCATCCAGCATTTTATATCATTTAGACAGTCTGTCAATTTAGATAAGTTAGTGTTTTCATCTGGTCGTGATGAGATATATAATTGAGTGTCATCAGCATAACAGTGGAAATTAATTCCATGTTTTCTTATAATATTACCAAGTGGCAGCATGTATATTGAGAATAGCAGAGGGCCTAACACCGATCCTTGCGGCACTCCATAGTCTACTGACGTTATCTTCGGTTTTTCCCCATTTAAACAGACAAAATGGTAACGGTCTGATAAGTACGATCTAAACCAGCTTAATGCCTGTCCCTGAACACCAGTGTAGTTTTGTAGTCGATCCAAGAGTATTTTATGATCTATAGTGTCGAACGCAGCGCTAAGATCGAGTAGAACTAGTATTGAGATACAGCCTTGGTCAGAAGCTAAAAGTAAATCATTTGTAATTTTAACTAGCGGAGTTTCTGTGCTATGATGCGGTCTGAATCCCGACTGGAATTTTTCATAGATATCATTTTCTTGCAAGAAAGAGCACAATTGAGCAGACACAATTTTTTCTAGTATTTTAGACATAAATGGAAGATTTGAGATGGGTCTGTAATTTGCTAAGTTATTTGGATCTAATTGCGGTTTCTTAATGAGAGGTTTTAGTACTGCCAGCTTGAATATTTTTTGAACATGACCTAAAAATAAAGATGAGTTAATAATATTAAGAAGAGGCTCTTCCACTACAGGTAACACTTCTTTCAGTAGTTTGGTGGGTATTGGATCTAATAAACATGTTGTTGGTTTAGATGCAATGATAAGTTTATTTAGCCTTGATGGAACGCGGGACAGGAGCATATAGCCGTGACAAGTCCCGGGACAGGCGCATATAGCCGTGACAGGTCGAGTGACAGGGGCATTTAGCCGTGACAGGCGCATATAGCGGTGAGACGGGTCGCGGGACAGGCACATATAGCCGTGACGGATCGCGGGACAGGCGTATATAGCCGTGACGGGACGCGGGACAGGCGCATATAGCCGTGACAGGTCGGGTGACAGGCGCATATAGCGGTGACAGATCGAGTGACAGGCGCATATAGCGGTGACAGGTCGAGTGACAGGCGCATATAGCGGTGACAGATCGAGTGACAGGCGCATATAGCGGTGACAGGTCGAGTGACAGGCGCATATAGCGGTGACAGATCGAGTGACAGGCGCATATGGGGTGACAGGTCGAGTGACAGGCGCATATAGCGGTGACAGGTTGAGTGACAGGTGCATATAGCCGTGACAGGTCGGGTGACAGGCGCATGCGGTGACAGGTCGAGTGACAGGCGCATATAGCGGTGACAGGTCAAGTGACAGTCACATATATCGGTGACGGGTCGAGTGACAGCTGTCAATAGCTGTGACGGGTGGAGTGACAGGTCTCAGTGGCAGCTGCCCCTGCCACGGAAAGAGTTTACTCCCTCTCCCTTCATGACGACTGTGAGGGGGTGGATTTTTTAATATAACTCATCTGTTCACATTATATTAAGCCTTAAAGTTCTGCATAATTAACTGCACTTGAGTGACACAGGTAAATTTCCGCTGATCAGTGGTCATTGCTAGCCGAGCCGTTTGTCTGCGTCACGTCACCTCAGCTAATTCCAGCTGCTGAATTTATACATACATTATACATTTACATTTAGCTGACGCTTTTATCCAAAGCGACTTACAATTGCTATATATGTCAGAGGTTGCACGCCTCTGGAGCAACTAGGGGTTAAGTGTCTTGCTCAGGGACACATTGGTGTCTCACAGTGGATTCGAACCCGGGTCTCTCACACCAAAGGCATGTGTCTTATCCACAGCGCCATCACCACCCCAGGTTTTGCATCTCTGCCGTGTTTGCGTTTTTTTGGGGATTATTTCATACAATTTAATACACGCATTAACGTTACACCTTTGCCAGCGCCATTGGATTCAGTCGTTGTCGCGCATCAAGAGAACAACCAGCGCTGTATTTCAGATGTTTTCCTCTGAGAACTGACAATTTTGTTGCTTTTAGTGTTTTCAGATTTAAAAACGTCTATAGATATAGAGGCTACACTCATTCTGCAGTGCTCTCAAGGAACAGATAACGGTATACTGTATGCTTATTTAATTTCTTAGTGTTAAATAAAATATTATTTGGTTTGACTGATTTGAGAGGCGGCCAAAATCAGAATTTAAAATGCACTGAATATGAATAAAGCTTTCTACGAACTTGATGTGCGATGCGGTGCTGACTGACATGTATGTGCATAAATCTGTAACACACACGCTCAATCAATATCGAAAGTTACTGTATGATAATACATTTTAACTTGCAGAATAATAATGACTCATGAATGATACAAATATCGCGTCGATATTTGGCGTGGTCTCAGCACCAGGCCCCGCTTCTTTGCCCATTCTCTTGGCCTTTCTCAATCTCTGTTCTTGTGTTCTTGTGAAACGTCATCTTTTGTGGCCCAAGTACTGTCCCAATACACACTTTGCATTTTGGCAAGAATGGTTAAAAATCCCGGAAGTGTTCCTGACACGGACATTTTACCGAGGATGCATTGATTTTGTGAATTTGACGGCAGAAATATCCCAGCATTCATTTCGGCATTCGAGGAAGGAGCGGGAAGCAGAGAGAGGCAGGTCAGTAAGTCGTTTTTCTACAATTTCGTACGCTATTTCATCATTCATCATTGCATTCTTGGTTTCGAGAAACACCCTCTGTTATCCGGGAGTGACGCGCTGCCAAGATGGCGACGGCCAGCTGCGCCTACTTTAAGGTGCTGATCCAGTTGTCCGACACGACTGTCGCGTGGTGTCGCGACGCCTCCCCCACATTTGTACGTTGATGGGCGTTCCTCTGTTTACCGCTATGGGCATTGTTTTCACAGAGCGTGAAATGTTCCGTATCAGAACAGAGGACCTGTGAGAGACTGCCCCCCCCGTCTCCATATGCTCTACTTCTATTGGATAGACGCGTCACGTTCAACGAACTTCATTTGCATAAAGATGGGCATTGGCCAGCTTTTTGACGCTCGACAATTTTCAAAATGAAGCGCCGCCTTCCTGGAATGCTTTGCGGGCGCGACAAAGTCGCTTGACGCCACCCATAGGAATAAAGTGGAGTGCGGCGCAACAGAAGTGTCGCATGGACAAGTGGTTTCAGCAGCGTTAAGCCCCGTTCACACCGCCAGCGACACGCAGCGACAAAGCGACATGATCCTATTCATTTCAATGGAGCGCTGGCGACTTCCGGCGACACGAGTGACATTGACCATTGGCGACAGAATGTGGGCGTGTCAAGCGAGAAGCGACAAAAGTTGAGAAATTTCAACTTTATGCAAATGAGAAGCGATTTTTGCGAGCGACAACCAATAGGAAAGAAGCCTTTCAGTGGAGCTCACGTCACCGTCTCGAGTGCAGGCAAGACAGAAGAGTTCGAGGACGATATCACTGTTTTATATGATTTGACTGTAACCACATGGATATAATAAAATGATGCATGGAAAAGAAACTTTCGACAGTCTCAGTGAGTTTAATTCATACATTTATAGTTCGAGTGGTCTAGTTTTATAATGCAAGTTTAGCACTGCTGCAGTTCATTTTACAGTTTCCTCTGCATTATGTTGTTTATTAGGGACAAGAAAATCGATTATTTGTCAAATTCACCTATTGGTTGTCGCTCGCGAAAATCGCTTCTCATTTGCATAAAGTTGAAATTTCTCAACTCATGTCGCTTGTCTCTTGTCGCTTAACACGCCCACACCGCCAGCGACTTTGTCGCTGTATGTCGCTAGGCTCTGTTCTGTGAAGTCGCTTGTGGGCGTTTGTACTGTCGCTCTAATGTTATTGGTAGACTGCACATCTGGCCATATCTATACAAAATACCATCACAAGTGATATATACAACTATACAATTTTAATTTGACTAGGAATTAGGCTCAAAAGGCCAGGTCATGTTTGTAAATGAGAAGTGGTTCTCAAACAGTTTACCTGGATAAATAAAGGTAAAAAAAAAAAAAAAAAAAAAAAAAAGAAACAGTATGCTGTTATATGCTGGGAGAGTGTTTTTATATTACCACAGCAGTGTTCAGTAGATTAAATAATTTACTAGATTAATGATCGATCAATCAACAAATTAAACTCACTCATACTGTCCTAAATTACTAAAACGTCATTTGAATATGACAAATAATCGATTTTCTTGTCCCTAATAGACAACATAATTCAGGGGAAACATTACAGTCGACAGTTTCTTTTCTATGCATCATTTTATTATATCCATATATGTGACCCTGAATGACAAAACCATTTATATGGGTAATTTTTTTGAAATTGAGATTTATACATCATATGAAAGCTGAATAAATAAGCTTTCCATTGATGTTAGGATAGGACAATATTTGGCCGAGATACTAATTGAAGATCTGGAATCTGAGGGTGCAAAAAAATCGAAACATTGAGAAAATCGCCTTTAAAGTTGTCCATTTATGTTCGCTATTGTGCTGCATTCACTCACAAAAATAAATGTTTTATACATTTACGGTAGGACATTTACAAAATATCTTCATGGAACATGATCTTTAATATCCTTATGATTTTTGGCATAAAAGAAAAATATATAATTTTGACACATACAATGTATTGTTGGCTATTGCCACAAATATACCCGTGCTACTTAAGACTGGTTTTGTGATACAGGGTCACATGTGGTTACAGTTAACTCATATAAAACAGTCAAATCGTCCTCGAAGTCTTCTGTCTTGCCACTCGAGACGTCCGCGAGGTTGTCGCTCGCGAAAATCGCTTCTCATTTGCATAAAGTTGAAATTTCTCAACTTCTGTCGCTTGTCTCTTGTCGCTTGACACGCCCACATTCTGTCGCCAACGGTCAATGTCGCTCGTGTCGTCGCCGGAAGTCACTCGCCACGCCAGTGCTCCATGAAATGAATGGGATCATGTCGCTTTGTCGCTGCGTGTCGCTGGCTGGCTTCCAAAAACGCTCTTCAGAACGGTCTGACGTCACGGACACTACGTCCATATTTTTCAGTCTATACAGCGAATACACATAGACAGTAAAAGATACACTACAAACACTCCTGACGAACACTGTCTGCTGGTTACAAGAGCAATCGTTTAGTGCTTATTTATTTTCTCCAACAGAGGGGGCTGCAAGCTATACTAATGACTTGGTCGCACGCTGCTACTTTGTCTATGGTGCTGGACAGAGCAGAGCACTATCTATCATCATAAGTTATCAAGAGACACACCATTATAGGTTTCAAGGTTTCTACAGTCTATGGTTTCAAGCAAGTCACTAACTATTCGCGTTGTTAAAGTAATAGATATAGCTGTTTGTATGCCTACATATAAACATAAAATAGACATTTTTGAAAAGTTAAAAAGTTGGAAGTTAAAAGCTTACTAAAATAAGATTAGAAAATGTTAAAATATTTTTTACATACAGTTTTATTTAGGCTATCAAATTTGCTCATATTTGTTTTATTTGAAGTGTGTTTTATTGCCATACCAACAACATCGATGGCTATTTTCATGGTTTCTCGGTTATGTAGGGTACAGTAATGTTTTGAATTTGTTTTCTTTCATTTCTGTTTTCCTTCATGTCTGAGTTCATTAGTTAGTATGCATGCCTATACTATACAAATGTAGTGGGGTCTACGTTTTTTAATCAGTTTTATTTTTGTAAATATGACACAATATAACATCACGACTACATGAAAAATGCTTTTACTGATATAAAAAACAGATTTGTGAACTGTGGGGAGCAGGATGAGACAGAGGGCCGTGAGAGAACGCGTAACGCACCGGTCTCGTATCTCTCACGGAGGAGCATTAGCATAAAAGGAGCGGCCGATCGTGGAGGATGAGCGAGGACCAGGCCTGGACTATTTTATTGGATGTTTTGTTTTATTATATGTGGCAGCAGTCGTCCGTGATGGACTGCTGCCTTTACTTTCGTTTTGTTGTTGATTTATTTTACAAAAGTCTTTGAATGTTTGCCGGTTCCCACCTCCTTCTTCCCACAACAATGAACTGCGTTACATGAATATTATTGGAACTGAAGGTGTTTGATTTAACACGAAACACACGTGATCATTGTCATGTGTTAGATTTGGCCAATCGTGAAACAGCTGTGTGGTCATCAGAGCTTGTGCAGCTCTCGATCACTCTCGCTGTACTTTGATGCCGTCACAGTCACATGGTGTCAGCGCTGTCTCAAGTCGGACACAATTTCTAACCGGCATGCACTGCTTCAAGTCAGCCACCGATTGGTCTGTGCAGCGCTGTATGAAGTCGAACAAGCCTATTGTGGAGTACGAAGGTATGAAGAGGAGCCCCACTTACTCTCCCTCCACTGAGAGTGAGTCGCTGCTGGACTCTGTAGTAGAAAGTTTGCTGGTGTTTGGAGAGGATGAGCCTCTACCCCCACTGATCCCAGCCAGCCCTGCATCCCTGCTTGTCCCGTTCAGCACAAAGTATTCAGTGTCACTGCCCAGCCTCCCTCTCCCGCCATCTCTTAGCTGTCTTCCATCAGCCCCTCAGTTCCTCCTCTGTCTCCCCTCTGTGACATGGATCCGCCTTCCTGGCCCTCCACTCGCCCAGGCAGGGCGAGTGGATCCCCTGGCTCCGCCTCCTGCCACCTCAGCTCGTTGCTCCCTCCACCAGAGACCTTCGGCCTTACGGGTCCATTGGCCTCCCTCATTCCTCTGACTCCACCTTGGTCGGATGTCGCTTTCCCTGCATCACGGACTTGCGAGCAGTTGTTCGGCCTCGCCAATGCATACTTGTTATTTCGATTTACCTACCTTTATCTGTGTTTGCATATCAAAGACTTTATTGGAGATTCATCTTCATTGTGTGTGTATACCCGATTGTGACACATGGCAAGATCAATGTATTTTAAAAGACATAAATAGTAGTAACATACAGTAGTAATGAAAAACGATAACTGACAATTCGCATCATAACAAACATTATACAAAATTGTTCATTGCAATTTATTCCTGTTGAAATGTTTTTGAAGGTACTATATTAATAGATTAGCTTCATAGCAGAGTACCAACTAAGCTATGCTGAAATTAAAATAACATAATTCTGCTATACACCTTACATTGCTACAGTGTAATCAGTATAAATTTCTGCATACCACTGGCTTGTCACACAAACACCATAGGGATTATTGGAACATGCATGATAAAAATGAAATATCCTTATTATCCTTCATCATTTTTATGAGGGAAAGAAAAACAAAACACTATAAAGCTGATCAAACTCTTTTGCAGTTGTGACAAAATAAATGTTTTCAACGCTTGTTTCAAAATGCTTGTATCACTGCATTAATTCCGCAGAGGTTTATTTCATATTCAGAGAAAAGGTGTGAGTGCAAGATTGAGGTATTTATAAAACAAAAAAAATTTAATTAAATCACATACAAATTTATCAGTTCTGGTATTTAACTGTACCAGATATATTAACTCATAAATACTATTGGGTTGTTTTCTTTGTTTATGTATACATTCACAAAATACAGTGTTCTCAATCCTCCAAATGAGTATGACTCCCAAAATGTATTTAACCAAAAAACAGTGCACATACATATTTCATTCAACCATGTTTTAATAAAGGATGAACAAATAGGAAAATGCAGTTTATTATTTAGAAATTCTTACAAATAGTAGATTTTTTTTTCAAAGCAATTGAGTCTAATGAGATTACATGATTATTGTGTTAGTAAAGCATTCTTATATCATGATTTGTTGTTGACATCAAAGGGTATCAAGTCAAATCAAATTCCTATTTTATGAATAGTAAACACTAGTTTACCATAATTAGCAATACAAAATGTATTGCTGCATGATTGTTAAAAGCCTTAAACTGCACTAGAAACATGCTCTAGATGCAGGTGTTTTCCACTACTTTAATTGAGTTTAACCATGGCTGGCTCCAGACCGCAATTTTGCACTGAGTGACCTAAAAGTAAAAAAAGTAAATCTCTTTTAATATGGAAATTGAGAAATGCAAACAGGTAACTGTAATACTGTAAATGAGAGAGTGTGTCTTACGTCTGCAACAGCAGGGTGCTCATGAACGGCACACAGGGTCTCAACTCCAGTCTTTCTGCAAGATGTTCTGGCCACTTTCACAGTGAAGATGTATTTAAGGCCCGAGACAACCTAGAGCAACCAGAAACATGTTCAGACATTGCGGAGTAAACCTTGATGTAATGCGTCACACTTTCACAAAACCAACCTACATTAACGGATGCTTAAAAGTCTCCTCTTACCATGATCATATCATGATGTGAGCAAGGAGGACATTTTAAGCAGTAAAAAGTTATTCATAGCAATTTTTTGTAGTTTTGTCAATTTTCAAAAAACATTGGTCATACTTCAGTTCAAATACTGTTTAAAACATCACATCTGAAAAATCCTTTACTGTCTTACCTTTAAAAATATATAGCCTATATATTCCATATGTGGCCTATAATATAAATAGTTTCCATGTTGGGGCCAACAATTCTCTTTGTATATTACTTTGGATACAACTGGCAAAAATGTCAAGGGTTCTAAAAAAAGTGTATTTGTTTTAACATATATTCTTTATTTAACATATATTCTTTATTTATTCCTAGTATATTTTCCAACATCTCTAGTAACTATTCATTAGATACTAAGTACTTCCTCATGGCAGTGTTAACTTCTTTGCTACAAATCACTTTAACAATATTGATAATAAATACCTTATTCCATTGTTACTAACAATCGTTTGCCATAGACATATGGAATTACTAGCTGAATACTAGTTGCTACTGGATTACTTACTATTAAAAAAGTAATAAGTTTTAAAAAAAAATATTTATTTTTTTATACATTTATTTGTATACAGTCATATCTTGTCACACCTTTGTGACTCTCACTGCCTTGTTTTAAACAGGCTTATGTCAATTAAATCAGGTTTGTTGACAGTCATACTCGCCATGTGACAGTCATACACACCATGACGCAGAATCTGATTTCACCAAGTGTAACATGTTCCTGGATCAACATTCCACTCAATCAATCAGATTTGACTGATAGGTTTACACTTACAACCAGGGTTTGGTTCTACAATTCTTATTCACCTATCATTTCCCTCTGATTTTAGGGATAACCTTACTTATATGTTATGTAGGGTTTAGGTGTAGGGATATAGTTAATGCTAAAAAACGGACAGGAAAGTTGTACCAGGATCAACAAAAAATGTTGACATAGACTATGTAACAAAGTAACGCGTCTCGGCAAAGTCAGGACGTGCCACCATGACAGCGGCCGATGTTTCTCACTGGGTGTGATTTAGCGACGTTCCGAGTATAAATTACAAAACACACGTTTAAAGTAGGGCTACTTACTTGTTTTTGAACCTTGACGACTTCGGAAACCTGATGAACAAACGCATCATTGCTTTGCCTGTTGTACTGGGCCATTGCAAACTGTAACGCATTCTGAGCTCCTTCGTCGTTCATGTCTGCATCCACAGGACCTCCAACCAGCCCAGCGCTCGCCACAACCAACATCACCGCCAGAAACGCCACAATCATTTTAAGATGCATGTTTAAGCTGTATTAATTGACTCGGCTGACCTTCTTCTCCCTTATGTCGTCAAATCGAATGCTGTCGGAGATTATATAAACAAACGTCACTCTCTACAGCGCTGCGAATTAGGGCGGGGCCTCGCGCATCCACCAATCGCAGTTGTAGGGAGGACAACGGGTTTGAAAGAAACAAACAACCTTTGTTTTCTCTCTCTTTTTAATTTAATTACAGTGCTTGCAAGGCGACTACTGTATTTGGAATACTTTTCTGTCTGTTTTACACTTATATGCAATTATTTGACATTGTTTTGCGGATCATTTTATATCTATATTTAAAAAACATTGGAATTACTTAATTTCGGTTATAAATATTGCATTTCAGTTTATGTATGTTTGTTTTGTCCTGTGTTGTAGCTATTTATTCAGATGTTTTACAATGTTTTGATGTTTTATTGGTTGTATAGGCTAAATTTGAATGCATTTTTAACATTTGAATGAAACTTTAAATTCTTATAAAGAATATACTTTTTAATATAATAAATATTAACTTAATTCTTTACCATTCAAACTGGCCTGCCTGCTTCAGCCACTGTCAGCTGGGTTTTGATTTTTGTAAATCCCTCTTTCTTTGTTTCTATTGACAATTTAATTTCTTTTGTCCTTATTTGTACAAGCTCGAGTTAGCATGATTTGCAGATCTTTACAGCTAATGTTCTGGTTTTATAAATCTGTCCCTGCTATCGTGATCTCAACCAAAGTAGGTGCAAAGTATCACAAAATGACAGTCTCTGGTTACCTCTATAAAACAAAATCCAGAACTCCTTATTGAAAACTACACGGTATAAAAATTAGTTTAAGTTGTCCCTTAATTTATAAAAGTGGTGCCAACATTGCCATCTCAGAGAAGTCTGAGTCTGACAGTTGTTTCATTCACTGTGTAAGAATTGATAAATTAGGAAATTCCAGACAGTCTGTTTCGGGGGTGACCAGACACTGAGAGGACAAAAGGACCTCTCTGGAGATTACCATTTGAACTGGCCTTCATGCACCATTGAGACGAAAGTCTCACCTCCGAACCAACTTCATCTACATCTCCCCTCACCCCCACCTGAATGCACCCAAGAAAATGTAGTTTTAATGTGAATGATTATCACAGAGTATTTTCATGTTTAGTATTATTTAAAATGTCACAGTACGACTGGTACAAATGTCTCATTCCCAAAGAAGTAAACCCAAAAGGTGATAAAGTTCTTAGGAAGTTTAGAAATATCTTTCACACCCTCCAATACTGGAGGGTGTGTCTTTGAGTTAACACCTTCGACCATTTGACTGAATGCTAATTTTCCACTGCTAGCAAATGGTGACTTACAGGTAAATTTCCACTGTGAATGATGTTTAGATTTGAAATGAGGTCTGGGTATGTAATGAAACGCAGCGAGAGCTCAGGGCCTTTTCTATATCTGAGATCGGCCCGTGAGGCTGAGAGTTGCGAGACTCTCAGCCTCACGCATTTCTTGTCGGGTAAACTTTTTCCCCTTTGTTCTAGAACATTTGATGGTTTGCATTGATTATCTTTCAATTGATTATGGAATTGTAATAATACATTTACCTGACATAATAAATTGTTATATTTGATTATTCTAACAGACTTTGACTTTATTTTCATTGGAGTTAAAAGGAATAGTCAAACATTAACGTATATTTAATGATGCACAGATATCATTGAAAAACTTTTTCATTTTATGGAGTCAGATGAAACGAGTTAATACATAAGATAAAATGTATTGCATTTAACCAAAAATACTTTGCCGCGAGAAAAGACAGTAACACACAAAGACCTTCACCGCTATTCGAATAACGCCATTGGATCGAGTTAGACGGCCTTACAAAGTGGTGACCAGCCTCCGTGATCTCGCATCACAAGCCGCCGTTATGGTAAGTCAACTTTTTCTGCCCTTTTTTAGAAGTGTTGAGAAAATGTTGTTTGCATTATTACGGATCGGAAAGCCATTTGTTTAGTCCGGAACTGAAACACGTGAGGACGTGATAGTGGCGGCGCAGATGGAGAATGAAAACCCTTGTTTATAGATTTTAAAGATATCCTTGTTTGCCTACGCAACGAGAAACGAAACCTAAAAGTTGAAAACATCTTCCAAATTATATTCTATTATTCGATTAAGATCTGTAAATTTGAGCCTCAAGATTTAAAGTCAGCATGTTTTCTCCATTGTTGCATGGCCTTGTTGAAACAAATGAACAACACGTGATTAAAAATGAGCAAACAACAGAAAGAAAATTCTAAGTTTGTAAACAATCGGAAAACATGTGATTTTATATAAAAAGGCAAGTCGATGCATTTGTTTATGAAAAGCAATTTGGGAAAAAATAGGATTGTATGATCACAGGTTAAAATTTAGATTTCAAAGCTAAGCTAAATGCTATGACCATGCGTCAGATTCCAAGGCTAATTAAGCTAATGCTATGACCATGTGCCTCCCAAAAATGATTAACAGGATATGGGACTAAAAGAGCATGCAATAATTCTGTTTGTAGTTTTGGATTTGTAATTGTGCTTAACACATTGTGCTCATAGAACACACTTTATGGTTGTTTGTGCTACTATATGTGCACATAGGCTAGTTAAGTTTATTCTTTGAAACACATGATTACTTAACTGTAAGTGTTGGTTGTAGCACTTAGGTTAAGGCTGTAGATGACATGCATTCTAGGCCATGTATCGTGTGTATACGGTGTAAACGTGTCTATGAGAAATTTGTTTGCCTCCTTGTACAGGAGCATAGGATTGCCATGTGGCTACAATGTGTTTTCACAGTGCATTTGAAATCTACAAAAGAGAAACAACAAACGCGCATCTCATTAATCCTGAAACAAAAACCCTTTCACGTTTGAACTAATTCTGGATTGCTCTGAAATTATTTTTCAAAATAGATTACCGGATTCGTATATTTCCACAAGTTTGCGCCAGACATTAGTGATGACTAATACTGAATATCAGAATCAAGTGTACTTGAATGAGGGGAACGAGTTATTTCCGTCCAGAATCAGCAAAATGCTGTTTGATCAACCTGGATTCGGGTGCGTTCCATAACCTCTGTTCTAATTTAATGTTCTATTAGATCATGACCTCTACTAATTGAAACAATTAATTTAAGTTCCTGAGGTGGCATTCAAGGGGGCTATTCAAGTGTCTGTTATTGTGTACGTGTGAATACGGCACATCTCAGATATTTAGCCAATTACCTCTGTTTTGATAAGTCAGACTGGCGAGATTGTGTCGTGCATCCTTAGAAGAAGGACTGCAAAGTGATATAGTTTCCTGATCTATAAACGGAAAATATAAAATAGAGTAAATAGAATAATCAAAAGTTAAAATGGCCACGTTGCCTTTATGTAGTCTTTAAAAAGATTAAATTAAACGAACAGGCATTTGAAATCTACATCAGAAACCGCGAATGTGCTTCTAATCAGCCCTGAGCCAAGAAACCTTTTCATATTCAAATGTATTGACATGAGAATGAGCAGAGATTTGACCATGTGTTTAGCATGTGCTTGTGGTCATTGGGTGTTAACAACAACAGAATTCCTCATTGGCTATCAGCCTGGCCGTTGTTGTACATAGCCTACAATGCACTGACCAGTACAGCTTTGACACTTTGACAACTAAGTTGTTCCAGAGACTCTTTAGAGACCAGAAACAATATAATTTAATTTATATTCCTAATTTATATAATATAATTGTATTATAACTCAAATTATAATATACATTATATTGTAATCGCCAAGCAGGGCATTAATTGGAGAAGTGTGACATTAATTCTTTCAATTCGATTTCATTGGCCTGCTACCCAGTGCCAAAAGGGGAGGGGATGTGCTTTTATTTTTTGCCTTTACAAAAACACAACCAGAAGTGTGGCACAGGTAATAGCAAACCAAATCATCCTTGACTGGGACGCACCAACTAAAATTGAATCTGATCAGAGAACTAAATTTACAAGGAGGATGTGAACAGAAGTATCACAGCCTTTTGCATGTCACAAGAGATCTGCACACGTGTGAATGACACCACAGAAAAGCAAATGCTGAGCGGGCAGCGCCGAAACAGGTGAACTAATTTCTGCCCACAGATCTGACTGTAAAGAGAGCAACTTTGAAATAAAGCCATGGGCATCGACCCATTTGATTTTATAAAAATATGAGTCTGAAAAACTCTGGTTAATCCAGAATATTTCCCCAGCAGAACTGGGAGCTCTAATGCTCATGACACAGCAGACTGTGAAGGCTCCACTGCAAGAGCAGCTTTTAGGTGTCACACACTGCACTGAATGGACATGATAATGGAGCAAGGAGAAGAATTCCACATGTCTGAATTTGAAACTGTTGAAAACATCAGAATTAACTGTGGTTCTCTCTGCATTTGTTTCTGTCTCAGGTGTATTACTGCAATTCCTTGAAGGACGGATGCCAGGATGAGCCGGACCCAACCTGCATCAGAGCCAGGACAGCGGGATTGTTAGAACATAACCTAAGACTCGGGAGATGGGTGAAAAGACACTTCAAGAGGCCATTAACATCACACAATAGCACACCACTATATAAGCATGGCCTCCCAGTATAGAACTGGAACTAAATTTACAACACAATTATTATAGATTAGATTCCACCCATCTCCTAGACATGAACACTGAACACACTCCTCCATCACTACACCCTCACATCACCATCACCTGGAATAGATCAAATCTATCCAGGCTGAACACTATACATCATAAGAAGATCACCTCACTAAAGACCTATTGTACATATTCACATTAACAGATCCGGATAGCTTCACACACATAGGATGGGAAAGCTGATCCCATGACATAGCATACGCGATTCACAACACTCTGCCAACTCATGGGAAAACACTGGAATATACATATTAATGGCTACAGTCACAAATCAGTGCAATGCATACAATTCAACCCTGTCATTGACTGTGACTTAGCCAACAACACACACACACACACACAAACACACACACACACTCTCTCTCGCTCTCTCTCTTTCTCTCACACAAACTCTCACACTCACACAGACACACACACACACCCTCACACAAACACACACACCCTCACACAAACACACACTCTCACACCTGTTGCAAGGAATGAACAATCTCCATTCTTGAATACATTTAAGCATGTTCCAAGTCACTTCTTAGATTTGCATAAGTGGCTGGCATTGGAAGATTCCTGAACAAACACTGATTATTATATACATGCATTTATTGAATAGTATTGTTGTTATTACATGACTTCTTGATCCATAGAATCTATTTGATTGCTTTGATTACACTGACCTCTTGCTGCATTTTCTTTATATAATTCAGACCAAAAAATATATATATTTAAGAATATTTATTCTTATATTTAATATGAGACATCCTTACCATTCAGGACCTTCAGAAACATATGAGACAGATGTACCATTCGCACTTGCTGACAAGAACATGGTATTTTACATTGAACATGACATGATTTTGTTTTGTTGCATTATGCGTTTCTATGCATTTCTTCACGAGTTCAAGTTCATATGTGTTCAATCGTGAAGCGGACATTTAAGATGCTTTTCAGATGTCTCACACAAGGCAGTGTGAAGCCAAGGAGAGCCCCTTCATCCATCGAGGTCTGCCCAGACAACCACACTGCTGGAGGTGACAGGATTGGTCAAGAGGGTCAGATTATCGTCATGGGAAAGGTGCCAGAGAAGCAGAAGTTTCTCTATGAAGGAATGACACGTCGACTGAACAAGTCACAAAGGTCCAGATTGACTTTATGAACTTTGCTCACATTCTAGGCTGAAATGCAAGAAGAAAACCTGAACGCATTCATCCACCTGCTGAACTCAAGCTACATACACCTGGTGAGACCAGGCGTTCTGCAGGTGAACACAGTCATCTGCAAGCTTCTACAGATACTAACATTGAAAAGACAATTTTTCTGTGACATCTCAAGGATTACAACAGACGTTTATAAGTGACTCCATAGGAGCTCATTTGAATTTGACCCACAGAGTCAAGGAGGGAACTGTAAGAATTGATAAATTAGGAAATTCCAGACAGTCTGTTTCGGGGGTGACCAGACACTGAGAGGACAAAAGGACCTCTCTGGAGATTACCATTTGAACTGGCCTTCATGCACCATTGAGACGAAAGTCTCACCTCCGAACCAACTTCATCTACATCTCCCCTCACCCCCACCTGAATGCACCCAAGAAAATGTAGTTTTAATGTGAATGATTATCACAGAGTATTTTCATGTTTAGTATTATTTAAAATGTCACAGTACGACTGGTACAAATGTCTCATTCCCAAAGAAGTAAACCCAAAAGGTGATAAAGTTCTTAGGAAGTTTAGAAATATCTTTCACACCCTCCAATACTGGAGGGTGTGTCTTTGAGTTAACACCTTCGACCATTTGACTGAATGCTAATTTTCCACTGCTAGCAAATGGTGACTTACAGGTAAATTTCCACTGTGAATGATGTTTAGATTTGAAATGAGGTCTGGGTATATAATGAAACGCAGCGAGAGCTCAGGGCCTTTTCTATATCTGAGATCGGCCCGTGAGGCTGAGAGTTGCGAGACTCTCAGCCTCACGCATTTCTTGTCGGGTAAACTTTTTCCCCTTTGTTCTAGAACATTTGATGGTTTGCATTGATTATCTTTCAATTGATTATGGAATTGTAATAATACATTTACCTGACATAATAAATTGTTATATTTGATTATTCTAACAGACTTTGACTTTATTTTCATTGGAGTTAAAAGGAATAGTCAAACATTAACATATATTTAGTGAGGCACAGATATCATTGAAAAACCTTTTCATTTTATGGAGTCAGATGAAACGAGTTAATACATAAGATAAAATGTATTGCATTTAACCAAAAATACTTTGCCACGAGAAAAGACAGTAACACGCAAAGACCTTCACCGCTAATTCGAATACCGCCATTGGATCGAGTTAGACGGCCTTACAACTGTAACTCAAGGAATCCCAGAATTATTCGTAGAGAAAACACGGTTTAACCTTGTGCAACGACAATGAGTCTATAATGATTATTGCAGTAAGTCTGTGGCCTTGGATTCTTTTAACCACAGTTTATGTTCTGAAAGAAAGTATTACAAAAACTGCTGCTCTAACTTTGTACTGTCATTTTTTTAAATTTGATATTGTGCTTTTAAGTCACATGTTAAATATTTTGTCAAAGCTTCTTAAGTCAATTTAGTCAAGTCACCTTTATTTATATAGCGCTTTTTACAATACAGATTGTATCAAAACAGCTTTGCAGTGATAACATGAAAATAATACAACAAGGTTTGTTTCTAGAAGAAAACTGCATCATCGTCCACCTTAAGTAAGGCAGATCAATAATATTGTTGAATATTAAAGGTCCCTAACTAAGCAAGCCAAAAACCAAGCTAACAGTGGCAAGGAACCAAAACTGCATCAGGTGACAGAATGGAGAAAAAAAATCTTGGGAGAAACCAGGCTCAGTCAGGGGTCAGTTCTCATCTGGCCAAAGATCGAACACAGTGTATGATTATGATTCAGGCAGTATTACAAGTCAGAGGTCAGATTGGATCAGAACATTCAGAATATTTATCCAGTTCCATCTGGTTGGAAGTCGGAGTCAACACGCCGGTATGGAGACGAGTTTGTTGAGGATCATTACCGATGGCTATCGTGTCTATGACAGGGCTGATGAGGCTGGCACTTCAGGGATGCGTTGTGGATGGGTCCAGGCGCAGGTCCACCATCTGATCTGGATACGGCCCAGATCCGTCTGACTTCAGTAAACCTCGCAATAAACAGAAATACTAACATTAACCTAGATTCCATTCTTCTTATGATGTAACGAGTACATCCGGTATTATAAGAAGTGTCCCTGGTTCCAGCTGACCTAATCTATGCAGCCTAATCAGATTTAACATATTTAACAATAAGATTAACTACTTAGTGAAGTGTCTTCAAACCCTGATCCTGGAGACAGAGTCACAGAGACACATTTGTTAATTTACATAATGATTTCCACGTGTAGATTGCAAACTATACAGAACATTATGAAGATTTTACTTAACTCGAACAATGAGTGACCCCAATTTTAATTTTGAATAAATAAATATGCCTAAAAGCTTTTAGGTTCACAGAGGTGAAGTGGGACTAGGTCAATTGCCACAATCCATCGCGTCTAGAGAGGGTCAGCTGGAAGTCGGAACTGTGGAACACGGAATGTTTAGAGTTTAGAAATGCGGATGCAGTCTCATGTTTTAGGTGAGGTTAAACCATTTCTATCCATGTGTAACTTGCCTAGTCATTTTGAGGTCATTTCATTCACTTCACCAGATTCCTGCAATCCACCACATACTTCTGTGTATTCATTCTGCTGAGTTTTCATTAAAAACAAAATGTTTGCAAGGTTATTTTGAGTTGCATTCCTTCACGTAATTGTTTTAAGTAATAAGTAAATTTAAGTAAATTTCCATGACTTATTGTTGTGTTAACTCAATGCAAATTAATTTCTTTATTTGCATATCATTCAATATGCCTTTTGTCATGAAGAGCAGAGTACTTCTCAAGCCTAAAAACACTTATGACATGCCTTAAAATGCCATTTTAATAGAGGAACAAACGTCTCAGGTTATGACTGTAACCCTAGTTCCCTAAGGGACCCGGCCTGTATTGGACCCGGCCTGTAAGGGAACGAGATGCTGCGTCAATGACGCTTTGGGAACGCCCCTGCCTGATTGCGTCTGAAGCCCTTGTGTCAACAAGTCCAACGGCGAGAGTGAGCGTCACGGGCAGGTGACGTCACGCCCAGGAAAGGATAAAAGCACATCCGGTCTGACCGGTGTTAGCTTCGATTTAGCCGAAGCAAGTCGATCACAGCAATGCAGGGAGTATGGCAAAGTGATGCAGCGTCTCATTCCCTTCTCAGGGAACTAGGGTTACAGTCATAACTTGAGACGTTCCCTTTTGAGAGAACTCACACTGCATCGATGGCGCTTTGGGAACGAGAATGCCCGGACGCTATACGAACCAGAGCCTGTCTGTGTGAATACTGAGAGCATAACTTAGAGTTGTACAACTTTACAAATGTGAGCGGAGAGGACCAGCCTGCTGCATACCACATCCTGCGGGGATAACTCCATATATAATAAGGCTTTCTAAGCCGCCATACTCCTGTCCTGGCCTACAAGCACCACGGTGGAAACATGCACCAATGGGTTTGCCCCCAGGGATACACCACCGAAAGGGACATGGTATGCAGCTAAGGTCGCCACATACACCTTCAGTGTGGAAGGGGATAATCCTTCAGAAAACAAACCCGCAGTAACTCCAGCATTGTACCAATCGGGCAGTTAACTGGGGCCAGGGGTGCCGCTAAGGGGGGGAAAGTTAGGACGATTCTAAGGGCCCACACACTTTTGGGGCCCCCAGAGATCAATTTTATTAATGGAATGGGTGGGGTAGGGGGCCCAACCTCATATTATTTCATAGGACCCAACATTTCTAGCCGTGCCCCTGACTGGGGCCCACTGTCCGAGATCCGCACTATGAAGTGAAAACCCATCACTTCAAAACATACAGTTTCCTCATAGAGGGAGATCTGGAGTGAAGTATGGTCTCCACAACCTCAGTTGAGAGACCAAAGTCTATGAGTTGGGCCCACTCAGAGGCCAAACCTACAGGTTCCATATCTCTGGGCTGGGGTGAAGGATCACCCCTCCAACTTGAGACCGAAGGTCCCTCCTGACCGGAATCTCTGAGGGAGAGCCGTCGAGGAGGGACACCAGGTTAGAGAATCAGTCAGCTCGTCAGCTCGGCCAGTACGGTGCTACTAGTAGTTGGCTTATTCCGTCTCGGCGGACCTCCTCCAGTACTCCTGGGAGCAGAGTAATCGGGGAAAACCATACAGACGTAGCCTCGGCCATGTCTGTACAACAACGTCCATCCCCAAGGGAACTGGGTGTGTGAGGGAGAACCAAAGTGGACAGTGCGTCGTATCCTGAGACGCGAACAGATCCACCTTTGCCTGGCCAAAAACTCCCCAAATGTGGAGCACGCGATGGACCCTCCGGTCTGGAAGGAAGTGTCTCAACACATTGAAGGCCGCCATCATCTCCAGGCAGTTTATGTGCCACGAAAGATGATGACTCCTCCCCAGACCTTGGGCTGAGCGCTATTACCGCTCCCCAGCCAGTGAGGGAAACATCTGTTAAGAGCGAAACTCAATGACAAAAAAAGGATAAAAAGCACATCCGGTCTGACCGGTGTTAGCTTCGATTTAGCCGAAGCAAGTCGATCACAGCAATGCAGGGAGTATGGCAAAGTGATGCAGCGTCTCGTTCCCTTCTCAAAGATGATGACTCCTCCCCAGACCTTGAGCTGAGGGCTATTACCGCTCCCCAGCCAGTGATGGAAACATCTGTTGAGAGCGAAACTCAATGAAAAAGAGCTCCTATCACCGGACCCTGGGATAGGCACCAAGGTTTCCTCCATATAACCAAGGTGCGGAAACACCGACGCGTGATCTTGATCATAAGAAGTTGGTTTCCCCCTCGGGGAAAACCCTTTGGTCCTGAGCCACCACTGCAAGGGTCTCATTTACAGGAGACCAAAGGGTATCATATTGGACGCTGCTGCCTTGAAGCCCAACAGTCTCACAGTGAGTGACTGGCCTAGCTTTAACACTTTCGTGGCTGTGAGGATAGCAGCTACACGAGCGGGCGATAGAACGGCTTGCTTCGTGACTGAATCCCAAACCACACCAAGGAAAGTGGTTCTCTGTAGTGGAGAACATATTCTTCTTGGCATTGAGTCCAAACCCCGATTTCTGCATGTGTGCGAGGACGACATCTCGATGCTGAACCGTCAACTGCTCTGCCTCGAAAAGAATTAGCATAGTCATAGTCGTCTATGTAGTTAAAAATGCGTATGCCCTGCAGCCTGAGCGGGGGCCAGAGCTCTATCTACGCATTTGGTGAACGTGTGAGGTGATAGAGCTAGACCGAATGGAAGCATCCGATATTGGTATTCTTTGCCCCGGAAAGAAAACCCCAGGAACTTCCTGTGCTGAGGGAGGATGGAGAAATTGAAGTATGCGTCTTTTAGATCTATCGTGACAAACCAGTCCTCGGATCTGATTTGTGTCACGATCTGTTTGAGTGTCAGCATTTTGAACTTGAGTTTCTTGACTGCAGGATTCAACTGACGAAGATCTAGTATAGGACGCAACCCCCCATCCTTTTTCGCAACATGAATGAAGTAGCGGCTGTAAAAACCCAGATTCTCTGTTTGGTAAATACACCTGCTCTATAGCTTCCTTCGCTAATAGAGTTTTCACTTCTTGCTCCATTACCAGAACCTGCTCAAGATTCACTAACATGAGCAACACCTCGTTGTAACATGGCGGACGAGAAACAAACAGGATTCTGTAGCCTTTCTCTATGATCTGCAGGACCCAATGAAATATATTTGGCAGATTCTGCCATTCTGCCAAATAGTCTACTAAGGCTGGTACCCGCCTCTCGAGACTGGCCTCTGGTGTAATTGGAACATCCACTTCGGTAACCTGAAGCATACTGGCAGGAAACAACTGAACTGACCTTTTGTGAACCCCTCTCTGGGTGACTAAATAATGTCAATCATTAGCCATTGGCTAATACATTCTTAGATTTTACTCACCAGTGTGTGTTAGATGCCAAGTATAAGTTTAGCATAGATATATTTTCACTTGCTGAACACTGACTGAGGACTTGAGAGTTTCACTCTCCGTCAAGTGATCTGTTTTATTTTTTGTTATATGCCGGTAAGATATGCCGGTTTCTCCGGTAGTGGGCAGAACTAATGCGCAAACAGCAATCTTATTTGATGGCAATCATCCCTGTTTTAATTTCAGCAAATCACAAGATGGCGCCGGTGTGGTTGGCCTGCCATCTGTCGCCTTTCCTACTGTTTTTTTTATTCCTGAATTGTTGTGCATTTTTGACATATGATTGTCAAACTTTCCTGGATATTCGAACAGATCGTTTTATTTACGAACCTTACGGGTTTGTGCCATCGGATTTACCGGACTGTATATGTCTGTATATGTCGTTGGCCTTTCGATCTTGCTCAGAGAAAGCGCAGGTGGAAACTTGGGAAAAGGGTTGGGATCTCCATTAGATGAAAAGTACACCTGCGGGCTAGTTTTGAATCTAGCTGGATCTCTCCTCGTGCTGGCTTCGCCCCCTTCTCCCCGCCTGCTCGTCTTTTGGCCCAAGGTTCGATTTTGCCCACATCGGCGTTCGTATGCGTCAAGAAGGGGTGAATCATTGGAACCTTCGTTCGCTGAGCAGGTGACTCTCAACGTCATCACTACACCAAAAATGGCTTTGATAAACGCTTGTTCCCTGGTGAATAAGACATTCCTGCTGAATGATTGTTTCTCCTCGCACAAGCTGGACTTTGTTTATCACGGAATCTTGGACACAGGTGGGAGATTTAAGACCCTTTTCTGAACTGGTTCCAAATGACTGCTCGTTTTTTGAATTCTCCCGGTCAAATTGGGGACCCCTGGCAGAAACCACGTCTATCGGGAGGCCATGTAAGTGAAAAAGTGGTCAAGCACAGTCTCCGCTATCTCCTTGGCAGAAGGTAATTTGTGCAGGGGAATGAAATGAGCCGCTTTCGAGAACCGGTCCACTAAGGTTCAAAAACGCCCGTCTTGCCAAGGGAGGGTGGAAGGGCGGTGATAAAATCTAGCGCAATGTGGGACCAGGGTCTCGAAGGGACAGACAGCAAGGCAGTCAGAGGAGCGGCTAGTTGGCTGAAATTGTTAATGAAACGCCTGTAGAAACACAGAAACCTCTGTAGGGCCTTACGGGAATCTGGACTTGGCCACTCTACCACAGCCTTAACCTTATCAGGATCCATACGCACTCCCGCTAGAGTGCGGAACTCGATAGAGTATTCCGACACCGATCGATCCCCCTGGTGTAAATCGGTGGGGACTCTGGCCGCAGCACTTGTAACTAGCAAGGGAACTGGAAGCTGGAGAGTAGAAATGGCAGAGCAGAATGAGACCTCAGAATACTAGCAGTAGCCAGACAGGAACTTGTAAGTACTCCAGCAAGGCACTCAGGGATCTCAGGCTCAGCAACAGGCTACCTCCAAAGCCAAGAGTGTAAACAGTCAGGGACACTCTGCTAGCAGGACTGGAACTAGAGACACAGAAGACAAGACAGACAGGACCGATGGCAGAACTAAAGAACAAAATAATTCTACAAATAAAACACTGTAGACTTTAGTCACAAGAAACAAACTATGTAGCATAGAAGTACACAGTAGTACAACATCTAACGAACTGGCAACACATGAGGGAAAGAGCACACACATAAAGGGAGTTAACAAGAGTAACAGGTGAGAACACTTAGACAAGGAACAGGTGAACACACTCACGTAAACGAGGACTGAAAACAAGGGAGCAGAGAATATGAGGAACAGGTGACAACACTCAGACAAACGAGGACTCAACTAGACAAGAGGGCATGGTACAGGGAAACAAGGAGGCAGGAACAGAGGAGCACATGGCCAACACAAACACAACCATATGTTCAAGCACAACACAAACATAGAGACATGAAACAAAGACAACACAGACAAAGCTGCCAGAGCAAGACCCTGACATATGATTAAATAAATGGTGGAAATTGGAAAATGTAGTGTAATGATACTACTGTAACACTCAGTATTCTCACCAAGACTTGCCAACTCTTGATCTTCTATCTGAAGGCCTTCCTCATGCACAGGATCCCTTCTTCTGGATTGAGAAGCAGCTGCAGAGACAGTCATTTTGCTTAACCCTTTGATCAATATAACATGAAACCAATTAATTTCAAAATGAAAATATTCCATAAGGAATGGAGGCAAGGAAACTAAGCAAAAACTCTTAAAACACAAGTAAGGATTATCAGTCGCATGCTCTTAAAAAATTTTCACAAACATTGCAACACCATTTTGTCAAAGTGGTATCTAACTCTCACTTTAGAATATGTGTAACCACCAAAACACTATTTAATGAATTATCTTTATTCTTAGAGACAGTAATCATGTTTTAGTAAAGAACAAACCTGATCCAGGGCAGTGTGTTTCCCCGACGTTTCTCACGCCTGCCTGTGACCAGTGGATTAGTGAGGGATCTCTTTCTGCTTTTCCTCGTTTTTCTTTGAGGAAAGGCAGGGTTTTCCACAGCCATGGTAGCCTATATATTTGCAGAGCACTTACATCAGCACCACTTATAATTGAGCATTATTCAGTAGTTGCATAAAAGGGTCTTACTAACCCTTTACATCACATCTATTAACAGCATTAGCCATTAGTATTTTCAGACTTAGGTATTTGCTTATCTTAGCAAGCCTTACCCTGGCATCATGGAGATGAGCATAACTAATTAATGCTGCCATGTGCATCCTGGCATCATTGGGATCATCAAAGACCCTCACGTCAGAATTGAGGGACATCACATACAAACAATACAGACACAATATAAAAACAATACACGAAATGAAGAAAGAGAGAAAGAGAGTGATCGAAAGAGACAAGTGAGAAAGAGAGATAGAGAGTGGCTCTTAAAAGTGCCGTTGTTTTGATTTGTGTGTGTATATGTGTGTGTTGGTGGAGTCAAAAGTGTTGCAATAAAGCTGTAAAACAGAAAAAAGCAAAAGATTATTAGAATAGAAGTATTCTAGTAAATGAGCATTTCTTAATTGTTAGGACAGAGTAATTGTAGTACAATACAAATCAATCCTTACTGTACAAATATCAGATTTGTACCACATTCAGTTGACACAAGCAAGTACCTACACAAATCTATTTTTATTTTAGGCCTACAAATAATGGAAACAGTGATCTTCTTTTGTCCTGTTGCGTAAAATGCGTCTCATAATATCCACTGCTCTCTCTTCTCAATGTCACAAATAACTAAAGTAACAATTACCCTCTTATCTCATGATGATTTCAATGTCTTCTAAAATGGCAAAGTCTTACAAAAGTATGGCACCATAGTGATACAGGATATTCTATCTAGAAGTTAGTGGTGGGTCGACTCGTCACTCTATTTAATGATGCATTAATTATATCAGGTATGAACGGTCATTGACATTGAGTCGCACTTGGTCGTGGTCGCACTGAGCAGTGGATCCTCTGGAAAGATTCCAGGTCCACTTTTTAATTCCAGCCTATCCCTGATTGCGTTAATTCTCCTTAGTTCCACTTCGGACATTTACTTTAAACTTTGAATAAAACTTTAACCACTGCAACAACACGTTGTTAATTGTTGTCTTTTTGGTAGCTGGCAGTGCCACAATCCAACTGTGCCGGGGACAGCTGTCATTTGGCTGGCTAACATTAACGTTAGCTAACTACTTCGGTGGTTAGCCATGTAAATGATAATGCAACACTAACAAATTCAACCTAATCTCCAGGGATGAAACGCTACACAGTTCGGGCTACAACTAAATAAATAACAGAAATGGTTTTGGTGATTTTTAACAAACAAAGACCCCTTGGGTTGAGATCCTATGGTTGAGATACTTACTGTAGTCAGTAGGCGCAGGTGAAATGAGCGGTAAAAGCGCAGTGATTATGGGTAAGTAGAGTGCGTAACGTGACGTATCGTTGCCGTGGTAATGAATGAAAGTCTTCTGATTCATAATAATAATTATTAATAATATTCGCTGATATGACAGAAAATACATTTGAAAAAAATAAAATATCGTAAAGGGTTTAATAAAGTAAAGGGAACAATCTATTTAACACAGCCTCGGGCCATTATTTAAAACTACTCCATATATAAATTGATAGTTATATCACAAACAATTTACTGTTATTTAGGCAACAAAAATCGGAACTAATACACTATAATAAATGATAAAAGGAGGACGTTTCGTAAACTAGAAAACAACATTTACCATCGCAAAATGCTGTCGAATTCTTCACACGCACACACATGTGAAGCCCTGGTCAGTATGGGAATACTTTGGATATAGAAAAAAAAAATGGAATTTACAGTAGCCTACCTATGCCTTCTGTGAATGAGCTGGGCTGTTTCGACTACACTGTTAAAAATGATTTGGGCTTTTAGTCAGAGGGACTATTGTTGTCAAACTGAGAGAACTCATTGCCCATTACAACAAAGCAAGAAGAGTTACAACAACTTCAACTTGAAAAAAGCGCAGAAACTCATTTAAAACTCACAATAATAATTTCAGTTCACTTTAGAAAATAGGTCAAGGTGGCCATATCAACCAACACGCATGCGCCTGGAGTGACGTCACGCGCAGTGTTGAACTCTGAAAATCCGAGCTGACCGCCTGGAATGTCATACCAAGTCATATACTGTCAAAACTGGGTGGGATGAGCTATTTCTTAACCTGTAATTATAATATTGATAAAGTCCCGATAAAAAGTCAGCCTTTCACCGCCAGGCCTTCCTTTCATGGTCTCTTATTTTCAAACATAACTTTTCACCCAACAAATATTACATATGGAACAACAAAGACATATTGTTTAAACACAAATCTTTATTTATTGATTACTGGTTTAATAATAATATTATTTTTGTTGACCAATTATTTAACAGGGATGGTTGTCTTTACTCTTATAATGAGTTTCTAGAAGAATACAAAATTCCTGTGTCTCCTGGAGATTATGCCAAAGTCTTTGGAGCAATTCCTTCTGGTGTTTGCATGTTATATAGAGCTCAACCAAGATTGGACACCCAACAACTAACTTTGTTATCGCTGACTGACACTTCAGTTGGTAAGATTTGTTTTTCTTGTAACAATGGTAAGAACAATAAACTAATTAGATCCCTGTTCAAAACAGATATTATCACAGTCCCATATGTGGTTCCATACTGGAATAAATTTGTGCAAAACATTGACTGGAAGAAGGTCTGGCTCTTACCCAACCGATATTTGCTGACCAACAAAATTAGAGAAATATCATTTAAAATAATTCATAAGTTTTACCCGTCTAATGATCATATTGTTAAAAAATTTAAAAAAGACATTGATGTTATGTGCTCTTTCTGCTCAATGAGTATTGAAACAGTTACCCATTTGTTTTGGCACTGCCCTTTTGTCCAAAGTTTCTGGTCTGATATTTGTAATTTTATTGCAGAAAAAATTGAGAAAGATTTCAAGTTGTTTTGGAAGGATGTTCTTTTTGGCCTTTATGACCTCAACAGAACTAAGACTAGGCCTAATGAAACTTTCATTATAAATCTCATTATTCTCTTGGCAAAATTTTACATTCATAAATGTAAGTTTGCGCATTCCAAAACATCTTTTATTGCTTTTAACAATGAGGTCAAGCAATATGTCAAAACGATTAAGTATTCTCTTAATCAAAAAGCAACAAAAACTGTGAATGTATGTAAACAATTTGATATCTTTTTGTAAATCCGTAGGCCTACTTCCCCTGGCAAAATGAGATGATGTGTGTCTTTTGTTTATGTTTTGTTTATGTCAAAACACCCGCTGAAAACGGCACAATGTATTATTTCTATAATGGAGATGAACGTTCCTGTAAACTGTGCAATTGTTGAATAAAAAAAAAAAAAAAAAAAAAAAAAAAAAAAAATTCCGAGCTGACCGCCATCTTTTTTCCTCGGAGCCGAGCCAAGTACATTTAAAATTGTTTTAACTTAGTTCATCTGTTGGTAATGTACATTCCTCGCCTAATGTCTTTCCGTCTCAAATGATCCGTAAACATAACCTGTGATTAATATTTCATGTTCGTAGGTTTTTGGAAATACGTTAGTATGTAGCTTAGCGCCGGAGTGTCACACCAAGTATTTAATGTAGGGTTGAGCCTCATATTCGACATTTACAAGTATTCGGCACCGATAATATACTCTTTTACAAGTGAAACGGTGCGAGACCTGTCCATATTATTATGGAAAAATGTGTGAACGATATACCCGGGTCAACCCGCCAATTTACGTAACGTTAACGTCGCGACTCGTACAAGATGCTCGCACTCAATCAACCTGGCACAGGATTAACAGACAGTGAGATAACCAAGCAACTCATGGTCCGTGCGGAAGAGGGGTCCAAAGGGGGTCCGCCGTAGTGTATGGACTATATTTTTTATGTTGAGTTAGATGCGTTATACGAAGTGAAAGGTGATTTTTTTTTTCATGTGCGTAGTGATATGTGTGCCGTTACGCTCTGTATCAATTTCAACGCGTAGCAGTGGGGGTCGCCAGCTGGAGATCAGACGTGGGTTTTTTGCAAGGGGGGGAAGTAAAGTATGAAGAGTTCCCTTATCGAGTCGGTCTATCGACATTACGTATGGGGAAATCCATTTTCCTCGAATCATGAAGTCTGATAGAATAACTTTTTTGCTTGCAAATAGCCAATGGCGGTCCCGCCATCACCTGATTGGCTGACACTGCTCAATATAGGTGACGGCGGGCGCCAGAAACCTCAGAATCCATTTTTCTTCACTCGAGTCTGTTTTCACCGTTGATGTACGCATTCAGAGCGGAGTATATTAAGGAGTTTTAATTCCCCTCTCGCGTTCCGGTGGATTATATTATGTCTCTTTGTCGCCCGTGTGGTGGACTCATTGAATCCCCGGACGCACACAACTTGTGTGCTGTGCCTGGGTCGGGACCACGCAGAGGCGGCACTCGAGGGATCGGGATGTCCCGCCTGTGAGGAGCTTCCCATCAGATCCTTCGTGCAAGGCTGGCCGTTACACGTAGCGACGACCTAGTGTCTCCTGCCTCTCCCCAGTCTGCCGCCGTCGAGCCGCGGACCGGGAGACGGCAGAGATCTCCATTCGCGGGTTCTGTTGAGGCGCTGACGTCGGCCCAAGGTCCACGCCATCCTCACGTGGCAGAGCCCGTGAGTTACTCTTGAGGCCATTTACCGCCCTCTTGAGGAAGCACGGGAATTATCTCGTTCGGTTACGACGATGACGACGCCAATAGTCCGAGTCTCCGTCTGAAGGCGCCCTCGCCTCTTTGGATGCGGAGCTTATGGCCATTCTCACTGAGGCGGTGGCAGATATGGTGCTGGAGTGGACAGCGCCCAAGGAGCTGCCGTCGGAAAGGTGGCCTCGGCGCGGGCCGTAAAGCTGAAGCGAGAGGCAGTTCAGGAAGTCGCTTAAAAAAAAAAAAAAAAAAAAAAAAAAACAGCGCTCCTGATGTGCGTGTCAGGGAGGAAAGAGCGCGGGACGTGTTCGTCGGACCGGTGCGAAGAGGGCGTGTTCCCGCCCAGAGTTCGACGAGAATGTGTTGTTTCTGAAACCGCTGTGTTCTGTTTCAATAACAAGGTACATTACATGTCTCAGCAAAAGAGCTTCTCTCCCCAACATTATTACCCGCCTCATAGACGGGAGACGCATCGCAGAGCGGAAGCTCGGGAAAACCCGAGGAGATGGCTATCTATGTCCCCGTGCATGATGCCGCGGACGAGCTATACCATTTCATATAGCAGTCAATGCTTTCCCGGTGGCTGGCGCCCAGCCCCCGCCGCAGCATTCATTGCCCTGTATGGCGATTCTGATTACTACACAGTGTGTATTCACAGTTGTTGCGCGATGCAACTGACGCTGTGTTACGTACACACCACACTGTTATGTGTAAGGATTTATGCCATTATATATTGCCCTGTGTCCTTCAGTGCAATGGCTATTCTGACTACTGCAAGTACGTGTTCACAGTTGGTGCGCGATGCAACTGACGCTGTGTTACGTACACACCACACTGTTATGTGTAAGGATTTATGCCATTATATATTGCCCTGTGTCCTTCAGTGCAATGGCTATTCTGATTACTGCAAGTACGTGTTCACAGTTGTTGTGCGATGCAACCGACGCTGTGTTACGTACTCACTACACACTGTTATGTGTAAGGATTTATGCCATTATATATTGCCCTGTGTCCTTCAGTGCAATGGCTATTCTGATTACTACACCGTAAGTATTCACAGTTGTTGCGCGATGTAACTGACGCTGCGTTACGTACTCACTACACACTGTTGTGTAATGATTTATGCCATATATTGCCCTGTGTCCTTCAGTGCAATGGCTATTCTGGTTACGACGCAGTACGTATTCACAGTTGTTGTGCGATGCAACTGACGCTGTGTTACGTACTCACTACACACTGTTGTGTGAAATGATTTATGCCATATATTGCCCTGTGTCCTTCAGTGCAATGGCTATTCTGGTTACTACGCAGTACGTATTCACAGTTGTTGCGCGATGCAACTGACACTGTGTTTATGTACACACTGCACACTATATGAATTTGCCGTTGTATATTGCCCTGTATCCTTCAGTGCAATGGCTATTCTGGTTACTACGCAGTACGTATTCACAGTTGTTGCGCGATGCAACTGACACTGTGTTTATGTACACACTGCACACTATATGAATTTGCCGTTGTATATTGCCCTGTATCCTTCAGTGCAATGGCTATTCTGGTTACTACACAGTACGTATTCACAGTTGTTGCGCGATGCAACTGACACTGTGTTTATGTACACACTGCACACTATATGAATTTGCCGTTGTATATTGCCCTGTATCCTTCAGTGCAATGGCTATTCTGGTTACTACGCAGTACGTATTCACAGTTGTTGCGCGATGCAACTGACACTGTGTTTATGTACACACTGCACACTATATGAATTTGCCGTTGTATATTGCCCTGTATCCTTCAGTGCAATGGCTATTCTAGTTACTACGCAGTACGTATTCACAGTTGTTGCGCGATGCAACTGACACTGTGTTTATGTACACACTGCACACTATATGAATTTGCCGTTGTATATTGCCCTGTATCCTTCAGTGCAATGGCTATTCTAGTTACTACGCAGTACGTATTCACAGTTGTTGCGCGATGCAACTGACACTGTGTTTATGTACACACTGCACACTATATGAATTTGCCGTTGTATATTGCCCTGTATCCTTCAGTGGAATGGCTATTCTGATTACTACGCAGTACGTATTCACAGTTGTCGTGCGATGCAACTGACGCTGTACACACTGCACACTGATATGTTTAATGATTTATGCCTTATATATTGCCCTGTGTAATTCAGTGCAAATGGCTATTCTGATTACTACGTATTCACAGTTCGTGCGCGATGCATCTGACGCTGTGTTACGTACACACCGCACTCTGTTATGTGTAATGTTTTATGCCATTATATATTGCCCTGTGTCATTCATTGCAAATTGCTATCCTGATTACTACGCAGTGCGTATTCATAGTTGTCGTGCGATGCAACTAACGCTGTGTTTGTGCACACTACACACTGATATGTGTTATGATTTATGCCTTATATATTGCCCTGTGTCATTCAGTGCAAATGGCTATTCTGATTACTACGTATTCATAGTTGTCGTGCGATGCAACGGACGCTGTGTTTGTGCACACCGCACTCTGTTATGTGTAATGATTTATGCCATTATATATTGCCCTGTGTCATTCAGTGCAAATGGCTATCCTGATTACTACGCAGTGCGTATTCATAGTTGTCGTGCGATGCAACTAACGCTGTGTTTGTGCACACTACACACTGATATGTGTTATGATCTATGCCGTCATACTTTGCCCTATCCTTCAGTGCAAATGGCTATTCTGATCACTACGTATTCACAATTGTTGTACGATGCAACTGACGCTGTGTACACACAACGCACTGATATGTGTAACTATTACGCCGCTATATTGCCCTGTATCCTTCAGTGCAACTGGCTACTCTTTTACTGTGTAGTCACAGTTGTTGCGCGATGCCACAGACGCTGTGTTATGTACATTGATATGTGTCTATGATTTATGCCGTTATATGTTGCCCTGTATCCTCAGTGCAGCCGGCTATTCCGATTAACTACGTATTCACAGTCGATGTCGCTATGCCTCTGACGCTGTGTTTTTTGTACACAAAAATGTAACTATGCTTGTGCATAGTCTCAGTCGTCGCTACGGCGACTTGCATTGCATCTGTGTAGATATTGAAGCGTTATGCTGCCCTTCAATGTAATGGACCATTGTGTACGCATATTCATGCAGTTTCGGTCGCTTCAGCAACTTGAGCTGCATTATACACACAGATGTTTAAAATGTGCACACTGATGTGTTATGCTGTTATGTTGCCCTCTATCATTCAGTGCAACAACCAGCTATCCTATCTAACTGCATATTCAGTTTGTCGCTACAGCGACTACACTGCACTTATGTACGTATAAGGACGTGTGTTGCTATTTTGTTGCTCTGTTTCTTTCAGTGCAAAACTAGCTATCTTAATCTACTGTGCATACTCACAGTTTCTGAATGTATGTACGTACACGGATGTGCAATTTACCATGTGTTATGCTGTAATGCTGCCCCGTTTCCGTGCAGCTATCCATCCTGATCGAACTGTACATCTCAGTTTCTGTCTCTACGCAGTTCTGTCGCTACGGCGACTTATGCTGCGTTATGTACATGCATGGATGCGCTACAGCGACCGATGCTGTTACGTACATGTGCTATGCTGTTATGTTGCCCCGTTTCCTTCAGTACAACTGGCTATTCTGTGCTAACTCGTCTACTCACAGTTGTAGCTACGGCTATGTGTTTGTTGTTTACTGAGGTGCTATGCTATTATGGGGCTATTATCTACTGCGTATATTCATCAGAGCCCAGGTGGTTGCAATTCCAGCATTTTGCCCGGATGAGGTCAGTGTTTCAGAGTCTCAGAAGTACGCTTGTGCCCCATGCGTGCCCTGCGTGCTTAAGTGAACAGAACTAGCCAGTTTCGAACTTCAGAGCAGCTCTTCGTCTGCTACGCGGGTGCTAAGAGGCGGCGCGCTGTCGAAGCGGAGGCTATCTCACTGGATAGTGGAGGCTGTGCACTGGCTGGCTTATGCTTCACGGGAAGCCGTTTCCCTATAGGGGTGCACGCCCACTCCACTAGGAGTTTGGCGTCATCATGGGCGTGGGCGAAAGGCATGTCTATTCAAGACATTTGTTTCGCGGCAGGTTGGTCGTCTCGTAATACCTTCGCGAGATTCTATAACTTGAATATCCCTTCATTAGCACCAGATGTCTGTCAGTGCAGGGAGAGAAAGCTGAGCTGTCGTTGGACTAGGCTAGACTGCCCCGATGGCGCGCGCTCTAGCCACGGTTCGACTAGTCGTCAGACAGTGCGAGTTATTATTAGCATAGCTATCATGTTCACTATATTGTGCCCTTTGTTATGTCCGCATTCATAGCCGGCAGTATTTTCCTAAGCACCAATCACTTGCTGCAATCTCCCTCCATTCAGTTCAGCGTGCTTAGCTTGATGGGAGGGGCCTTCGTTGGTGCAGATGCCGAGTTGGCTCGGTGCCAATAGATGTTTCAACCAGGTCCGGTGTCTGTTCCTGAGAGCTGGGCGGGGTTTCTCCCACATGGCGGGGGTTTTATTGTTCCCCATACGTAATGTCGAGAGACCGACTCGATAAGGGAACGTCTCTGGTTACTCACGTAACCGTAGTTCCCTGAGAGGAGGGAACGAGACATTACGTAACCTGCCGTGTGGGAGGGACTCTCAGTCTCCTTACTCTCGTTCGGCTAAGATTCTGAGGTTTCTGGCGCCCGCCGTCACCTATATTGAGCAGTGTCAGCCAATCAGGTGATGGCGGGACCGCCATTGGCTATTTGCAAGCAAAAGAGTTATTCTATCAGACTTCATGATTCGAGGAAAATGGCTTTCCCCATACGTAATGTCTCGTTCCCTCCTCTCAGGGAACTACGGTTACGTGAGTAACCAGAGACGTTACAACAACTTCAACTTGGAAAAAAAGCGCGGAAACTCATTAAAAACTCACAATTATCCTTTCAGTTCACTTTAGAAAATAGATCAAGGTGGCCATTTCAACCAACACGCATGGACCTGGAGTGACGTCACGCGCAGTTTTGAAATTGAAAATCTGAGCCGACCGCCATAATTTTTCCGTCCAAGTACATTTGAAATTGTTTTAACTTAGTTAGTTCATCTGTTGGTAATGTGCATTCGTCGTCTAATGTTTCTCTGTCTCAAATGATCCGTAAACATAACCTGTGATGAATATTTCATGTTCGTTAGTTATTTGGCGCCGGAGTGCCAGAGCAAGTAAGTTATTTAATGTAGGGTTGAGCCTCATATTCGACATTAACAAGTATTCGACACCGATTATGTACTGTTATACAAGTGAAACTGTGCGAGACCTGTCCTCTTTATTATGGAAAAATGTGGGAACAATGGGAACATTATACCCGGGTCAACCCGCCAATTTACATGACGTCGCGACTCGTAGCTAAAAGAAGCATTGCTCGCACTCAATCAACCTGGCACAGCATTAACAGACGGTGAGATAACAGAGCAACTCATGGTCCGTGCGTAAGAGGGGTGCAGCAAACAAAACTATATATTTTATGTTGAGTTAGATGCGGTATCAATACGAAGTGAAAGGTGATTTTTTTTTTTCATGTGCGTAGTGATATGTGTGCCGTTACGCTCTGTATCAATGTCAACGCGCAGCAGTGGGGGTGTAACGGTCGCGCTGCGCAGACCGGAGATCACCAGACGTGGGTTTATGCAAGGAGGAAAGTAAACTATGAAAAAAATATAGAAACTCTCATTAAAAACTCACAATAATCCGTTTAGTTTAGCCGTCCAAGTAAGTACATTTAAAATTGCCTCTCTCCAACTCGTACCTCCTATGGCGCCATTTTGATGCTGGCACTCGCCCGCCGTTAGCATTCCATTGACTGCCATTCATTTTTACGTCACTTTGCGAATAAATTAACATCTGATGCGTTTAAAGAATTTATTTGTCCATTGTTTATTTCTAAAGATACATCACGATGTATAAAAGGTTCCATTACCTTTTATCTCACGTTATTGCTCCGTAGCAGATGTTTTTGTAAAAAAATTGTAAAAAAGACTTCACTGATCTAGACTTGTAAAAAGACTAGACTTTGCTGGTAAAAACACTTCAAATCTACGGTGTCACTCTTTCCATTTCTTTTACTGTCTACGTTTTTTTGGCCAGTGGAAAAGGAGCCTTATTCCGTTTAAAATCGGGTCGAAAAAAAAAAGTATTTCATACTACATGAAAAATATTTATGGAATCAACCCAATTTTGCTGATAACGATTGTGTATATTTTTTCTTTCTTTCTTTGTATTTTTTCTGTACAGGGTTACTTCACTTCAGTGTAGAACTTCACTTCAGCACAGCGCTGTTTGGGGCAACTGCCCTTCAATGAGGTGGTCCTGCAAGTGTTGCAATTTCTCCTCGCCGAACCAACGCACACTAATTGTCCATTATAAGCTGAAGCACTGTCATCAGGCAAGGAACTATCCTCTTCCCTGTGTCTATGCAGACTGTGTGTGCTCCTTTAGGACAGAATCATCTCTGAAAAAACATTTAACCAGAGACCATAGTCAGGCCCGCTCGAAGCAGGTGACTGCAAGGTTAAATTGTGAACTGTGCAATTTTTCAGAGACTTGTAGTGATGCACAGTATTTTGCACATTTGAAAATACACCTACACAATAAGGAAACTGTGAAATGTCCCTTTAAAGACTGTAGTTTTCAGTCGAGCGTATACAGTACTTTTCGTGCACATAAGAGTAAGAAACATAACCTCTGTACCGTTGACAATTTTCGAGAAAACCTGTATCAAACTTTTATTCAAGGCACTTTAAACTCTGAAAGTACAGACTTTGAGACACATTCAGACAATTCAGACTTAACAGATGATTTAATAGAGGATCAAGATCTGCATGATTTACTTGAACACAAAATTGCAACTCTATTACTGCGCATGCAAACAAATTTGCATGTGTCCAAAACAACAACTCAGGAAATAATAAATGAGCTTTGTAGTATTAGCTCATTTGTAGAAGAGTGCACACCAAAAGTAATTGAAAGTGTACTGATCAAGCATAACTGTGCAGTAAACAGTGCAGTCACTGCTGCTATAACCGAGATAGTTAAACATGTAAACCCCCTACGTTTCTTGTCAAAAGACAGGCCTTTTGGCTCTGAATACAAAAGAGAAACTTTTTACAAGAAAAATTTTAAAGTCATTGAGCCGATTGAATATGTTTTAGATGCATCTTCAAGACGGAAATTTGTTTATATTCCGGTTTTGAAAGTCCTGACAGAGCTGTTAAAGGGTTAGTTCACCCAAAAATGAAAATTAAGTCATTAATTACTCACCCCCATGCTGTACCAACCCCGTAAGACCTTCGTTCATCTTCGGAACACAAATGAAGATATTTTTGATTAAATCTGAGAGGTGGATCACTGCTACATAGGCTGCCAGAGGGAATGAAACTTGACGGCCCAGAAAGTCATTAAAGAAAATGTTTAAATATTCCATGTGCCTACAGTGGCTCAACTATAAGTTTATCAAGCGACGAGAATACTTTTTTCCCGAAAAAAAAACATAATAACGACTTTATTCGACTATTCCTTTTCTTCCTTGTGGGCCTGAGACGAGAGTTCAAGAGATTTCCACGACGCATGCGCGAGAACTGAGGAGAGAACGTTCTTCTTCTAATACTTCTTGTTCAGTTCTCGCGCATGCGTCGTGGAAATCTCTTGAACTCTCGTCTCAGGCCCACAAGGAATGAAAAGGAATAGTCGAATAAAGTCGTTATTATGTTTTTTTTTTTCGTGAAAAAAGTAGTCTCGTCGCTTGATAAACTTATAGTTGAGCCACTGTAGGCACAAGGATTATTTAAACATGTTCTTTAATGACTTTCTGGGCCGTCAAGTTTCATTCCCTCTGGCAGCCTATGTAGCAGTGATCCACCTCTCAGATTTAATCAACAATATCTTCATTTGTGTTCCGAAGATGAACGAAGGTCTTACGGGGTTGGTACAGCATGGGGGTGAGTAATTAATGACTTAATTTTCATTTTTGGGTGAACTAACCCTTTAAGTCGTGATGATGTGTTAGATAAAGTCTTGGAGACAGGACATATTGAAACAATTGAACACTTGTCTCAGTACAAAACATACAGAGATGGTCTATATTACAAAGACAATAATTTGCTCTCTTCAGAAGATCTTAGCATTGCCCTAGGACTGTATATAGACGACTTTGAAGTTTGCAACCCACTAGGAACATCAAAAAAAAAGCACAAGGTCTGTGCAGTCTATTGGGTGATTTCAAATTTACCGATACGATATAGATCATCTGTACAGTCAATCTACCTCGCATGTCTGTGTCATAGCAATGATGTGAAGAAATATGGGTATGGAGCCATTCTTGAACCACTGCTAAAAGACCTTGAAGTACTTGAGCAGCAAGGATTGTATGTTCAGAAATTGGGAACAACTGTTAGAGGTACTGTGCTGTACGTGTCTGCCGACAACTTGGGGGCACACTCACTTGCTGGGTTTCATGAGAGTTTTAATGTCGACAAATTTTGTCGGTTTTGTTTAGCTAGTCGACAAGATATTGACAATCATGAGGTAAAGGAGAGCGTATTTCCACTCCGTACAGTTGAAGCTCACAAACAGGACCTTCTGGAATTAAACCGACATCAGTTAGTTTCCGTGAATGGAGTAAAGAGTGATTGTGTCCTCGATAGACTTTCTCATTACTTACTACATAGGGCACTCATGCCTATGCGACGCGCTCATAGTATTTTCAGCATCTCACAAACAATATGAGGACATGAATACATGAACATTTCCAGAGCTGCTCTGAGAGAACCCCTAATCAGCATTTTCATTATTTTATTTGAGAAAAGCCTTTGTCAAATACACTCTGAAACAGGACTTCACAACCCGTCAAAATAAAAGTTTGGTTTAACTAGAAGAAATTATGACAGATAGCTATATATTTGTCAGGTAGTGTGCAGGTTGCCGAAGACGAGGACAGGAGGATGGCAGTATAGTTGATTTATTTACAAACTTAACTTTCTGCAACATACAGGAACAAAAGAACAAAACTCCAGGACTTCAGAAAACACAACCATACAAGGACGACGACCAACAAACACTGAGGGAAAACACAAGGCTTAAAAGAACTGGGACTAATGGGATAATTAACTGAACACAGGTGAAGAAACTGAACACAAACGAGGAGCGGGAAAAACTAACAGGACTAAACCAAAATCACAAAGACTGGGGGAAACAAGATCACAGAACATAACTAAACACATAGAAAACGTGACAGAACCTCCCCCTCCCTGAAGGCGATCGGGCTCTGGACCAGGATCAGCGGGCTCTGGACCAGGATCAGCGGGCTCTGGACCAGGATCAGCGGGCTCTGGACCAGGATCAGCGGGCTCTGGCGCAGGACTGGACGGGACCAGCACATCATGGGACTCGGAACTGGACGGGGCCAGCACATCATGGGACTCGGAACTGGACGGGGCCAGCACATCATGGGACTCGGAACTGGACGGGGCCAGCACATAATGGGACTCGGAACTGGACGGGGCCAGCACATCATGGGACTCGGAACTGGACGGGGCCAGCACATCATGGGACTCGGAACTGGACGGGGCCAGCACATCATGGGACTCGGAACTGGACGGGGCCAGCACATCATGGGACTCGGAACTGGACGGGGCCAGCACATCATGGGACTCGGAACTGGACGGGGCCAGCACATCATGGGACTCGGAACTGGACGGGGCCAGCACATCATGGGACTCGGAACTGGACGGGGCCAGCACATCATGGGACTCGGAAATGGACTCATGGGCCAGAGCTGGTGTGCGTGTAGCCCACACACACGGAATCGCCACAGACATCACAATCAGCGCTGTGTCTTCTCATGTGGACTCACGTGTCGTGTGCTCCGGAACAAACACCGGCCCAAAGAACTGGGACTAATGGGATAATTAACTGAACACAGGTGAAGAAACTGAACACAAACGAGGAGCGGGACAAACTAACAGGAGGACTAAACCAAAATCACAAAGACAGGGGGAAACAAGATCTCAGAACATAACTACACACGAAAACGTGTAGAAAACACGTTTTGGTAGAAAACGAGACAATATTACTATTGTAGGCCTACAATAGAATGTAGGCGACTCATAATAATATTACAACAACAATAAAAATACTACAACTTATTTAAACATTATTTAAGGAATATATATTGTTTGTCCATGGTTTGAGAAAATCTGTTTTGCAGCACTTTGCCAAAAAATAAAAGGATACAACGTTTGCAAAACTTTTATTTGATTACCACCGTTTTTTTATAATATATTAAATCATAAAAAGAAAAAAAATTCTGAATAAAAAACATTTCATAGAAATCAATTATTTTTAAACATTTTAATAAGTTATAATAATAAAAATAAGTTGTAAATTTAATTCATAATCAATTGTTGAAATTAGTTGATTAGATATGTTTTATTGAACAAAAGTTTCATTTATTTAACTGTCATTTTAACTGATGATAATAATAACAACCATAGTTTAACAATACAGTTTATATATTTAATTGTTTAATATCATAAACCGTGATCACCCCCGCTGTTAAACAAGTAACTAAGTACTTTACTCTGAGTAAATTTTAAATGAGCTACTTTTTACTTTTACTTGAGTAGATTTTAAGACCGGTACTTTTACTTGTACTTGGGTAAAATTTTATTGAAGTAATAGTACTTTTACTTGAGTAGAATATTTTTGTACTCTTTCCACCTCTGGAGTTACGCTTCAACTAAGTTTAATGGTGCAATGCAAAAATATTTAGTATAGTGCGTAAGTTGTATGTTAGTGGCCATTTACGTCAAAACTATAGGCTAAGTTGTAACTTTAGCACAGCTGGTGCAACCGACCCCTGGTCTTCAATTCTGAAATTTCCTACAGTGCAAAGTAACACAAAATGTCTCTGGTTCCATAAAACAAAATCTAGAACTCCTTGTTGAACAAATATACTCTGTAAAAATAACCACTTTTTCTAGTTTAAGAGGTTCCTTAATATATCAAAGTGGTGCCAACGTTGCCATTTGAGAGAAGTCTGAGTTGGACCGTTGTTTCATTCACTGTAACTCTTAAGAATCTCAAACAAGATTAATTTGTAGAGTAAACAGGGTTTAACCTTGTGCAAAGACACAGTGAGTCTATAATAATTATTGCAGTAAGTGCTAAGTCTGTGGCCTGTGATTTTTTTAACCACAGTTTTTGTGTTCTAAAAGACGAAGAAAACTACTGCTGTTCCAACTTTGTAGTTTAATGTTTTTAAATTTTATATTGTGTTTTAAGTCACATTTGTTAAATATTTTGTATCAGCTTCTTAAGTCAAGTTAGTGAAGTTAATCAGTGCATTGTGTTGAATAGCCTAATTCCTACAACTGATTCCTACAACTATTATAATCGCACGTCCTGATTCTGCCGAGTTAGACGCGTTCCTGGGTCAACAAGGGAGGTGCTTATGTAAAATTGATCAACCAATCAGATTCATCACGTGACATCATCGCGATTGAGCGCTACTTTTTGAATTTGCCAGCCATCAACGTCTCTACTTCATTTCACAGAGGTAAGTGCAATTTCTATAAAATGTATAATTTCAAATGCGTGTCTGTATCTACTCAGTGTAATGTATTCTTTTTAATTTCACGATGAATTCATTACTAACTCTAACACTAACTAAACTGCTCATATAAGGTGCAAATCTCCTATCGGACCGAGATCGTTTCGTCATCCGACCCGGTATGGTGTTTTCCCCGTGATCGTATCGTCGGATCTTTTCTCCCGTTGATGTAGGCTATATCACTTTTCCCCTGCATTCGTTTAGCAGACCCTCAAAATCCTTTTGCAAAAGAAAACCAAAACAATTTAGCGGATGGGACCAAATAGGCTACCAATAATGCGGGTTATTCAATCAAAATAATATCAATACAATATCTAATATAAGACAAACTGTAATCTATCACTGTATTTAAATAATCATAATAATAATAATAATGCAATATCTAGTAGGCCCATAAGGCAAACTGTAGCCTTATATAAAATGTAATAATAATAGGTAAATATATTTTGTTGACCCAGGAACATCATATTTTTATGTTGACCCAGAGACATCATTCCTTATTACTCATCTAATATAAAACAGACAGTAATCAATCACTGTATTTAAATAATCATAATAATAATATAATATATAATATTAGACAAACTGTAATATTTCACTATATAATATTAATAATAGTAATAATACTAATAATTAAATATATTTTGTTGACCCAGGAACATCATATTTTTATGTTGACCCAGAGACATCATTCCTTATTACTCATCTAATATAAGACAGACAGTAATCAATCACTGTATTTAAATAATCATAATAATAATATAATATATAATATTAGACAAACTGTAATATTTCACTATATAATATTAATAATAGTAATAATACTAATAATTAAATATATTTTGTTGACCCAGGAACATTATATTTTTATGTTGACCCAGAGACATCATTCCTTATTACTCATCTAATATAAGACAGACAGTAATCAATCACTGTATTTAAATAATCATAATAATAATATAATATCTAATACTAAATAAACTGTAATATTTCTCTGTATAGGCTAATATTAATAATAGAAATAATAATAATAGGTAAATATATTTTGTTGACCCAGGAACATCATATTTTTTGTTGACCCAGGGACATCATTCCTTATTACTCATCTAATATAAGACAGACAGTAATCAATCACTGTATTTAAATAATCATAATAATAATATAATATATAAAATATAGACAAACTGTAATATTTCACTATATAATATTAATAATAGTAATAATACTACTAATTAAATATATTTTGTTGACCCAGGAACATCATATTTTTATGTTGACCCAGAGACATCATTCCTTATTACTCATCTAATATAAGACAGACAGTAATCAATCACTGTATTTAAATAATCATAATAATAATAATAATATAATATATACTATTAGACAAACTGTAATTTTCACTAATAATCGTAATAATAATAATAATTAGATGCCTTGTGTTGACCCAGGGACATCATATTTTTATGTTGACTCAGGGACATCATTCCTTATTTAAATAATAATAATATAATATCTAATATTAGACAAACTGTAATATTTCACTATATAATATTAATAATAGTAATAATAATAATAATTCAATATATTTTGTTGACCCAGGAACATCCTATTTTTATGTTGACCCAGGGACATCATTCCTTATTACTCATCTAATATAAAACAGACAGTAATCAATCACTGTATTTAAATAATCATAATAATAATATAATATCTAATACTAAATAAACTGTAATATTTCTCTGTATAGGCTAATATTAATAATAGAAATAATAATAATAGGTAAATATATTTTGTCAACCCAGGAACATCATATTTTTTGTTGACCCAGGGACATCATTCCTTATATTACTCATCTAATATAAGACAGACAGTAATCAATCACTGTATTTAAATAATCATAATAATAATATAATATATAATATTAGACAAACTGTAATATTTCACTATATAATATTAATAATAGTAATAATACTAATAATTAAATATATTTTGTTGACCCAGGAACATCATATTTTTATGTTGACCCAGGGACATCATTCCTTATTACTCATCTAATATAAAACAGACAGTAATCAATCACTGTATTTAAATAATCATAATAATAATATAATATCTAATTTTAGACAAACTGTAATATTTCACTAATATTAATAATAGTAATAATACTAATAATTAAATATATTTTGTTGACCCAGGAACATCATATTTTTATGTTGACCCAGAGACATCATTCCTTATATTACTCATCTAATATAAGACAGACAGTAATCAATCACTGTATTTAAATAATCATAATAATAATATAATATATAATATTAGACAAACTGTAATTTTCACTAATAATCGTAATAATAATAATAATTAGATGCCTTGTGTTGACCCAGGGACATCATATTTTTATGTTGACCCAGAGACATCATTCCTTATTACTCATCTAATATAAGACAGACAGTAATCAATCACTGTATTTAAATAATCATAATACTAATAATAATATAATATATAATATCAGACAAACTGTAATTTTCACTAATAATCGTAATAATAATAATAATTAGATGCCTTGTGTTGACCCAGGGACATCATATTTTTATGTTGACTCAGGGACATCATTCCTTATTTAAATAATAATAATATAATATCTAATATTAGACAAACTGTAATATTTCACTATATAATATTAATAATAGTAATAATAATAATAATTCAATATATTTTGTTGACCCAGGAACATCCTATTTTTATGTTGACCCAGAGACATCATTCCTTATTTAAATAATAATAATACTACTAATAATATAATATTTAATATTAGACAAACTGTAATATTTCACTATATAATATTAATAATAGTAATAATAATAATAATAATAATAATAATGAAATATCTTCTGTTGACCCAGGAACATCATATTTTTATGTTGACCCAGGGACATCATTCTTTATTACTCATCTAATATAAGACAGACAGTAATCAATCACTGTATTTAAATAATCATAATAATAATATAATATATAATATTAGACAAACTGTAATATTTCACTATATAATAGTAATAATAGTAATAATACTAATAATTAAATATATTTTGTTGACCCAGGAACATTATATTTTTATGTTGACCCAGAGACATCATTCCTTATTACTCATCTAATATAAGACAGACAGTAATCAATCACTGTATTTAAATAATCATAATAATAATATAATATCTAATATTAGACAAACTGTAATATTTCACTAATATTAATAATAGTAATAATACTAATAATTAAATATATTTTGTTGACCCAGGAACATCATATTTTTATGTTGACCCAGAGACATCATTCCTTATTACTCATCTAATATAAGACAGACAGTAATCAATCACTGTATTTAAATAATCATAATACTAATATAATATCTAATATTAAATAAACTGTAATATTTCTCTGTATAGGCTAATATTAATAATAGAAATAATAATAATAATAATTAAATATATTTTGTTGACCCAGGAACATCATATTTTTTTGTTGACCCAGAGACATCATTCCTTATTACTCATCTAATATAAGACAGACAGTAATCAATCACTGTATTTAAATAATCATGATAATAATATAATATATATTATTAGACAAACTGTAATTTTTCACTAATAATCGTAATAATAATAATAATTAAATATATTTTGTTGACCCAGGAACATCATATTTGTATGTTGACTCAGGGACATCATTCTTTATTACTCATCTAATATAAGACAGACAGTAATTAATCACTGTATTTAAATAATCATAATAATAATTATAAAATATCTAATATAAGACAAACTGTAATATATGTAATAAAAATAATGAAATATCTGGTGCAAATTGGACAAACCATCTAGGACGAGTTTGAAAAATTAGTTTTTTGGGACAATTCAAAATGGCGGACATATTTATATATGACGGAAAATTACGACATAGGATGCAATCGAATCGGCATAAGCTCAGGGATCAGAAGGCATTATGGTTAAAAAGTTATTCGCATAAATATGAGTGAAACTTTGGACAGGTGGTGGCGCTAGAGGGAATGAGTTAGAGACACCAAAATTGGTGTATTTGATTTTGGGATTGTCCTCTATCAGAATGTCAAACCGTTATAACTTTCCCGCAAGCGGTTATTTGGGCTGCCATAGACTCCCAGTCGGAAAAATGAATAATAATAATACGAAGAAGAACGCGAACGAAAACAATAGGTGCCTACGCACATTATGTGCTTGGCCCCTAATAATAATGAATTATCTTACTGACCCAGGGTGTTATATTGTAATATTATGGAGAGCATTTGCAGTCTATTTTTGGCCAAGTTGTATTTACTCTAATTATAATAGTGGTTACACTATTTTAAGAATATAAAAGACATTCTGAGACAACAGCCCTAGAGATAATGCATGTTTTTCTACCCAGAATGTAAAGAGAAATGGAGGGCTTCATTAAGAAAAGAGTGTTGCGTGAAGAAAGACAAAGAGGAAAAAACAAAAATATTACAGTTGATGTGCATATCCTGAAGAAAGAAGAAAATCATGAGACGTTCATACAAGAAAAACTTACAACTTTGACAAATTTTAGAAACACAAATTCTGCAAGTCAAAAGGACAAGGATAAAGGGTACTACATTTTCTACTGTATCCGGTCAGGGAACCCTGTTGATGGAAGTTACAAGAGCTCAGGATGTATGGCTTACACATCATTTAAGATTAAAAGTGATTGGCTGAGCCACAAAATCATTGTACAACGCACCAGCAAAGAGCACAATGGCCACAATGCAACTTGTGAACAAGAAGGACACTTTCAAACAGTGTGTCTAGATTTGGTCAAACAAATTGAAGAATGGATCTCATTGGGGGTCAAGCCAGATATCATTCTACTGGAATCCCACAAATGGTCCAGATCTCGTGGACACACCGACTTGAACAACCGTCAGTACTTTGTCACTCCAAAGGACATTGAGAATATACGTACATGCTTGGTACGCCGAAGCCATTTGGATAAAGATGATGCTGTTAGTTCAGCCAAATTATTGACCAGTCACCTCAAGGATAATGTTGTTTTTTTTCAGCCTTTTTCCCATGAGAAGGATCTCATAATTATCCTTCAGACTCCCAACATGAGAGAGAATCTACACAGACATGGAAAGAACATTATATTTTTGGATGCTACTCATTGCGTCAACCAGTATAATTTTCCACTTTATACCCTGGCTATAAGAGATGACTATGGCCATGGAGTTCCAGTCGCATTTATAGTAACAGGCAATGAGAAAGAGGCAACACTAGAGATAGCTTTACAGCAGTTAAGGAGAGTGTGTCCTGCTGCACCAAGGTATGTATATATACATTTTTTAGTTTAATTAAATTTACATACTTGAAGTAGAAGTATTGGTGTAGCCACATTGAGATGTGCCTTAATTAGCTCAAATTATTTATAGGGAATTTTAATAATTAATCATGAAATATGATTAATATATTTGCATATTACAGTTATATTATCGAAATTGAAAACAGATCGATTGTATGTATGAATGGTAAATCATAACGAATTATAATTCCTCATTCATATATCAATGGTCTCATTACAGATCGATTATATGAGATAACTTTAAGGGAATTAATTAGTTATCAAACCATCGGTTTGTCCAGCAGACAGCCGTAAGATTAACTTACCAACTTCTCAACAAAGTTATCCCTTTTTATAAACTCCAAGAAATCTCAATGTTCCGGCCGTGAACATTAATTTTCTCGTGTTTATAAAATTTACGTTACTGATATAGTAACAACTTGTAAAGCTTTGTAGCTATGAGATATTCATTTCATTGACTTGTAAATGAGCACTTCAGGATCAATCAAGAATATGGTTTTAATAATTGAAACTACGGATACAGAATTCTACATTTGAACACAGGATACATGTATGTCATGTATGTACAGTTAAACAGTAAAACTAACGAGACAGACGAATAACAAACAGGAGTGAGAGAGAGAGAGAGGTTGCGAGAGAGAAAGATTGGGAATGCCCCTTTGTTTACTCACGAAGAACTGACCTTTGTTTGCAAATCGGGATTCGCTAATTTAGATACATCTGTCCGGATACCCTGTCAGAGTTGCTACATTGGTCTGGCCCCAGAAATCTCACTGCCCTGCCAACAAATTGCTCTGTAACATTTTATTTTACAGTGCACTTGTTACATATACTTAGCATAGTTATTACATTCTTAAAACAAGATTTTTTTTAAGAAATTTACCTTCTGATGCAACACTGCATAAGATGTAAAATACTTGTTTTCAGAGAATGTATCTTTAATATAGTCTCATTATGTGTTACTCCACACTGGCAGAGTTTTTCACATGTAATAAATAAATAAATCTGCTAATGCAGTTATAAAAAAATAAAAAAATCTGCTAATTCAGTTATATATAACGCATTTGTATTTATCTTTATTGAAGGATATATATATATATATATATATATATATATATATATAGTTAACATGGCTATTGTTTCTTCATCCTTCTTGTATGCTATTTTGTTTCCTCTAGGTGCTTTATGGTGGACAAGGATATGTGTGAGATGAATGCCTTGCGGAAAGTCTTCCCAGAGTCAGATATCTTGCTTTGCTGGTATCATGTTATGCAAGTATGTATACATACAAATGTATATATTCTTTATATTTGAAAAATGTACCGTAAGTTAGTTATTGTCTCTTTCTTCAGGCTGTTGTCCGCTGGCTTTCGAAGACAGACTCTGGAGTCAGTGGGCCATCAAATACTGATGTTAGAACAGAAATCATTTCTTTCGTCAGAAAGATGAAGCTTTGTGCAACAGTGCGTACAATTAACAATTCAATTTTGCTTCCTTAATTGTACTATTACTATTTATATAACTTTTTTAAAATAAACATGAAATCAGTTACATTTAACATTAAATCACCTATTCTTTTTTAATTTTGTTAAAATAGCATCAAGATTTTAAGTCAACTGCTGAACAATTCCTCAAGAGGTTTGAAGATTTCCCAGCTCTTTGCTCATACTTCAAGGATCACTGGCTAGAAATAGGACACACATGGTCTGACTTTGGACGGTGCTACAACCATGCTGACTCCGATACAAACAATCTTGTTGAAAGGTAATATTTGAAATTAAACTTATGAAACTTGATTGAGTTAATTCACATTATGTAATAGAATCACCAGCATTTTGATGTTGTTATCATATCTTAATATCAAACTAACACAATCACATTAAAACATGCATTGTTTTTCTTTGCTTGTCCAATTAGATTTTTCCATCGCCTAAAATATCAGTTTTTGGGAGGCATTAGGAACCGTAGACTGGATGATCTTATCAGCATTCTCATCAAGAAGACAGACGGATACTTCCAGGTCATTCACGATTTGCAGGCAGCTGGAAGAATGAAAAATGCCTCTTTGAAGTCAGGAGAAATACTTAAGTCTGCCTCTAGATTGGTGGAAAAAGGTTGGCAAGATAGCATTAATCTTATATCCAACGACACGTACCTTTATGAAGTTCCATCAGAACAAACCCCTGGTCTATCCTACAAAGTTTGTCCATCTGAAAGTTTTTGTAGCTGCCCAATTGGAATCAGAGGACATCCCTGTAAACATCTTGTAGTTACTGAGTTGCTGAGTAAACATGACTCTCAAAAATTTCCTGCTTTGGATCATCAAATAAACGCACATGCTAGCGTACTTAAGCAAAAGAAGCTTTACTCCATTCTGTGCTCTGACACAAAAGAGGTAGATGTACAAAGTTTATGTCATGAGAGAATTTACCACACTTCTGCAATGACATTTCAATGCACCTGTTGTACATACTCTTACATTGAGAAATGTGCTTGCCTTCTACTGGCAAGTGAATTATTTGATGTCATATCAACAAGAGCTGTACCTACTTTGTGGCAAGAAGACACGTCAATGCAGTTAAATGTGAACACTGCAGCAAACCACTCTAAAACTGAAGTGCAGAAGTTAAAGGAAATACTGGAGAGTGTGCAGAATTGGCAGACAATTCCTCAGCACATTAGCCAGCAAATTCAAAACCTGCATGACAGTGTAACAAATGCCAGCATGAGTAGATCAACAGCCACATTTTCAGCAGTAACTACAGACCTGACAAGAAAGATAAGACCATTGTTTCCACACAGAGCAAAAAACATGAAACGAAAGTATGGACAGAAATTCAAAAGACGACAAACTAAATTATAAAAGTGAATGTAGATATGAAAAAAACAAACTAAGGCACTAAGACAATGTAAAATATACATTTAAAATTAACTTGCTAAATTTAAGTGTGCATATGAGAAACGAAGTGAAGGAGGCTGCTGATTTTTGGATGTTTATTTTACTTATACATTTTAAATGCATTGTTTTACAACATCTGAAATCTGAAAAAAAAAAATAATGACATCTTTAATTGTAAATAAAGCTAAATAAACCATGAACGTTTTACATTACTCAGCTGTCTGAATGTGTTCTGCAACAGTGATATGTTGTATATTTTAAACCAATTAAATGTAACATTACTTGCTTAACTGAGATGACAATGTTTGTTACAATTTAACAATCATTAGTTATTGTGTTCAATGGCTCAGTGAACCTCTACTTAAACTGACTGATTAAAAATGAGATGACAACATCTACCACTTGTGGTCCAAGCGTATGGGTTAGCAGACTAAAAGGTGATTCCTCTCCCAGTTTCTCCCTTAGCAAGCGCTGGAGAGTGCAGAGCGTATTCCTGTAAATATCAATGGACAGATTTTAAAGCAAGATGCAAGTTTAAAAAAATCGAAATGTGGAAAGCAACTTACTTTGCAACGTCTGCCTCAGCACTGGGAACACTTTCAGTCATGTCTAGGTTTACATGTCGCCCAAGCATGGCTCCCAGATCCTGGGCCAAATCTGTGGCCTCCCCTTCACTGAGAGCAGAGAACATGCTTATCTTTGTCTTTGCTTTGATCGGCCGCTGTTCTCTGAGCTCCTCAGGGAGATCCTCTTTACGAACCTTTAGGTAAAACCAATGTTACTGTTTTATAAATGTTTTGCTCTAATTTAAAAGTATAGCAAATAGCTATAAGGTTTATATATAGAGCATATACAAACCCTAATCAGGCTTCTTAACAGATTGTTAGACATGTTTTCTGCCATGATTCTTCTCTTTAGTTCATCTTGGGTTACAGTGTACTTCCTTTTGGTGCCTGGCACTGACAGCCTACCCAGAACTGTATAGTTTCCTCCCCGGGTTGTTTTGTCGGCTTTTTTTTCCTCAGGTATCTTTTCCTCCTCTATACCTTCTATTTTTCTTTTCTTGGCTATGTTTTTCTCTTGCTCACTCTCAGCAACCGTTTGCTCCTCTTCACTTTCTCTTTCTTCTGCTTTGTTTTCCTCTGCTTCTCTTGCCTGTGCTGCATAAACAAAACTCATAGTCAATCACCAGTATTACAAGATTATTGTTGCACAGGTTAAGTACATATCATCTGCCAAATCAAAACAACAGAAAGTTATGCTTGTGCACCCTATTAAAATATTTTCCTAAAATGTAAGAAAATATTGGCACATGATTTTAGATATTTTAACTGAATTGATTTCATCAGGCTATATTCATTAGAAAATAGACAAAGACACCTTCTAAACTACTTCGCATTTTGTCCCTGATCTGTGCACGCCTTGAAAATGCATCGGCCAGTGTAAACCAGGATGTACAGTCAAGCTCATCAATTAGTTCTTTGGGAGGATCCTAGAGGAAAGAATTGAAACATAAATTATTTGTTTTATTTTAGTGACATGCACAGTGCCATGATTGAAAGAGAAAAAAAAAGTGCTAACCAACATCTATGAAACCATTTTACTTACCTTCAGAAAGTTCTCTGCATAGAGTAACACAAATATGCCGCATTCAGACATGTTTCCTTGCTGTCCGGGTACCCGCACTTTCAGGGCTGGCATAGAATCAGCAGAAAAGGTGCGAGGCTTTTTTCTTGTGTTTTTCCACATTTCGGTTAAGTAACTGAAATACAAAAACAACCTTATTAAATGTTTATCTCTATGACATTTTATTGAACTTTTTGTTAAAGCATGCCTTGTCCTTGTTTTGCAACATTATACTTGCTCATATCTTAAAGAGATAGGTCACCCTATAATGAAAATTCTATCAATCTATAAATCTATCAATAATTTAATCACCCAAATGTACTTCAAATGACTTTCTTCTGCCAAACAGAACACGAGAAGATTGTCATCTTTGAGGATTGTCCTTCTCAGTCAGTTTACAGTCAATGACAATTGTCATTATAAAACAGAATTATTTCAAGCTTTATAAATAGAGAATGAACAGTTCTGAAATTGCATCCATCTCTGTGACAGCCCTAAACTGTAATAACAGTGTCTGTGCACCACATTCTAATTTTTTTTTTTTTGCCAAACAGAAAACTTTAAGGCACTTTTTTTATCCCTTTATATATTAACAGGACAGCTAGGAAACTAAGATTATTGTTCGCTAACCATTATCCACTTTTCAAGTTTGCTGATATCAAATTAAATTTGTCTTACTGTTACAAACGTAGTGTATGGTTTAAGAAGCCTTGGAATATAATAAATGTGTAATGACTACTACTTTCAACTGTCGTCCTTTTTCATGCTATATGGAGTTCAAAAGCTAACATACAGTACTTATTATCGTCACTGTATGATAATGACTAACCCCAGGTAACCATTTCAAAGTCCTCCTTTTTGTTCTATAGAAGAAAGTCATGTATGTTTAAAACAAATTGAGGATGAGTAAAAATTTTAATTTTGTGTTGTATTTACATAAACATATGGGCCGATATACAACAGAACCAACCTTCGAATGTTTTGGAACACATCCATGCTGTCACTCACTTGCTCAGACTGGGAGTCTAGCATTAAAATGCAAGGCCTAAATGTACAACACAATTGATTTAACACAGAGAAATCTAATAATATAAATGTTTGGTAATGGACTAAGTAGCAGCGTTATTTCATTGTGGGGCAACAGCGCCAAATATAATTACCCAAATGCTAAATACATATTTACCTCTTTTTTTGCACCAATTTTCGTCCCCTTTTGATGTGTTCCACTTCTTCATTTCCAGGGAAGCACACAATCATGAGTCTCCAGTGATTTCTGAAAATCATTAATAGACAATACAAGTAAAATAAGTTTTGATAATTGCATATGTGCCATTCACAGTGCTACTATTTTAAGGGGCACCATCACTTCCATTATTATAAATGTTTAAATGGGCATCTAATATGTAACATGAAAAGTTAATTAGACTGGTTATTGCATAATAAACCCCAATATGTGTTGTTACTGAGAATCAACAGACTGTTAGAAGGTGCGACTGGCCATTCATATTTGAGCTTGACACAGAGCTGTGTAATAAGTCATAACAACCAGTAAATAAATAAAGTTCTCACCTAAGAACATTCTCGACTATCAAAAGATAGTCCTTTCGAAAAATGTCCTCATGTTTTGTCCAGTTGATGACACCAGAAAATCCACTAAAATTGCACAGATGACATGATAAATCATGTGGTTACAATTATTCTTTAATAATAGGATTCAATATATAACTATGACACTACATGGCTTCTTCAAGAGCCATGCAAGGCTAGACACTGTAGCATGAACATCTACAAATATATAAAGAGAATCTGGCTGTGAAATTAAAATTCATTTAATGATCCCTTTATCTTTGTTAACATATCAGTAACTCCTACCTGGTTTTTAATTTAGTGTAAAAATGCACTGGGTAGATCAAAGATTTCCGCCTTATATGACGTCGTAATTCTTCATGAACAGACCTAGAAAGATTTAGTTGAAAATTATTGCTAAGAATATTATGATTTGCAGTTTTATGATGCTTCAAAAGAATTACCTCAATGCAATGTCTATGACAATGTCATTCAGCCACATTCCATCATCTAGTGTCGCAAGTGACTCTTTCGTCAATAAGGGCACACGGAAGGACCTCAAAGGAAAAAAAGGAAGAAAAAAACAACAAATTTTTGTACAAAAGTTGCAATAAGGCAAATTTCTGGTTTATATACAGACAGACAATATTTTAATAATATTTACCCTTTATCTTTCTCCATAGATGATCTGTACAAAGAAAAAAAATTGTTAATTAAGAAATTTGAAATTGGTTTCATATTGTGATCATCTTCAAATGAGATACAACTTATTGAATGAGCTATGAGGTATGATGCGCCTGGGTCAACAAAATATATTGTATTATTATGATTATTTAAATACAGTGATTGAATACCGTCTGTCTTATATTAGATGAGTAATAAGGAATGATGTCTCTGAGTCAACATAAAAATATGATGTTCCTGGGTCAACAAAATATATTTAATTGTTATTATTATTTCTATTATTAATATTAGCCTATACAGAGAAATATTACAGTTTATTTAGTATTAGATATTATATTATTATTATGATTATTTAAATACAGTGATTGATTACTTTCTGTTTTATATTAGATGAGTAATAAAGAATGATGTCTCTGGGTCAACATAAAAATATGATGTTCCTGGGTCAACAGAAGATATTTCATTATTATTATTATTATTACTATTATTAATATTATATAGTGAAATATTACAGTTTGTCTAATATTAAATATTATATTATTATTAGTATTATTATTATTTAAATACAGTGATTGATTACTGTCTGTCTTATATTAGATGAGTAATAAGGAATGATGTCTCTGGGTCAACATAAAAATAGGATGTTCCTGGGTCAACAAAATATATTGAATTATTATTATTATTACTATTATTAATATTATATATTGAAATATTACAGTTTGTCTAATATTAGATATTATATTATTATTATTTAAATAAGGAATGATGTCCCTGAGTCAACATAAAAATATGATGTCCCTGGGTCAACACAAGGCATTTAATTATTATTATTATTACGATTATTAGTGAAAATTACAGTTTGTCTAATAGTATATATTATATTATTATTATTATTATGATTATTTAAATACAGTGATTGATTACTGTCTGTCTTATATTAGATGAGTAATAAGGAATGATGTCCCTGGGTCAACATAAAAATATAATGTTCCTGGGTCAACAGAAGATATTTCATTATTATTATTATTATTATTATTATTACTATTATTAATATTATATAGTGAAATATTACAGTTTGTCTAATATTAAATATTATATTATTATTATTATTATGATTATTTAAATACAGTGATTGATTACTGTCTGTCTTATATTAGATGAGTAATAAGGAATGATGTCTCTGGGTCAACATAAAAATATGATGTTCCTGGGTCAACAAAATATATTTAATTAGTAGTATTATTACTATTATTAATATTATATAGTGAAATATTACAGTTTGTCTATATTTTATATATTATATTATTATTATGATTATTTAAATACAGTGATTGATTACTGTCTGTCTTATATTAGATGAGTAATAAGGAATGATGTCTCTGGGTCAACATAAAAATATGATGTTCCTGGGTCAACAAAATATATTTAATTATTAGTATTATTACTATTATTAATATTATATAGTGAAATATTACAGTTTGTCTAATATTATATATTATATTATTATTATGATTATTTAAATACAGTGATTGATTACTGTCTGTCTTATATTAGATGAGTAATAAAGAATGATGTCCCTGGGTCAACATAAAAATATAATGTTCCTGGGTCAACAGAAGATATTTCATTATTATTATTATTATTATTATTATTACTATTATTAATATTATATAGTGAAATATTACAGTTTGTCTAATATTATATATTATATTATTATTATGATTATTTAAATACAGTGATTGATTACTGTCTGTCTTATATTAGATGAGTAATAAGGAATGATGTCCCTGGGTCAACATAAAAATATAATGTTCCTGGGTCAACAGAAGATATTTCATTATTATTATTATTATTATTATTATTACTATTATTAATATTATATAGTGAAATATTACAGTTTGTCTAATATTATATATTATATTATTATTATGATTATTTAAATACAGTGATTGATTACTGTCTGTCTTATATTAGATGAGTAATAAGGAATGATGTCCCTGGGTCAACATAAAAATATGATGTTCCTGGGTCAACAGAAGATATTTCATTATTATTATTATTATTACTATTATTAATATTATATAGTGAAATATTACAGTTTGTCTAATATTAAATATTATATTATTATTAGTATTATTATTATTTAAATAAGGAATGATGTCTCTGGGTCAACATAAAAATAGGATGTTCCTGGGTCAACAAAATATATTGAATTATTATTATTATTACTATTATTAATATTATATAGTGAAATATTACAGTTTGTCTAATATTAGATATTATATTATTATTATTTAAATAAGGAATGATGTCCCTGAGTCAACATAAAAATATGATGTCCCTGGGTCAACACAAGGCATTTAATTATTATTATTATTACGATTATTAGTGAAAATTACAGTTTGTCTAATAGTATATATTATATTATTATTATTATTATGATTATTTAAATACAGTGATTGATTACTGTCTGTCTTATATTAGATGAGTAATAAGGAATGATGTCCCTGGGTCAACATAAAAATATAATGTTCCTGGGTCAACAGAAGATATTTCATTATTATTATTATTATTATTATTATTACTATTATTAATATTATATAGTGAAATATTACAGTTTGTCTAATATTAAATATTATATTATTATTAGTATTATTATTATTTAAATAAGGAATGATGTCCCTGAGTCAACATAAAAATATGATGTCCCTGGGTCAACACAAGGCATCTAATTATTATTATTATTACGATTATTAGTGAAAATTACAGTTTGTCTAATAGTATATATTATATTATTATTATTATTATGATTATTTAAATACAGTGATTGATTACTGTCTGTCTTATATTAGATGAGTAATAAGGAATGATGTCCCTGGGTCAACATAAAAATATGATGTTCCTGGGTCAACAAAATATATTTAATTAGTAGTATTATTACTATTATTAATATTATATAGTGAAATATTACAGTTTGTCTATATTTTATATATTATATTATTATTATGATTATTTAAATACAGTGATTGATTACTGTCTGTCTTATATTAGATGAGTAATAAGGAATGATGTCTCTGGGTCAACATAAAAATATAATGTTCCTGGGTCAACAAAATATATTTAATTATTAGTATTATTACTATTATTAATATTATATAGTGAAATATTACAGTTTGTCTAATATTATATATTATATTATTATTATGATTATTTAAATACAGTGATTGATTACTGTCTGTTTTATATTAGATGAGTAATAAGGAATGATGTCTCTGGGTCAACATAAAAATATGATGTTCCTGGGTCAACAAAATATATTTACCTATTATTATTACATTTTATATAAGGCTACAGTTTGCCTTATGGGCCTACTAGATATTGCATTATTATTATTATTATGATTATTTAAATACAGTGATAGATTACAGTTTGTCTTATATTAGATATTGTATTGATATTATTTTGATTGAATAACCCGCATTATTGGTAGCCTATTTGGTCCCATCCGCTAAATTGTTTTGGTTTTCTTTTGCAAAAGGATTTTGAGGGTCTGCTAAACGAATGCAGGGGAAAAGTGATATAGCCTACATCAACGGGAGAAAAGATCCGACGATACGATCACGGGGAAAACACCATACCGGGTCGGATGACGAAACGATCTCGGTCCGATAGGAGATTTGCACCTTATATGAGCAGTTTAGTTAGTGTTAGAGTTAGTAATGAATTCATCGTGAAATTAAAAAGAATACATTACACTGAGTAGATACAGACACGCATTTGAAATTATACATTTTATAGAAATTGCACTTACCTCTGTGAAATGAAGTAGAGACGTTGATGGCTGGCAAATTCAAAAAGTAGCGCTCAATCGCGATGATGTCACGTGATGAATCTGATTGGTTGATCAATTTTACATAAGCACCTCCCTTGTTGACCCAGGAACGCGTCTAACTCGGCAGAATCAGGACGTGCATTATAATCACTGTTATTTGCAGAAAGTAGGCATATGAAAGAGTGAATGTGCCTGCAGTTTCCTTCCGCAGATTTTATATCATTACCAAATAAGTAGTCTGGCCAGAATTTTTTGAAACACTGTGAATCTGGTTGGAACAAACCTCTTAAATTAAGAAACCGCTTACTGTAGCTATAATTGTTCAGGTATAATCAATGAGGATTGTTAAAAGGGTTTGTTGCAATATGACTGCGGGATTTTAGCATAGTCTGAAAGATTAAGTAGATTTTAGACCAGTTTTTCCAAAAACTTTGCCCTGGAGCACCCAGTGTCTTCAAACCCTGATCCTGGAGACCCACTGTCCAGGAGAGTTTTGCTGCAACCGTATGATTGAGGGGATATAGTATCACCTCACCCAATATGATTTAAAAAAGAAGTATCGGTAGTTCATGTGCCCCACCTTGTGTCAAAATGATTGATGGGGACCTTTGACCTGCCCCTCCCCCACATGGCCCCTCGTTTGACCCGGCTCAATATGACAAATGACCACTGCATATTTGCAATAACGATGTTGCCCTATATGACCTTCGGAGTCCTCCAGGGGATAATATGACCTTTTTTTCCATTTTGAAGATAACTTGTCTTATTTCTACACACTTTAAATTTCAGTTAAATTCCTAGTAAATATAAAGTAAAATTCTGATAAAACAAAAGCATATTGTTGACGAATATGTTTTCTGCATATGTTAATATGTTACCTTCCTCAAACGGTTCCTTGTACAATGACACCATTAAGGATGGTTTACGGTTTCAGGTCAATGTGTGAAAACACTATACCTATGTAAGATAGTTTTACAACTTTTCCGCCAAAATCAAATACTGTATTACATTTTTCAAAGGATAATCTTGCTTAAAAGTTTGAATAAAAAGTTTAAACCAAACATATCTTCATACCTGTTGTGTTCTGACACAATGCCATTAATTGGTACTTTTTTGTTTTACTTTTCTTATTTCTACAAAGGTTCCCGCTAATTTTGTCAGCCTGATAAATATGAAGTGAATACACGATGAAACAAGAGAATCATGCTACCAAAATACGTTAGACAAAATGGTTTTAGGAAAAGGGGTGTTTTAAAATGACTAAACCAGATAACAGATTATTTTTCTTTTGACAAACTATTAGAGAAAAATACTTTCCCCCTGTGTTTAACCTCCAAGTGGAATAGATCTTACTTTTAAAAGTTTCAAGCACGGTACAGACTTGTGATCTGTGTGGAGTGTGATCTAGTGATAATGTGAAAGAACGAGAAGACAGCTGTCTACACCCTCACCAGTCAGGACTTACACTGCAGTGCACACAACATGGTGTTCAACACTGGTTAGATGATGTGTAAACGCACGAATAAATCATTTACAAATCTTTCTGTATCCCCTAATCTAAAGCGTAAACTATTCATCACTTGTAAACATGTTCCATATCATTACAGATCTTCATGTTACGTTAAGTTATGTGTGTGAGGTGACCTCATGAGTGTATTAGTATGTTCTGTGTGAGACTTATTGTGGCGTATTCAACCCATTTCAAGACATTCAATTACTTTAACGTTACATGAACTTGAACTTTTAAAATGTAAAAAAGAAAGAAAATTAAATAAAAATCAACACTCTTTAATCACTTAGTCATTTAATTTTCTTTTGTTTCTCAAGGGACAACATAACATGAAAACAAACCATAAACTGATCACAAACACTCTAAAAAACTGCTGTTTTTTTAAACTCAGAGTGCTGGGTTGAGTCTGTTGGGTTATGTTATCACATTTTAAACACATTTGGGTAGTTTTAATTTCCCAGTTATTGGGTTAAACCTGCTGGGTTGCAATGCTGGGTTGTTTCTGCCCAGCTGGGTTGTTTCACGAGTTTCGCGCCTTGGAGATGTTTAAATTTGCTCCCAAACTGTCATTTTGAGAGGACAATAGCAGCTGGGTGCAACTGTTTTAAGGTAAGTTTATATAATGTTTTTTTTTTAATAATTATTTTAAATATACAGTTCAGGTCATGATTATGTACCACAAGGAACCCTGACATATGTGAATATCTGTGAAAACACGAAAGAGTTGTTTCTGTCACAGACAAGCGAATTGAACAAAGTGAGTCGAGTCACTCAAAACAAAACAATTGAGTAATATGACTCACTGCTCTTATGTAAAACACCTGCAATTGTCCATACCGACGTGTAAAATACACAAAAAGTACGTGTACTAAAAGAACCGACCACCCGGTTCAAATAAACCGGTTGACCAATTTTGAAACAAACTGATTCCCAGGAATGAATCGATTTATTAGCGCCGCGAAAACTTTCAAAGCGCGTACGTGCGTGCATGCTCAGTGCCATGAGTTGATTTGATGCATGTCTGGTACTTTTACATACATACACTTGTTTTGATGTAATTCAAAATGTCAGGTTTTTTTCTAGTCAGAAAAGCATTTGGATACATTTGTGAGAGAAAACATACTCGTTAACATACGTAACCTCGGTTCTCTTACGAGAGGTTCTCTCGTATTGCGTAAGTTGCTTACGCTACAGGTAAAGTAATCTTTTCTTGAGATATTGAAGCCAAAAAATTATCCTTAATTTGTAGTTTATTGTCAACGCAGTGCAGCAGCTAGCAGACCTAGATCAGGCTATCTTGCGCGCACATTGGCTGCCCGGCGGCAACTGCAACATCCTTCCACTGAGCCTCGCGCGTGAAGTCGCGCCCTCTACGCGTCACAGCCCGCCAGAATGGGGGTAGCTTAGCGTATAAAAGTCAGGCTCGGAGGCTGCTTCCCTGATTTTTCATCATCTTCAGCGAAGCTCTCCGCATCGCTGAGAGAAGCCGCCGCCGTCGAAACCAGCGACCAGCACGCAGAGGAAAGCGCCTGAGGAAGCAGGTTGTTTTCACCGCCATCAGCCTTCCGTGCCTGCTACGCCATCCGGCGACGAATATCCTTTTAGTGATATTGCTTTCTGTGAGTGTTCGCCGCTGCGACACTCACTTTCTAAAAGAGCGTTAGCCGTTTTTCTAAAAATGCCTTGCATTTCCTGTGGCTCGTGCAGAGCCCCGTTCAGCGCTGGAGACCGCCATGTGATCTGTGCTCTCGGCCTGGGCCCAGACCACGCAGCCCTTGATTGTGAGGCTGCGTGCACTGTGAAGCGCTTCTGCTGTCGACCCTGCGGGCTTGACTCGAGGCCTTCAACGTGGAAGCTGTCCCTCCGCCCTCTGGACCGCGCAACAAGAAGCGCCGTTCACAGAGACCATCGGAGCCTGAGGTCACACTGGAATGCTCGCCGGAGTACATCCTGCCAGCTTCTCTCTCTCCTTCTCCGCCCCTTCCGGACGTGCAGCTGCCGGCTTCGGCCCTCACTGCCGCCGCCGGTCTTTGGCCTGTGGTCAGACCCAGAGAATTGCCTTCACATAAACTGTCTAGACTGTCAAGAGAACACGCTCAAGCGCTTCCTCCCATTCATACGGGACCACCATGTGGTAGTCCGCTCGGACACCATGTCTGTGGTGTCCTACATAAACTGTCAGGGCGGTGTCAGATCCAGGAGTCTCTGCTATCTGACAGAACGCCTTCTCGTATGGTCTCAGCACTTTCTGCGCTCGCTGAGAGCTGCGCATGTGCCAGGCCACCTGAACAACGGCCCAGACAATCTGTCCAGGAACTACGTTCCCCCAGGGGAATGGTGCCTGCACCCCCAAACAGTCCAGTTACTGTGGCGCTACTTTCATAGTATATTTTTTTCCTACTATGAAAGTCAATGAGACCAGAAACTGTCTGGTTACTGATATTCTTCTAAATATCTTCCTTTCTGTTCAGCAGAAGAAAGAAATTCATTAAGGATTAAAACAACATGAGGGTGAGTATATGATGAAAGAATTTTCTTTTTAAAGTGGAGTATCCCTTTAAGAATCTGCCAGCTGCATACAAGTGAATCAGATGTTGGTCATCAAAACATGAAATCTGTACGAAACACATAAACAAATGACACAAAATGTGTATAAATTCTATATGACTTTAATTTGACTAGCATATAATTCAATATAAGAACTTTAAATGATTTATATATGAATTTTATATGAGTTTTATGTATTTCGAGTAATACCATACACATTTGCATACTTTTGTCATGTAAAACTCATATATATCGTGAAACACAAAAGGCGTTTTTCTCCTATAGACCCATAATACACTAAAACACAACATAAATTCACAAAAGACATTAATTTTATTAGCTTGGTGTAATCCAAATCTTTAGAATACATGTGTTGTTTGCAAGAAACAGATCCAAATTCAGCCCTTCATCCAGTGATCTTCATAATTTCTCTCAGCAGAGACAGTAAACGCCAAATCCCGGCATCCCGCGCTCGTGGTGAATTCAAATTCAAAAATTGCACCCGAAGCGTTACGACATGTTTTACGGCAGTGATATCAGACGCTCATTGGCTCTCGCATGTTTCGTCACAGATAGCGACATGCCGTGTTTAATTGGTGTACTACATTTGAAAAGGAGAATCGCGCGCGCCTTCAGAGAGCGAACAGCGAACCGAAACCGGATTAGCGTTTTCATGGATTAATAAATTAAATTCTGCTCTGTAACGTTACCTCATTCAAATATATTATATAGCCTACTGCCAGAGAGGACTGCGACACATCGTCCTGTGAACGACTTTTGGTACTGGTTTTGACATTTTCTCACTAAATAAATGATTGCGATTAAACGTGTAACGTTATGTCTGTTGTTTTTCTTTATAATTGTAACATTAGTTACATAGTTTTAAGAAATGGTTAGGTGTAGGGGTAGGATTAGTGGCTCAAACTATATTTTAATGCTTTATTGTTAATAAAACTGCCATTTCCCTAAACATTATGTTCATTATGTTTTATCCTTTTAATATTGTCTATAAAATGGGTATGTTTAGGTGTGGGAGTAGGGTAAAGGGATCTTACATTTATAATCTATAAAATGTTCTACTATGTTTTCATAATGCAGTTCCATAAATACTGTGAGCCAAAATGTTGAGAAAAAATAAGCTGTTTCCCTTTTATGCAGTCCTCTGGGACTTTTTGCTGTTTAAAAAACAAAACAAACAAAAATGGTTAAATGCAAGTCTATTTTTCACTTTTTCGGTCTAGTAAACAGTAGTTAATGTCTTGAATCTAGTAGGTAAAATGTCTTGAATCTAGAACAGTATTACTTTTGTTGAGCTTACAGTAAGGTAAATACACTTGAGATGATGACAGGATGGTAAATTATGGCTTATTATGGCAAAAAAGCACTGCCTAATATGAGTCAGGAATGCTAACTTCAAGGCATTTTGTCTCAAAATGCCCATTTCCAATCTTATTTCAAGTTGGTGGTGACTTAAATCTAGAACAGTGTAACAATTATAGAACTAAAAATTAGTTAAATACACTTGAAACAAACAGGATGACAAAAGAAAATGCTACTTTTGAGGGGAAAATACTATTTTTGAGCATGACAAGCTTATTATGAGACAAAACATCACAATACTAGTAAAATATAGCTAAAAATGAGTTTTCCCAGCTAATTTCAAGATCACTCGTATCCTTTAAGGCTTAAATATAATGTCTTATTTCAAGAAATCTTACCAAGAGAATTTTCACTTGTTCCATTGGCAGATTTTTTTGCTTATTACAAGCAAATATATCTTGTATTAAATTTTTTTTGCTTATTTTTGGAGTGGCCTTTTTTCCAACTTTGTAGTTGTGTACTTAAAGTTTACTACTCTTACACTTATAATACATTTAAATGAATAATACTTCTTCATAAAATGAACTTGAAGTATACTTATTTTTCGTAAGGGTAGCCAGAAACATTAGTTTTATCCCACCACTGCACTGAATACTTTCCTTGTTTATCAGGTGTTGTTTTCTCTAAGGATAAACAATAAGCATTAACATAACATGTATGTGTGACTTGTTTTGTGTTACTAGTTTGTAGTAAATATACACTTTGATTTGATTAAATGGGTTTGTAGAGGGTTTTATAGATGAGCTGCAGACTGGGGAGGATCAGACATGGAAACTGGTAACAATTAATCAGTCATTTTACTTTGAAGTGAAACATTGTTTATCCCAATGCTCCCAATCTGAAAAGTTTTTGACAGATGTACATTGAGAATTATATACAGTTCGTTGCCATGGTGTGTCAATGAACGTAGACTAAAGTCATTCATGTATTGCTTTAACTTAGGATCTCATACATCATTTTGACTATTTATGTCAGAAAATAAAAATTATTTATATTAAAGGGCATTTAAAATGTTCCTAATATTGTTTTGGGAGTCCCCAACAACAGTTTTACATGCATGCAATGACAAAAAACACTTTTGTTGTCTTATAATATGCATTTATTTTTAACTGATTTGCTCAGCGACTCCCTGATGAATCGTTAAAAGATACATTTTTCAAAACCCCTCCTTTGCGTGACGCTAATCTGCGGTGATTGGTCAATTTGGTTTATGTTAGACCATAGCCCAAAGTTTAGTGGTAAACACCCAATCGGTCATGGTTTGCGTTAGCTCAACGCATAAACATATTGATAAAGCACTGCAGTATTACACCAAGGCTATTGATAATATTGCTCCATTTATTACAAATCCAATATCAACGACAACTATTTCACATATTTCAAAACAATTGACAGCAGAGACCTAACGTTAGTATCTGCGCTGAGCGTACACAACACACATCTTGGTAGTAGATATGAACTGTAGCCACTGACTCTCCACATGCTCGTCCCTGGGCAGTGATAAAATGACGTGAATACAGCACAAGGTTCGGGCTATACTTCTGTGGTAGTAAATATCAATAAGTGGGCGTGGCCCTGTATTTACATAAAATGGTCTGGGCTAAGCCCCGGATGTCCTTCAATGCTGGAAACGCCCCTGGTGGCAGTTAGTCTTATCGACAAGTTTAACGGTAAGTTCATGTTTATACACTTTTGCAGTTTTTACATAAATTGACTGCCTGTGATAATCAACTCAACCTCACGTAAATTAACGCATATAAATTTGATCTGTGCTATAGTTAAATACTGCATATTTACTGTTAAACATGTAGTTAAACGTATTAATGTCATTGTTCAAAACTAATCTTCTTTCTTTAATTGTATTTGACTATTTAATACTTGATGTATTTTCAATACTTTAAAATATAACATGTAGCCTAATAGTTTTAGAACTAATCTTATTTATTCATTAAAACTTACAATATTTAACGTTGCAGCTCTAAATGATTTTTGCATTTAAATTTAATGTGCAGTTTGTTGTCATTGCTTCCAATTTTAACACATTTGTGAATGTCAGTTGACAAGGATTAAAAATGATTATTTTAACAGTCTAAACATGTTCTTCATTATTTCTTAATTCATAGTTTTACAGTAAAGCACAGTTGAAATTATAAGAATAAAACAGCAAAAATAACCCAGAAATTAATTTTAATTTATTTTTTTTAAATAAAATTTCCATCTTCATTTCAATTAAATTAAGTTAAGGGTTAATTTCAATCTTGATTCACAAAACATGTTTTGTTGAATGCAGTTTGCCTTTGAGCACTATTTTTTACTTTTCCTGAGTTAAATTCATTATTTTCTTGCATTCATTAATATTCACTTTTGTGTGCTTATACGAGTATCATTAAACATATCAAATATTTTAAAAAGGTGAATTAAGACGATCCTTTTAAAGTTGTTTTTATCAATATAACGATATTGTGTGAAGTTGTGTGTAAGTCTGTTTTATGTTTTTATTTAACCTTCTGATTCTCTTATAGTTGTTTTTGAGTATTTTTTATAGCCTATTGATATTTTGGTGAAACTGTTTTGCCAATTTCTACTCAGCTCAATCCAGACGGTTGTCATGGGGGGGCCGCCCTGTGGTTGCAGCCGTTGTGTGTGCTGACGCGTGTTAACACTTGACAAGGAGATTTACATGGAAAGAAGCGTAAATGGATGAAGAAGCATAGGTTACTGTAAAGCTTTGTCTTAGTTGGTGCTTATCTTGGCGAAAGCCGAGTACAAATCAGCATAAAGTTTTAACATCTACTCTCGTGTAATGGAAATCATTATTTTACATTGTGAACCGTTTATATAAGTTGTTTTTGAATATTTTATATTGATATTGTATTCTCATTATTTGTTTTTACTCTTGTGAAGCACTTTGAGTTGCATTCCATGTATGAATAGTGCTATACAAATAAATGTTTATTATTATTATGATTATTAGGCTATTACTATTATAAATGACGAATAAAATATGTAGCCTATGTAAAATAAAGGCTACAAGCTATATTGTGACAAAATTACACAAAAAACAGTCAAAAGAAAGATCCCAGTAGTCTATGGAAAAAAAAATACTGAGTGATCACTAATATAGAAATATTTCATAAACCATGTTTTGCCTTCTCGAGCTATAAACTACAAGTCTTAATAATTGATGCTCTTAAGTTTGTGAATGATTAGTAAAATGTTTCCATAGCCTACGTCTACGCAGGCACACGGAAGAAAAACAAACGTTTCTGTTTTATGGAAGTCCTAAAAGCATGCATCGTTTAGATATATATATTTATGTTTATATATATAGTTTATATATCTTTATTTCTCATAATATTGACATAAGTTCGTTTCTCGTGGTCTTAGTTGCGATCACGAGAAAACAAGAAAGAAAAAATAATGAATGGCCTTTTATGCTTCCGAGTTAAAAAACACCTCTCCCAGTTTGAAAACACCCCAAAATGAGGAAACGCCCCCCATTGATTTCCGCGGAGACTGTAGTAACCTAGGTAAAACAGACCCTCCGCCTCCTTCGCTCTTTGAACGTCTTTGCACTTTGAACGTTACATAAGCACGATTATTTGTCAAGTATAGCCTACAGCTTGTCTGGAAAAGTCACGGCTACCTAACGTACGATGGGTTTTGAGGACTCCATTATGCAGACAGTTGAATGCATCAAGTAAGTAAAACTGTGAAACACGGAATGTTTAGAGTTCAGTAATGTTGACGCAGTCTCTTGTTTTAGGTGCGGTTAAACCATTTCCGTCGATGTGCAACTTGCCTAGTCATTTCATACACGTCACCAGATTCCTGCAACTCCACCACATTCTTCTGTGTAATTATTCAGCTGAGTTTTCATTGTTGTATGGACAAACAAATCTTTGCATGGCTATTTTGAGTTTCGTTTCATTCACTTAGCCTAATTGTTTTAAGTAATATTCGTGATTTCAAATTTCCACGACTTAAAAACGCAATTGTTTCAATGCAATGCAACTTAATTTTCATTAAAAATGCCTCATGTCATGATACTCAAGGCTATAAACACTTGTGAAATACCTTAAAATGCAATTTTAATAGAGGAAGTAACTCACCCTGACAACACCTTACTAAATGTGAGACAAAAACAACGACAGCAATGGGTCAAACAATGTCACCATAAGCATTACTGCCTCAGTGCATGGTGGGAAAATGATGATCACAATCATTTTTTTTCCCCAGTGTCGGTCTATTTGAAGTAAAAATAACAAACAAACATAAACCTAACCCACGTGCTATGCTTATTTGCTCACTCATAAAGTAAACTACAGTGATCAAATAAAGGTTGGAATACACTACTTGATTTTTGCATTTTTTTTATTTAAATAGTGAAGTATGATAGACACAGACTCCGATTTATTTCTATCTATGTTGAGTCAATTTTAGAACACATGCTGTTTTGATTTTACATGTTTTCTAGCAATGAGGCGAATGTTTCTGAATGTTTCTGTTTCATATCTTAAAATATGCCAGTGCTATTGTTTTGTCTCGAGATGCACACACAGTAACATCTTTTCTAAGGATTTATAAAAACTAATTGAATCTTCAAATTGAACTAAGGCCCAATCCTGGCTTAATCTAAGACCTGTATGTGAAACCAGGCCCTAGTGTTTTAAAATCTGTTCAGATTGGTAAATCATGTAGTGTATTCCAGCCCTAAATCTTTGGTTATTTTTTCAACATTATTTGTGAACTAACTTACTTCACTTTTAGAGAGACCCTTGGCAACCTTGAACGGTCTCAACTACAGCTCTTGGCACTCTCTTCTGCTGGAGTTGGAGCTCTTTTGTGCTACTTTGCATGGAAGCAAAGCCCCAAAACGATACCAATGGGAGATGGCTGGTGGGGAGCTGGGGAGAAGCCTTTAACTGAGGACAAAACCATTCACAGATTTGTAGTGAAGACCTCGGTGGAAGAGATAGAGGTGGGCACACACCCACCTGAACAGTAATTCTGGGTAAAGAAATGCATGTGGATCAACAGTTCAATAATCAAATAATAGGGTTTTCACATAAATCCCCACAAGATCCTTCTTGTTCGCTTTCATAAATGTGCTAAACATTAATTTACTCAACCACAATATATTTATGTCATCATTAACTGCACTGTTTTCTTCAGGATCTGCACAGACGCATTGATCAAACACGCTTCACGGATCCACTGGAAGATTCCTGCTTTCATTATGGATTTAACTCGTCTTACCTTAAACGGGTAGTCTCTTATTGGAGACAGGAGTTTGACTGGGAGAAGCAGGTGAAGGTGATTAACCAGTATCCTCACTTCAAAACCAAAATTGAGGGTAAGAACATAACCCTTTTAAAGGATATCATTTAACTGACTAGATCAGGGGTTCTCAAAACCTGGCGAGTTTTTTTTTAACAGAAACTTTTAAAATAGAAGCTTACCATACAAGTCATCATCATTCATATCTATCATTGCCTGTCAGTCGCGTTTCCATTATTGCAGATTTTCGCAAATGTTTTGCGCTATTATTGTCTATCGAAACACTGAGGACGGAAGGTGCCCACTTGAAGACCCTAGAGATGTCCCCTACTCAGCTCAATCCAGACGGTTGTCATGGGGGGACCGCACTGTGGTTGCAGCCGTTGTGTGTGCTGACGCGTGTTAACACTTGACAGAAGGAGATTTACATCACCATATGGAAAGAAGCGTAAATGGATGGAGAAGCATAACGTTAGGTTACTGTAAAGCTATGTCTTAGTTGGTGCTCATCTTGGCGAAAGCCGAGTAGCCTACAAATCAGCATAAAGCTTTAACACCTACTCTCGTGTAGGCCTAATTGAAATCATTATCTTTTTTAAACCGTAACTGAAAAACGAAAAGTTAACGGTTGTTGTCTTTTTAAAACGCAAAGTTGAACACCAACATTTTAATTTGAACTGGCAACACCAAGCGCTGCGCAAAAAAGTAAATATCAACAGACTTTTTCAGATTTTTGTTTAAATTAGGCTACTTTTTTCCCCTTTATTAAACATTTAAAATATTCACAAATTAATATGGAAAACATGTCGATTTTACTGGTTTTCTAAGGCCAAATTAGAACATGGAATTTATATTTTTCCCGCAGTGCTGATTGAGAAGAGCCATATAGGCCTGTGTCTCTGGAACCACAGCCCACAGAAAGGTGATTTATAGGTGAGTTATAGGCAAATGATAACAAATGTGTCTGAAAAAACGAGGCATAAGCGAGGCATTTTAATTGTTTATTAATTATTGTTTTCTAAGGGTCGGCTAAAAACATAGCCTATCTCTATCTCCGCTGTAGATGCGCTTTTTGAGAGAAATGCACCTTTCGGATAACATAATCAGAATGTATTAGCTTTCGATTCGAATTTGTTTAAAAGTGGACATTTCAAGCTTAGCCTATAGGCTATATTTTGTTTCAGTTCTCGCGCTCCAGTTCACGGAGATCATGAAAGCCCGTAGGCTACTGATTGTTTTATTTTATTTTACAAAAGCACACTGTTTTCTTGTTATTATGAGTTTACACACATAAAAGTAGTTGCGAATAATGTATTATTATTTTCTGTATGACCAGAAATGATAGAGTAGAATAGTAGACCTATTTTAAGTTGTATCCACTGTTGATAGGAAAATGCAATGTGTTCGCGCCAGCGGAAAAATTTGAAAGGTAATGGAAACGCGGCTATTAATAAGCTTGTCATTAAGTCACACTAAATATTGATTACTTGGTCAACATATCCTTTTAAATTGCAATGGGATTTGTGGTGCTGTTTTCGGCCGCTAAACACCAACGGATAGATTCGATCATTTTTTCAAAGCAATGTAGCCTACAGTTTTAAGTTAACAGTTTTACAGATGTTTTTCAAATGTTATCGCGGCCTGCGGGCCGCACTTTGAGAACCTATATATGGACTAGATAAAAACCTGTTGTAACAAAATAGGCTATGCAATTTTCACGTTACATTTTAAGTCCCGCATCATGCATTCACAAAATGTGTTTAGGTGTATTTCAAGCTGTTCTAGATTGTTGTTGTTTTTTAACATTTTAGTGAAATCCTTTAGGGGGAGAGCGGTGTTGGTTGGCACACTTTTCACTCTCTGTCATATTTCTCAGTCATGCTATATGTTAAAATAGTCTAACCAGTAACAACTGAAAGGTTAAGATCTTAGCTACTCAACAGATACATTTAATGTTCACAAATGATTCCTAAAAATGTTTTATTCATCATTAAAGTAATGTTGTGCACATGTGCCAACCAGCCCCAGTATGGGGGTTAGTTGGCACATGCAATTGGGTTGGTTGGCACAGATGCTATAGTTACAAAGAATGAGGTGACAAATATAAAGAACTTGACCATTTAATTCAAACCAGATGCAGAATAACATTCAACAGAATTTCTGCCCATTTTTAACCAAACCAAAAACAAATACAGTTTGTATAGTATACAGGTGCTGGTCATATAATTAGCATATCATCCAAAAGTTTATTTATTTCAGTAATTCCATTCAAAAAGTGAAATTTGGATATTATATTCATTCATTACACTGATATATTTCAAGTGTTCATTCCTTTTAATTTTGATGATTATAACTGACAACTAATGAAAACCCCAAAAATAGTATCTCAGAAAATTAGAATATTGTAAAGGTTCAATATTGAAGACACCTGGTGCCTCACTCTAATCAGCTAATTAACTCAAAACACCAGCAAAGGCCTTTAAATGGTCTCTCAGTCTAGTTCTGTAGGCTACACCATGACCCAACAATGCAGAAGAGCTGAAGGCCACTATCAGAGCAAGCTGGACTCTCATAACACCTGAGCAGTGCCACAGACTGATCGACTCCATGCCACGCCGCATTGCTGCAGTAATTCAGGCAAAAGGAGCCCCAACTAAGTATTGAGTGCTTTACATGCTCATACTTTTTATGTTCATACTTTTCAGTTGGGCAACATTTCAAAAAATCCTTTTTTTTGTATTGGTCTCAAATAATATTCTAATTTTCCAGATACTGAATTTGGGATTTTCATTAGTTGTCTGTTTAAATCATCACAATTAAATGAAATAAACATTTGAAATATATCAGTCTGTGTGTAATGAATGGATATAATATCCAAGTTTCACTTTTTGAATGGAATTACTGAAATAAATCAACTTTTTGATGATATGCTAATTATATGACCAGCACCTGTATACTATACAAACTGTATTTGTTTTTGGTTTGGTTAAATATATATATATATATATTTTAACATATGTAAAATGCATAAATTAATACATAATTCTGTATAAACTGTATAAAATAACCAATTGGCTATAATGACACATGTGCCAACCAACCCCCAAATCAGTGTGTCAACCAACCCCACCCACATTAGGACACACCTCTTTACTGAAACTATGTATACCACATTCGTGATTTTTTTTCCCAAACCACTTCAGTGGAAATCCCGCCCTGCAGCCGATTTAAAAGTTTTCATTGGTCATGTCAATCACTGTACTGATTGCCTACACCAAACACTGATCCCTAAACCTACCCGTCACTGTAACCTAAACCAATGAAATCGGCTGCAGGGCGGGATTTCCGCTGAAGTGGTTTGGGAAAAAAAATCACGCATACCACATAGCATCACTCATCAGAGACTTTTAAATTTCATATCAAAATATAGCTGATCCTATCTATATCAATTGAAATCCTTACATTTTATATTATCTCTATCTATCATAGTTCTAAAATGTGTTAAGTGGGGAGGAGTTTTTTTTGTTTTAACACAGTAAAATAGAAAAGTTATCCTCACCTCAACAGTTAGTGACAGATCTATGATTTTAGTAAATGGGTGTGTTCAGTTCAAGAGGGCAGTCATTTTGATGTCAGATTTTTGTGGCAGCGCCCTCTAGTTTACTAGAATTGAACTGTGTGCCAACCAACCCTTGACCCAACCAGCCCTGCTCTCCCCCCTACTGCTTTTCAGGTATAGATGTGCATTTCGTTCATGTGAAGCCTGTTCATAAGTCTGGAAAGACAGTTCTCCCTCTCATGATGGTTCACGGCTGGCCTGGCACCTTTTATGAGTTTTACGGGATTCTGCCCTTGCTTACTGAGACGGATTCAAAAGTGGTCTTTGAGGTCATCTGTCCCTCCATTCCAGGCTATGGCTACTCTGAAGCGCCACATAAAAAAGGTAAGTCTACCAACAAGCAACAAGATATAGCAACGGGTAGCAAGAAACTAGACAATACAGTACAACAGTGCCTGCCCCCCTTTTCAGCAGAGCTGGTTCCATTTTTTAACCAGCAGAGCTGGTTCCCAAAAGTTATTAGCCATGAACCAAGCCAATCAGCTACAAGGTATATCACAACACTACAAACTTTGATTTGAATTTTTGAAAAACAGACAAAAAGAAAAAGGCACAAGACTGTGTACGTAACGGCTTTAGTAGGAAAGAAATACATCCCATGAAGCATTGCGAACAACATAATCAAATTAAAAACAATGGAGAAATATAAAACTATTAATTTAAAAATGTGGATTATCGATGTATAATGTTTATAAAAAACAATATATTTGAAGTTTATTGCAAAATATGCATGTATCTATTTTTAGAACTTTTTTTTGCATGTGTTGCTTTTTTGACTTATGATTAGTGTAATTTTTTTACTGTATCATGTAGTTTTTCACCAGAAATTCTGCTGTTAAACACAATAATTAAAAAAAATGAGCTGAAATAATGCTTGCGTACGGCTTCAGCAGAAGCAAATACCATGAATGAACAACCTTGTAGCTCACAGTCTTTAAAGGTTTATAAATTATTGTTCAAAATCAATTTCCCTATGGAGAGTTTTTACTTCCAGAACCCAACTGTTGCACTCTGACCTGAATAACTTGTTAATGACAAACAAATGGCATGATGGCATACAGATAATATACAATCTAAGCATCTGTAAAATGGATAATAGAACTGCTATTCTTTCTATTATTTCATGTGAAGGTTTTAACACTATGGAAGCGGCCCGCATCTTCCATAAGCTGATGGAAAGACTGGGGTTCACTGAGTTTTATGTGCAGGGAGGAGACTGGGGAGCTTTCATTACCAGCAACATGGCCCAGATGAAGCCAGAGTAGGAGTTTCACACCCTTTACTATCCAAATCACTGTCCTTTTTATGACATGAATTCTCGTCAATGTATTATTTGTTACTTTTTCCATGTTTAATTAATACAGAGCAATACATTTTATAATAGTGTTTATTGTCAATTAAAACGTTTCCTATTGCTCTCTTTAAAATAAGGTGTATTCGTGGTCTACACTTGAATATGATCATTGCCAGGACAGACAGCCTTGGACAGCTACTCTCCTTGGTCATTGGTCGCTACCTGCCGTTCCTGGTGGGCTTTACAAAGGAAGATGTCAGACGACTCTATCCTTACATGGAGAAGAATTTATATGATATACTGAGAGAAACTGGCTATTTACACATTCAAGCCACTAAACCGGACACAGCAGGTAGGTAATGCTTGGCAGTTGGCACATTTTATACTATGCTTTTGGGTCATGTCAAATTAACACTTAATTGAGCACTTCATTTATCTAAAAATATTTTTGTGCATTTTGTCATTTCTGCAGGATGTGGACTGAATGACTCTCCAGTCGGATTGGCTGCATATATCTTGGAGAAATTCTCCTCCTGGACAAACTTGGGAAACAGAGACTTGGAGGATGGAGGTTTGGAAAGGTAAAGAGAGTTTAATCACATACAGGTGGAATTATTTTAGCACAGATATAAATAAACACTACCATTCAAAGTAAGGTAATATTTTTTTATGTTTTTTATAAGAAGTCTGTTATGTGTACAAAGGCTGCATTTATTTAGATCAAAAGTACAGTAGAAAGACAATAATATTATGAAATATTATAATTTAAAATAACTGTTTTCTATTTAAATATTCATAAAAATATACATATATTTTTAAATGTAACTTATTCCTGTGATGGCAAAGCTGAATTTTCAGCATCATTACTCTAGTCTTCAGTGGCACGTGATCCTTAAGATATCATTCGTATATGCTGATTTGGTGCTCAAGATTTTTTTTTTTCTTATTGTAAACGTTAATAATGGTTGTACTGTTGAATATTTTTGTAAAAATCTGTAATACTTTATTTTAGGATTCTTTGATTAATAGAAAGTTAAAAAGAAAAGCATTTATTTCAAATGCAACTGTTTTTGTAACATGTCTAATAAATTTAATATCAATTATAGTAACATCAATAATAGTAATTTTCGATCAATTTAATATATCCATTCATTTTTGAACTCGGATGAATAAATTCTAAAAATAAAAGGGTCTAGTTTGTTTTGAATTAAATTATTTTTGTTGCATTGTAGGAAGTTCAGTCTAGACGATCTCCTTACAAATGTAATGATCTACTGGACCACATGTTCCATCATTCCCTCAATGCGTTTCTACAAAGAGAACCTGAAGAAAGACTTCAAGACCAGGGTGGACAGAGTGTAAGTTCATCAAAATTTGTAATGACCCAAAGTGAATACTCATCATATAAGGATGGTCAAAATGTTTGCTTTAACATTGATTTTACAACATATAATATATTACATATAAAAAATATAATTCTTTGCTGCCTATCCAAAAAAGATTTTTATGGCTAAATTGTTTTCCTCCCTTTCCCTGAAAGGACAAGTGTGTTTGTGCCCACTGGCCTGGCTGCCTTTCCTGATGAGTTACTACACTGTCCTAGAGCCTGGGCCAGCTCACGGTTTGCAGATGTGCGTTCTTTCACCTACATGAGCCGAGGAGGACACTTTGCTGCCTTCGAAGAACCCCAGTTTCTGGCTAATGACATCATTCAGTTTGTGGAGAAAGTGGAGAGCAAAGTCCACAAATAACAGCTTTAATCCAGTATCTTAAGAAAAACAAATGCACTGCTCTGGGCTGCGTTTCCAAAAAGCATTGTATGCTTAAATTGGTAGTTGAACAATTGCCACCAATGGTCTCTACGATCAACTTAGGCTTGCTATGCTTTTGGGAAATGCAGCATTGATCGTTTCTGTTTAGTGTTAGAAATCCAAGGTTTTTCAGTGAACCAAATGAAGTTATATAATGATGTTCTGTATAATTTTTTTTTTTTGCATAAAACTCTATAGATGTACTCTTTTTTTTACTGTGTGCTATTAAAGTCTGCAAAGCTTTCAAAAGCTCACCTCCGCTTGCTGAAGAGAAACTTAGTTTCATGGAACATTACAATATACACTACAATCATTATTGTGTCATTTCAATCAGTTTAATGAACTCTGACCAAAGATTGAATGTTCTTTTTTAAGTGAATGGAAATGCAAATAAAAGCAGACAGTACAAAGATATAGCACCAAATGGTAAATTAAGTGTGATTGCATGGTTTTCATTAAGATGTATAATGACAGATTTGGAAGAGCCCCAAAACACATAATTTAAGTAAATTAAAATTGTGTACATTCATCAGTTTACAAAAGCTACTATTTAGCAGATGGTTTTAATTCGTTGTGACATAAAAAATGATACAAATGGTCTAAAAGTGAGTAGCAGCTCAGATTATAAAACAACAGAAAACCACCACTGTACACTGTAAAATAATGTAAAACAGATGGATTAGCTGATGATAATGTAAACATGGCATAAATAATCTGCAGTTATAAAACAAAGTTCACACAGAATTCCTGAATAAAGCATATTTCAAAAAACAATAGCCCATATACTTTTTGGCCAGTCATACAGTGATCCCTGAGAATGGAGTGAATTGTATTCCAACATTCCCTGAAATCTGTTACTCTTTATTCCCTCATCATTTACAGAATCCTTTCAGAGTGACAGGGGCCTGAAACCATATATAGTCCTCCAGGTCTCTCTTACTTTTTTGTAGTTCCCCGGAAAGAGACAAATCACTGGCTATAGAGATGACTTGCCTTTTCACTTTTGTGGGAAATTTAAAATCCACTTTGGGTTTAAACCCAGTCACGCCACAATCCCGGTGCCCCAAAGCCATGACTGTGGTGGTCATGAGACGCACAGACTTGGCATCCGACAACAGGTCAGCCACAAATAGCGTCCGGAAAAGCTGTCTTAGACAGCTTGAGGTTCTTAAGCTGTTTTCGCCGGCCTCAACAGCCAGTGCTTCCATGTTGACCTCATACAGCTCGGTGGGAAGGATGGTAGACCCACCCAACAGAAAAAGCACACAGGGAACATGGCTAAGAGAGAATAGGGCCTCAAGGTGAGCCAGCACCTCATCCAATTCCTGCAACGTCCGCTGGCACCGACGCCAGTCCAAGCCCCCTGATGTCTTTGCAGACCGCCGGTTCACCGTGTCCTCCGTCTGTGAAAAAGAAAGCACAGTTATCATACCAGATACAAACTACAATTCAATTATGAATCAAACACATATGAGGCCTTCTGTAATACCTGAGTATTATAATGCTGCTGTTTCTGCAAGAACACCATTTGATCATATGTCATAGGCATCTGTTGCCGCTGGTAAAGGACACACTTCAGAAGCTCGCAAACTAATCTACAGCAACCATCCTGGGTGATGTGCCCAGGGAAGACGACATTCACTCGTCCTTCCTCTCTCGCTCTCCTGAATATTTCCTCATCAATATGTTGTGCAGGTATTTCACTAGATTCCCTCTGACTGCCAGAAGAACTGGCCAAAGCATTGGTCTGCTGGCAACCTTGAAATAAAACATTTACATGACATTATTAACTTAACTTATTAACTGAAAAGAAAAGGAGCAAAATAAAAATTTCAGAGATTTGATCTGTTTAGTCTGAGGCGAAGACTAGAATAGACAGACAGAAGGGTCAATGATGTGACGCATTTTATTTTTGTCCAGATCTAATAATTAATATAATGTAAACATAAAATAACATTTTAATGATCACAATTATATAAATTTTGTTTAGGTCATATGACATATACCTAATTCATGATATTTGAAAAGTAATATAATACATAAGCAAACATGTATATAAACATCTATAAAGACATACACACACATAAACATATATATATCTGTATATATTATATATATATAAAAATATGTCTGTATATATATACACGTGTGTGTGATTTTTTTACTTATTTGTAACGTTAATCATCTTATTATTTATAACTGCCTCGTATTTACTGATATTTAACTGACTGCTGTTTGATTTTCTATCACAGTTAGTTTTGCGAAGCATAGACAGGAAATGGAACCGTTTATCACCACTTACCTACATCATGATCGTCACCTTTATGTTCAGTTTTTGCATTTGTGGAGATATTTCTGTTTTCTTTGTCCTCTGATGGTTTAAAGGACTCCACACAAACCCTGTCTCTCTCAATCTCACCAATGTTGTCCAGCAGGCACACATTTTCCACCTGAGAATGCGGGGAGGATTCAGGATCATCGACATGGCACAACATGTTCCTTTCCGTTTCTCCGTCAGATGAAACTTGATTGGTGTGAATAAGTATGTCATTGTGGCTTTTGTTAGAAGCTTCGTTGGTGCTGCTGTGTTTGGTGACCGTCATGTTTGCACACTCAACCTCTCTCCTCCTCGATCCCTCTTCCATTTTTAATGTTTGAAACTTTGAATTTACCCACCGGGCACGGCATCATGGGAAACACGGGAACCGGAAATCACGAGAAATGTAATAAGAGTCTCATTCCTTTTTATTTATTTTTTATTTTTATTTCACGTTTTTATATTTAAAAAGTGTTCGGGTAAGATGTTCGTGGCAGAGCAAAATTAGATTTACTTATTTTCTTATTTTCCCTGTACCTTTTTTTGTTTTCTCTTCGGGTTTCAAAGAAGCGGTTATTTGACGCCCTCTGCAGGTTGACTTTTTCACTGTCAGGACCATAGACTAAAAAAAAAAAGGTCAGCACCATTAGGTTTTTGGTCATTCTTTACTAAATGCTATTATGTTATTGCAGGATTGATGGTTATTTGACGGCAATGGAGGTCTTTGTGCATCTAGAAACATTATGTAAACTATCCAGGAGGCATGGAGAGACTTCTGTAGAGACTTCATGCATTACATTCGGGACTTATAGACTTTTACTGTTTTAAGTGCCTAATGTCTTGTCGAATAAACCCTTTTATCAATTGAATATGTACAGAAAATATGATTTATTTCTGTATTTATGGAATAGGGTGATAATGCTAAGATGACAAAATAAGATTTTTAAAAAAATTTATTTATTTATTTTACACATTTTCTTCCAACAAGAGACCTTCCAACAATATATGCAGCACACATTTTAGGAACTCATTTCAAAGTGTGCAAATCGTTAATTAATTCCTCAAAGCAACAGATTCTGAATGTTTTCACAAGAATAATTATATCTCTAGCTATCCTCCTTATGAGAACAGATCAATGTGTCTCATTATGCATGTGGGTTAAAGGCATTTGTACAAATACCACAAACCGGTTGCTACAGATTCACAACGTTACTTTCACAACCAGTAAATCACCAATATCATTTACTAAATAGAGCTAAGGGAACCTAAATTATCCAAAATAATCTTGTGCAGTGGAAGCAAGAACAATTTAACCTCTGTACAAATGTTACAAAGTATGTTAGCATGGATTTCAAAAGGTATAATTATAAAAGTTAGATTGCAAGTTAGTTAGAGTGAGAGTGTACCAGTCGCTAAACTGAAATTGCGTTCGCCAGTGGTAACCATAGGAACAACAGTATCCCGCTAGCACGTTTTCCATTGCAATTTGGGTCACTTTGGATGGATGGATGATATATAGATATAATATTTTATGTCAAATCTGGGGAAAAAGTCAGTCAATAAAGTTGCACATCACTATGCAACTGTATTAAATATGTGCTACATCCCCGCATTACTAGCACGCACGGCGCTCCAGTCTTTTAAAGCTCTTTTACACGCTCCCCACGGTTGCTATCCTACCAGCCCTACAACGCTTTGACGCTCAACCTAGCGCACGTCAAGCGTATGCGCATTTATCTGACTGCCGCATGAAACAGTCCAATCACAACACCACTTCCGCGTAAGAATCGACCAATCACCGAGCTCCGTTTTGCACGCAGCCTCCACGATTAGCGTTAAGATAGGTTGCGTCACGGCACACAGTCTCCCCACCAACTACAATTTGACAGTTTCTCAGGTGAGGAGTCACGCTACCGGAGCTCTTTCACTTTCTTTTGAGTTTCAGCGCGCACATCACTGTGAGCCTGGGGTTGTTTAACTCAAAAACCATTTACCAGAAGCCCTCACACCACGGGACCATGAGCAAAAAGAAAAAGGAGTGGAGAGCGGAGAAAGGTAAGGCTCTTTTGGACTCTGGTCGTGTCTCTTCCGTTTAAAGACAGGATTCATAACGGTAGTGTCTGTCAGGGTTTGACATCCACCGGGTTGAACATGCGGTCACGTCACGTACGTGGCGGGAGAAATGTCTTCTTACAGACCCTCTGTCTCTTGAATCAACAGCATGTGGACAGACGCACACCTTCAGGTGCAGGTGGAGCATCAGTACATGATGCTGTGATCAAGGCCCTGATATGTCCAGCGTTAAATTCTATTTAAATGCAAATAAAATGTATGAATTTGTGTTTAGTCATTTAAAAATGTGCTGACACGTGCGTTTGTTTGGTGCAGCCAGTGAAACACTGTATGATAAAATATTTCCATGAACCTTTGTACCATATGACTGACTCTGTGTGGTGTGTGAACCTGTAACGGGTGAATCCCTGTTTACTGTAAATCAGTTTGTATAAATGCACAAGCTAAATTACAAATTAGAAGGGCTGTTAATGGATTAAAAGTTCAATGAGATGAATATCATGCACTCTGCAGTGGCTCAGTCCTGGTCCTGGATTTTCACCTTCATTAGTAGTTTAGTTCTATTGCCTTAATGTTTTTTAGTATTAGTACTATTACTTTCCAAACGTCATTTGGTTCAGTTATGTTAAACCAGTATTGTAGCTGAACTATACTTGGAGGTTCTGTACTGTTCTATGCTGTTTTGATACAATAATATTTTAGCTTGATTGGAGAACCTTAATGATTTTGTGTTACATCTGAGAAACTTTATCATTAGATAATGACATCATTCGATTAATTTATTTTAAGTGCATAAGCACTCCTATATATTGACATAAAAATCCCCCACCGTGTGACCTGATGTTCACAACAACAGTGTTTTTGACATGTCCTATGAAGTTCCTATGAAGGAGTGTAAACATTAATTTGACAGTGGTGTTACTTTACACACATTAATGGTCTGTTATCATAAATCAAATGCATAATAATATGACAAATTATATAAGATGAGAGCTGTTGACTTGTGGCCTAGTGTATTGCAGTGAACGGACATCAAATGTTTCCTTTATAATATCATTTTATTAAATGAATCGGCGATGATGTCATTTGTACTATTTTAAAATAGCACATCATGAATACACATTGTGCTCATAAAGGAGCCCTTGTGAAAGTGATCTTCATTTGTGTAGCAATAGGGAGTGCAGAAGGATAATAACAGAAAAAATTAATTAATAAATATGGTTGAAAAGGCAGATGTAGGGGGCAGTGAGCATGAAAAATCAGTAGTGTCGGCAGGGGCACTTTGGAGCTGATTTATAACAGGAATACCAAGCTAAAGTTTCATTTTGTCTTGAAAGAGACATTTTTATTTTGGGAGGGTTTTAGAGCTTCTTACATTTTATGTACATGTTAACTTCTTATTCTCACCACATAATAAATAGTAAAGCCAATAATAAGCCATTACAATAAAAACAATATTTTTTTATTTTAATTTATATGAAATAGAGAATTATGGGAAGTAAATTTGCCGCTGCAAAAACTTTTTTTTGTTACTGTCCATTCTATGAAAAACCCTTAACAAAAATGTTGTTATTTTTTACAAGGGAAGGTCGCATTAACTGGAGAAACAAAAGTGAAACTGAAATCGTAGGAACCAACTGTGTAAGCTTTAGTGTAGTGCTAAACTAGTTAATTAAACATGCCTTTATTACAATGAAAGGCACATAAATATTTTTAAATTTTTTAATCATGTCCATGAATGCTAGGTAGAACTGATCACACACACAGTCTGGTTGCATGTCAGGCCTGCAGCTGTATGCTGAGCAGTGTACCCTAATTAGCCTGTCTCTGCTTTCTCACACATACTTACATGGCTGCCACAATTACCACACCAAACAGTACCACTCTGACACGATGCACAGAGCTAGTCGCAGATGTTCCTTTATGAACCCCTCTGATTCAAACCGATTAGCTTTGCTTCACAAGACATACTCTTGTCTGTACTCTATGACTGTATTGTTTCTTCTGTTCCACAGAGCGCTTACTCAGTCTTGGACTAGAGGATAGGCGCAAAGATTATCGGGGAAACTATGTGACGTTGGACAAGATACCCACCTGGGCAAATCATGACAATAATACAGGTAAATACCAAAGCCTTTCTGACATCCTGTTTTTTGACCAATAGCAAACAGGTGGAGTGCTTTGAAAAGCTGTTTAAAAATGATTTGCAATTCTGTTTGATGCTAGTGGATTACACACTTTACCTTCAAGTAGCCCACAAGCTTTTACAATAGTGAATTGTACAGGTCCTTCTCAAAAAATTAGCATATTGTGATAAAGTACATTATTTTCCATAATGTAATGATAAAAATTAAACTTTCATATGTTTTAGATTCATTGCACACCAACTGAAATATTTCAGATCTTTTATTGTTTTAATACTGATGATTTTGGCATACAGCTCATGAAAACCCAAAATTCCTATCTCAAAAATTTAGCATATTTCATCCGACCAATAGAATAAGTGTTTTTAACACTCATCCAGAGTGTTGGGTCTTGCGTCTCTCAACTTTCTCTTCACAATATCCCACAGATTCTCAATGGGGTTCAGGTCAGGAGAGTTGGCAAGCCAATTGAGCACAGTAATACCATGGTCAGTAAACCATTTACCAGTGGTTTTGGCAGTGTGAGCAGGTGCCAGGCCGTGCTGAAAAATTAAATCTTCATCTCCATAAAGCCTTTCAGCAGATGGAAGCATGAAGTGCTCCAAAATCTCCTGATAGCTAGCTGCATTGACCCTGCCCTTGATAAAACACAGTGGACCAACACCAGCAGCTGACATGGCACCCCAGACCATCACTGACTGTGGGTACTTGACACTGGACTTCAGGCATTTTGCCATTTCCTTCTCCCCAGTCTTCCTCCAGACTCTGGCACCTTGATTTCCGAATGACATGCAAAATTTGCTTTCATCCGAAAAAAGGATTTTGGACCACTGAGTAACAGTCCAGTGCTGCTTCTCTGTAGCCCAGGTCAGGCGCTTCTGCCGCTGTTTCTGGTTCAAAAGTGGCTTGACCTGGGGAATGCGGCACCTGTAGCCCATTTCCTGCACACGCCTGTGCACGGTGGCTCTAGATGTTTCTACTCCAGACTCAGTCCACTGCTTCTGCAGGTCCCCAAGGTCTGGAATCGGTCCTTCTCCACAATCTTCCTCAGGGTCCGGTCATCTCTTCTCGTTGTGCAGCGTTTTTTTGCCACACTTTTTCCTTCCCACAGACTTCCCACTGAGGTGCCTTGATACAGCACTCTGGGAACAGCCTTTGTTCAGAAATTTCTTTCTGTGTCTTACCCTCTTGCTTGAGGATGTCAATGATGGCCTTCTGGACAGCAGTCAGGTCGGCAGTCTTACCCATGATTGCGGTTTTGAGTAATGAAACAGGCTGGGAGTTTTTAAAAGCCTCAGGAATCTTTTGCAGGTGTTTAGAGTTAATTAGTTGATTCAGATGATTAGGTTAATAGTTCGTTTAGAGACCCTTTTCATGATATGCTAATTTTTTGAGATAGGAATTTTGGGGTTTCATGAGCTGTCATGATCCAAAATCATCAGTATTAAAACAATAAAAGACCTGAAATATTTCAGTTGGTGTGCAATGAATCTAAAATATATGAAAGTTTTTAATTTTTATCATTACATTATGGAAAATAATGAACTTTATCACAATATGCTAATTTTTTGAGAAGGACCTGTATACCGTTAATGTTTGGGATCAGTTAAGTTTTTTTTTTAAAGACTAATGCTTATACTCAGCAAGAATACTTGCTGAAAAATGTATCACAGTTTCCACAAAAATATTAAGCAGCTGTTTTCAATATTGATAAAAAATAAGAAGTGTTTCTTGAGCAGCAAATCAGCATATTAGAATTATTTCTAAAGGATCATGTGACACTAAAGACTGGAGTAATGATGCTGAACATTTGGCTTTATCAGTACAGGAATAAATTTGATATTAAAATATAATAAAGTTGAAAAAAGTTATTTTAAATTATATTATTTCACAATATTAATGTTTTTGCTGTGTTTTTGATCAACTGTGCAGCCTTATTGGTGAACATGAGGAACTTGTTTCAAAAACATGAAGACAAATCTTTTGAATGATAGTGTATGTCTTGGTGAATAGCTTTAGAGCTCTTTTATAGTATTGAAGTTGCAAAGTCATTCTGGAAGAAGGTACTGGTTGTTTCATGTCCTTCATTCCCAGCAGACATCAAAGTCACTCTGCATGCAAGTGACATGCTGCCCTTTTAAAAAGAAAAGGACACATGGATCAGTGTGACCCTTACAGCTCAGATATCATGACTAATTTATGGATGAACCTGCCAAAATTTTGAAAAGGTGTCAGCCGCCGTCCCTTTCATAGCACTAACAATCCTGCACAAACATAGGCTAAGATAGTTGAACTAACCTGACCTAAGCTTATTTTTTTATAGATTTATTCGAAGGTTTCCCAAACTAAACAGAACAGAAAGACATGATCGTGTTAAAGTAAACTAAATAGCTTAAATGCTGTTATGCCCCCCCCCCCCATTTATTTGATCACTAAAACCACATACAGAAGTCTTAGAATATCAAACATCTGAATCTATTGTTTCCTGTTTTAAGACCAGAGTTTGCATAAAAACATAGATTGGTCTACAAAAGACTCAGTCCTAAAGGGATAGTCCACCCTAAAATGAAAAATGCCTTATGCCATTTCTTTTATGCACCACAAAAAGGAGAGTTTGTAAAAAATGTCAGCCGCTCTCGCTCGTCCATTTAATGCCAGTGAAAAGCGACCAGCATCAAACTTTTGAAAAAAGACGCAAAAGTATCACAAAATGATCCCATGCCGTATATTCCAAGTGGGCTTTAGAGTTCACTCCGACTTAATTTTCATTTTAGGGTAAACTATCCCTTTAACATAATGGCTGTGTTTATGCAACTAGCTCAAGAAGATCAGGAATAGTTTTAAAGGGATTGAAAAAAAACATTGTCATTTACTTGCCCTCATTTCTAAACCTAATTAGTCTTGTGAACCAACAGATTCACCAGTCTCAAAAGTGATTTGTTCACAAATCTGATATTCTACTTCGCTCATAAATGCAGCAAGGGTTTCTGTGAATGGTGACTGACTTTTTCGTTTCACACACACAAGAGTACCATTGACTTCAGAAGACTTGAAAAATAGTGCAGTAGCCTTTAATAGTGCTAAGTGTTTTTTGGTTTCAGTCCATTTTTTTTTAAAATTCCATAAAGATCACATTTTCTTGTGTTCAACAGAAGAAAGGAGGTCACATGGGTTTGTAAATGAAGACTTCTTTCTTGTTCACTCAAAAATACAAAAGCTATGTTTTTTACATTTGAAATGTAAGGAAATGTTCCTGAATTTTATTTTCTGTGTTATTCATCTTACTTGTTTTGAATGCAAAAAAAAACAGGAAAGCATGAATTGCATGTTTTTGCTGCGGCACAGTGTGAAACCGGTTTCATAGAAAAAGTGCAGCGCAAACACAGTATTTTATTATTACTTTAACACACATATATAAAATACTTTAATATACTCATTCTTGAAATGTAACGTTATTTGTTTTCTCACATAATGTTCTAGAATTGACAAGGAAAGTGCTTGCTAATTCATTTAAAGAGACAGGGTCACATGTAGCCACAGTACCTGTACGGATATGACCCAGAATAGATCAGGATTCCAGCTTATCCAGCATAAGGGACAGCTCGGAGATTCTGGATTTCATCTGTGCTACAGATGATTCAGTGAAACAAGGCAGAGGAACTCTGCTATCACACTCTTCATGTCTCACAACTTTGTTAACAGGACTCTCAAAGCAATGACACTTACTTTAAGTACTCTACTGTATCCTACTGCATTCGTGTCAGCAGTGCCTATTTATAACATATACAATATTGTTATTATAGAAGTAATGCGCTATTTGTTTTAAAATAAAATATCTGTGCAGTGGTGGGTGAAGTGAGTAAAAAATGCATTTGCAAACAATAGTTATTTGCACTCATTGTAAATAGACACTAGCTATCCATCCAAAGTTGCAAATTTAACTTATGCGCAAAATTGAAATATTTGATAAAACATTTGTGAATAAAGCATTGTTTCCATCCCATTTGTTCAAGAGTACAAAATAGTCACTTCCTGGGAAATTTGGGCAAAGTATTTGTTATAAAAATTGAATTTGCTGTAATCGGGGAAGCCACTGTTGCTCTTTTATCCTATATCACAAATGACTTGCACCTTTATCTTGCTTTCGGAAGCCTGATGTTTGTGAACACCGTCGTGTGAGACACTTCTGGGAGGGAATTAAACCAAATCATTTTGATGACGGACTTTGGCTCAGGCATTTCAGAATAAATAAAACTAATTTAAAAAAATAATTATTTTATGTAGTAATAGACTGAATGCCACTGATGCTTTGCATAAGGCTTAACGTATTCAACCCTAAACAGTTTATTTTCATAACCTTTCTTGGTTTGTTGTCCTCTGGTGAGGAGATTGACTTGTTTTCATTTAAAGGTGAAGTGTGTAATTTCTGCTCTAGTGGCACCAAACAGAATTGCATACTTTTTTTATTATTATTTTTTTTAATGTTGGTCAGTTTACATAATTTCCACTCCAAACTCATGCAGTTGGTTTTACTGTGTTCTTCTGGTCGGGATGCTCAAAAAGTAGAGAATGTTTGATGGTAAATTTTGTTGTTCTGTAGCACTCTTTTGGAGGGAATCAACCTACAAATACTCTTAGTTTGAGCTTAGTTTTACATATTGAGCTTAGCTTAACATATTTATGCAGTTTAAAATCCATTCTGTAGAATTCTATTACTTTTAGTCTAAAATGAGTTGTGGAAATGTGAAAATCATCAGATTCTGTGTGGGCCTATTATTTAAAAAAATAATAGGCCCACATAATGTTTTAAAAAAATACATATACAAAAAACAACAACTTCTTTTAAAGTCCTCTGGCTATTTTCATCTTTAGTTCTATAGTGAGAGGATTTCGGAAAATGCTAAATTAAACACTTCCGTTGATTTGGATGTGGTTTGTTCCTTGCACATCCTGTGTGTGCTCCACCAAATGGCTATGCCTTGTGCCAGCAGACCTGGAGATGAACTGACAGGAGCAGAGCTGGTCCTTTCACATTAGAGCCGGAAATTTTCTCTGGCTCTACTAATCTAAAAGGACAGTCTGTAGGATGTGCAATGGGTAATTTCTCAAATAAGCGTAATGAACACTGCTTCTTTTAGCTTGCAAATGTTAATGTCTTTTTTGCATATCATTTGTCTGCAGCCTATGGCATTAAATAGAGCTGACCGACTGGCCAATGCCAGCAGTTTGAGACCTGATGGTTTGGACGCTCTATTCGTTGGATTACTATCTGTTCTGTTAACCCATATGCATAGTGTTACATGCCAGCACTTTAACCAACCAGATCTGATTTCATTGGTTTCTACTCCGTACTGGGAGCTGGTAAAAGGTACTTAAAAAAGGTGATTTTTTTTTTTAATAGATTTACTTGCACGCCTTTTCTATAGAGAAAGCCGGTTCAAATGTGCAGTGTTCTGTCAGGTTTGGCATTTGATGCCAAAAGGAAGAACTGAGATTTCTAGAGTTATCAAAAAGCATTTAACGAATAAATAAAGATTAGATAAATCTAAGTGAGTCCATGAGATATATTCTTTTTAAATATGTATGTACAGGGGTTGGACAATGAGACTGAAACACTGGCCAATATTTTGTTGGAGGTTTCACACCTATACAGTATATGCGTGGCCTGGTTGCCAATCTTCACTGATTTTACATTTCATCAGTAAGAGCAGATTGTGAATGTTGAATTGGCAGAGCAATAGCACAGCTGTACATATTGCAAGAATCCACACAATGTAATGGGAGACATATCAGAATTCAAAAGAGGACAAATTTTTGGTGTGTGTCTCACCAAATGTCTTTCTGACTGTACAGCAGTACTACAAGCAAGTAGTCAAAATCTGCATGATTAGGGAATCCAGTATTTAATGAGCTTGAAACACGGACAACTTTATGAGTGACATGAACAATATTTCATTAACTAGACGAAACACTTAAACTACTCTAACATACACATGCATACAGTTTACTAAGGGAAAGAGAGCTGAAGCAGAATACAGGAAAACAAGAAGTAATAGCACTGTTTGAAATTCAGCAGATCAACAGCCTTGATCCAACCATCAGTTTAGTTCTAACCTAACACGCCCTTCTTAAAAAGGGGTAAGGATTCTTAATGTACACTGACGTTGACAGTTTGATAAATGCAAGTTAATTTTAATCTTTGTGTGCTAAAAATGCACATAAGTCCCTGTAGAGATAGCAATACACATTCTCCTTTTTTGCCAAATAAACAAAAGCATTTCATCAATGTCTTCTCTCTTGCTGTATCAAAATGTCACCTAGCTTTCCTCAGAGATGGTCTCAATAATGTGCTTAAAGTCAAGTCAAATTAAGTTTGTGCATGATTACATGTTATACATTTTTTTTTTAATACTGTATCCTGAATTGTGGATAATTAAGCTATAGCCTATATCATATGCTGAAGTACATTTCTGGAGTGTTAAAGATTAAAAGAAAAAATAACAACAAGAACCGTACAGAACCGAAAACCGTGACCCTAAAACCGTGATATGAACCGAACCGTGGGTTTTGTGAACCGTGCCACCCCTAGTGCTTTCACACTAGCACTTTTGGTGCGCACCCGGGTTCGAATGACGTCAGAGTTCGGTTCGTTTGGATGATGTGAACGCTGTTTTCTGAACTCGGGTGCACACCCACGAACCGTAATAGAGTCCGCTTAAAAAGGGTGGTCTGGGGTACGGTTCATGTGAACTCCAGTACGGTTCGCTGCTGATACGAACGCAATCGTACCAAATCGTGAACGTGAACCGCTATTGATGACGTATAATGTGGTCGACAGAACAGTCATCAGTCGCACACGCGTCACTTTCAAGATGAGCGAAAAGGGTTTACTTTGGTCATCAGAAGAAATTGAAACCTTGTTAGATGCATGACGTAAACAAAACCAAAGGTTTAAAAAAAAGAACAAATGTTAAGCGAGCAATTCTATCCATTTTGACGCCTTTTCATTCATATCGGTTACCAAGCAGCACGATTACGCGCCAGCTGCAGCTTGATGACGCACAGTATAATACTAATGCATCACAAAGTTAGCTTAATGTAAATTAACAAATGGGGGATGACGATTGGAGTTTATAGAGACTAAACATGCTAAACTTGATTTTGGTTAACCATTGTATGCAAGTCTGAAACATTAATCCAAAAGAGTTGAATTAATACATAGGCCTTGGCCAAACTACATAAAAGGAAAATCATGAGATGGGAAGATTAGATGCATGTTTATACATTTCTCTAGTGGTTATATATAGAATATATATGATTAAAAGGTTTTATTTCTCCTTCTCAGCAAGAATTATGTGAGAGTCACAACTCTCTCTAATGTGTCCTGTAACAGGACACTGGGTTCTGCTATTGTGCTAGCTTCATTTGGGTTGTTAGTTTTGGGGTAAGTTTCATAGACCTTTATTGGGAGAGTGAGTTGGCTGGTTTATTCATTAAATATAATCAATAATTTGTGCGTGTCTGATTGGTCCAGATGCTACTGTCCCAAATGTCGGTTTCATTGGTGCCAACAGTGGAAATCTTGGGCTGTGGACAAAGTGAAACATAATTATTCTCTGAGTCCACATTCAATTCAATTTACATTGATTGTTGTATAGCGTATATTGTTGTATTCACAATACATATTGTTTCAAAGCAGCTTTACAGAAAATGTCTACACATTACAATTTAAAGTGATCTGTTATCAGAGTAACGTACAGAGTAATGTATTTGAGAAATGTTCATATACAAATCATGCAGTTAACTAACAATGTATTAATTTACGGCAGAAACAATGAGCTCATTGAAGTAATAATTAGTTGTGAACATAATTACAATACATAGAAAATTTAGCATTGGCGCATGTTGATTTAGAGTCTGATCTGAAGTCCTCCCAGGAGTTGGCGCTGTCTCTTCACAAGTGTTGGTCATCTGAAATCTTTGTGAGATGCTGGATCCAGACTGGAGCTAACGTACTCTCTAGTTACCTCGGGATGGGCATCCCGAGATAAAACAGAAAAGCAAATGGAGAGTAATTAGTATAGCTGCTGTTCATAACATTAAGCAAATATAATCATGTGCATTTGATCTGATCTAACTGATCTAAATGTTATGAGATGTATTATGTGAATACTTGGCTGAAGAGATGTGTCTTTAGTCTAAATTTAAACTGGGAGAGTGAGTTTGAGCCCCGAAAATTCAGAAAGACTATCCATCCCTGTCTTTCCCACATCCTTTCCCAAAAAGGCTTTACGTACCGGACTGTTGTGTAACCAGAGTGAAGCACGGGATGAATCAGTGATGTTTTGGGATGCAATATCATGGCACTCCTTACTGTGCTTGATGGGCTGCCAAGGACTACCGAACCATTCTGGAGGACCAAGTGCACCTAATGGTTCAAACATTGTACCCTGGCCTGAAGGGGGTGCTGTGTATCAGCAGGATAATGCTCAAAATCCCTCTGACCACTGTGAAAGACTTGGATCTGTCATTCTCTAAATTAATTGATGTGGTATTGGTTGCAAAATGAGGCCCTACATCATACTAAGTTATTGTGGTCTTAAACCAAGTGTGTCATTTTCATGGTGTGTAGACTCTTAAGAAAAATGGTTCTAAACTGTACCAAATTAGGGTTCTCGGGCTTGTAACAATAGCAGAACCCATTTTGGTGCTAAATGGAACCCTTTTTCCAAGGTTCCATAAATAACCATGCTTTGAAAGTCCTATATAGGACATTCATGGTGTTATAAATGACCTTTTCAATGATATTTATTTTCATTAATAATAATATGAAGATGCTAATATTATTATTATTCATATTAATATTATTTTTCATAAATTATTTATTAATATTGTTTTTTTTTTTTAGCCCTCTGTCTGTCTGGTTTTATATCTTGTTGCCTCTATTTGGGTTTTACATTAAAAACAAAAACATGTAAATTAGAAACTTTTATTTTTAATTGACATGGCAGATTGTAGCAAAAATGACAGTGCTCTTACAACAGAGGTTAGCTGAATACATTAATAAATAACAATCGACATTGAACATGATATAGATATAATGAAAACTAAGTTCCAGTGAAATTTCTTCACAATCCCCTATGATGTCTTTACGTCCTTCATTATGTGTGTATTCTGAGTAGCAGTTTCTCTCTGTAGATGATGAGGTTATGATACGTGACAGCATCTGAAATATACAATTGAGTTTAGAGTTACTTTGTGTATCTTCCATTATATTTTGTAAAAACAATTATGGTAATGAAGTCCAAAATTAGCTAAAATGAACCATATGAGTCCTTTACCATGTTAAAAAGAGAAAGTGATATAAAGTCATGGTATCCACATTATTACTTCGCCCCATGACGCTTTGCGCGTATAATGTGTGAAACTTCCGTTAAGCTGTAAACAATCAGTGAAAGACTTGCTTTATGGACACAATAATTATATATATATATATATATATATATATTTTTAAACTGTGTACAATGACATTACATTATTCTACTCACCATTTAACCATTGAACATTAAAATAGTAAAAGCATCAACTTTCAACACACCATGAATAACCCCAAAAGCGTGAATCTTTCCACAGCAAAATCGGACGGTTAAATATCACTGTGGTAATTTGTATTATGTAACATATGTTGCCTTAAAAAAATAATAAATAAATAAAATTACTTCAGCATTGCATGATACTATTTCAAAGTGATTTCAGTCATTTTGACACAGATATTTTATCTACCTGTGAAAACAAACCTGAAAAGAGCGTGAGGATTTGGGGAGAAAAAAAGAGATTCTTCGTGCATTCCAGTGAATTATTAATGGCATACATCGTAAATTAAATCGGGAGAACAGACCACACATGTGCAGTACATGTTGACCTTTTTTTAGCAGAATGCAAAAGGAAAAAATTAAATAATCATGAGGAAAAGAATGCAGTGACTGAAAAGAGCTCTTGCCATATATATTCTTGTTAACATGTCACATTAAAATACCAAGTGTTACGTTATTCTCATGTTATTCTTAAATAAAACATGAAAAAAAATTGATAGCTCATTGAGTCAAAATGACAGATAAGCTTAAGGGCAACCTTATGATTTGAAATGATTTGTTTCAGTCTTTTTGAATGGAAGTTCCCCAGACTGGAAGTGCCACCCATAATTCAAAACGCATAATTTTTGTGACTGGGTATGTTTAGGCATAAAGTCATAATTAAAAAAAATCAAACAAAATGGATCATAAATTCAATATCTCTGTTACTTTGTGGAGAAGAGAAGATGAGTATCCTTAACTTAACAGAGCTGCTCACACATACATGTTCTGTTAAACTAAAAAGAGAAAAGCCATGATTATGTTTCAGGCAGTATTACAGGTCAGAAGTCAGATTGGATCGGAACATTATATTATAAAGTTTATCTGGTTGAAGATCGGAGTCATCAAGCGTGTATGGGGACGAGTTTTTAAGGGATCAGTGCCGATGGCTGTCGTGTCGATGAGGCCTTCACAGGGGAGAGTCAAGTTGACAAGCTCTGCTGACACTTCAGGGATGCGTTGAGGTCATGTCCAGGTGCAGGTCCACCATCTAATCTGTATACGGCCCGAATATGGCTGATTACAGTAAACCTTGGAATAAACAGAAAGACTAAAATTAGTGTAGATGCCATTCTTTTTATGAGGTAGCGAGTACATCAGATGTTATAGGAAGTGTTCCTGGTTCTGGCTGACCTAATTTATGCAGCTGAATAATTATTTAACTGATTTGAATTATAGGAATGTGTATGCAAGGTTGAAGTGTTTTTAATCTTGATTTAAACTGACAGAGTGTGTCTGCTTCCCGGACAATGTTAGAAAGATTGTTCCAAAGTTTAAGTGCTAAATAGGAAAAGGTTCTACCGCCAGCAGTCGATTTTGATATTCTAGGTATTATCAACTGGACGGAATTTTGAGATCGCAATAGACGTGAAGGACTATCATGCATTAAGAGCTTGCTCAAGTACTGGGGAGCAAAACCATTAAGTGCTTTGTAAGTAATCAGCAATATTTTAAAATTTATACGATGTTTAATAGAGAGCCAATGCAGTTGTTGAGTGTTGACAGAACCGGGCTAATATGGTCGTACTTCCTGGTTCTGGTAAGAACTCTAGCTGCTGCATATTGGACCAGCTGTAGTTTGTTTATTAAGCGTGCAGGGCAACCACCCAGTAGAGCATTACAATAATCTAGCCTTGATTTCATGAACGCATGAACTAATTGTTCTGCATTTGTCATTGAGAGCATATGACGTAATTTAGATATATTTTTTAAGATGGGAAAAATGTGGTTTTATCGATATTAGACACGTGACTTTCAAATGAAAGTTTGGTATTAAAGAGCACACCCAGGTTTCTAACCGGCTGCGAAGACTTGACAGAGCAGCCATCAAGTGTTAGACAGTATTCTTGGTTATTGCGAGAGGAAGTTTTTTGTTCAATAATTAGAATCTCTGTTTTTTCAGAAGTAAGTAATAGGAAATTACTAGTCATCCATTTTTTTATATCAGCTATGCATTCCGTTAACTTTGTGAATTGGTAAGTTTCGTCTGGGCATGAATATAGAGCTGAGTATAATCAGCATAACAGTGAAAACTAATGCCATGCTTCCTAATGATATCTAAATAGAACTGTAACTACAGGTAAAGAACCATCTTTTTTAAGAGTGTACCCTTACACTAGCATTCAAAGGTTTAACATCGGTAAGCGATTTTATTGTTTTTGAAAGAAGTCTCTTATGCTCAAATAATCTTTCTATTTTAATACATTTTAAAATATAATCTATTCCTGTGATGACAAAGCTGATTTAGTTTTTTAGCATTCATTACTCCAGTCATCAGTGTCAAACAATCCTTCAGAAAATTATCAGTTGAAAACAGTTGTGATGCTTAATATTATTGTGGAAACCGTGATGCAGTAGATGGGCACAATTGATATTAAACAAATCAGTCAAATTTGTCCAAACGTTCTGCTGGTAGTAGTTAGGAAGTTTTGCACTGAAAATTCTAGTGATCGACCGATATTGATTTTTTATAACCGATACCGATATCGATTATTTGCATGTTTATGTGCCCGATAACCGATATGCAGAACCGATATTTATTTACTGTTGACACAATTATTACAACACAAATGAACTGAACAAACCATTTTATTTATAAAAATCACTCCCTCCTATATATATATATAATATAATATAATCAATCCCTCCTATAAAATATATAAACATAAAACTTTATATTTATACACAAATAAATAGAGGGGTCTGAGTCCAAAAAATAAAGTGCCTTTGTTTAAAAATAAAAGCTTTGAGGTAAAAAATATAGCACAAAAATTATTATAACATACTGGGGGGAAAAAATCTAAATTACATGAATTTTAGTAGCTATTTTAGTATTGTAACTTAATACTCCCACTTAAGCAGAACTAGGTTGTAGTGTAGAAAACCGAGTCTTTCAGCATTCTGCTGTAAGCCTGCTTCGTTTGTTTTCATAAATGGTAAATAAATCAAATTACAATAAAAACATTTATATTATTACATTATATAATTTATATCTAAATTATACATATAATTTATAAGCATCAGCAGCAACAATGTTAACAATAGGCAAAATAAATGTTAAAAGTCCAATGTTTTCATATGGAGAAAATAATTGACAGGGGAGTCATTTTAAACAGTTTTAGAAGGTTTATGTGCCGTTTAATAGGTTTAAACTAAGAGTGAGGAATAATTCACTGGGTAATATTAATTCACTGAATAATATTAGCTGGAATTTAACATTGTCAGGAAAGTAACAAACAAAACAGCATATACATCATTGCATTTTCCAGCTAGTATGTTATTAATTATTAATAATATTGTCTCTAGATCATGAAATGCTTTCTGACAAAGTGCTGTTTATCTATGCATTTTCACAGAACTATATATGGCCTACTCAACCGCGATCGCGCGTGCAGATAATAAATAATTAATTTCCATAAAGCGATATATTTAGATGTTTATTAGCGAAATAATCGCTATGTAGCAAATGATAATATAATCTAGGGTGTTTAAACAAGATAATCTTGTCAAAAGTTTCATTCAGTGGCCGTGCTTGAGCATTCCTGATCATCAACCCAGTGAGTGCTCAGCAATATGAACAAACTTTTTTTCGAGACTAATGGTGAGCAAATACAACAGATAGAGCATTAAATTCAGCGCTTTTATTTTCAACATGCACTCATTCATGTCTGTTTTATTTAATTAATGTAAAGTTACGTCTTTATTGGGGCAGGCCATGACGGATTAGCCTACGCAACGTGGCTCAATGAGTTCGTCTCAATTTTTTAGAACCAAGCTGCATAAACTATATCAGGCATTTAGCCTGTCTCGAATTTCATTTCTGCATGCCTGTTATGTTAAATAAAGTTGAATAATTAAAGCAAAGCAAGTTGAACATATACTTTACCTGTGCACAGAGTTGTTATTGACTGATCTCCTCAGACGCGGGCTGCAATGGCGGAATTCTCAAAACGGCCACAAGATGGGGCCGTTTATCGGCAAATCCGATATTACAAAACCGATTCCCGATTATGGGAAAATGCTTAAATATCAGGAAAAATATCGGTAAACCGATACATCGGTCGATCACTAGAAGTAGGGCTGAAACGATTCCTCGAGTTACTCGAGTTACTCGATTACAAAAATTCCTCGAAGCAAAAACTCTGCCTCGAAGCCTCGTTAAATTCCTATGTAAAATGTAATTCACTATACACGGATCTATACTATAGCGCGTGATAAATTTTGAATTTATTTGGCACGATGGCGGAGAGTAAAGATGTCCATAAACGGCATAGAATGTCTAAAGTTTGGGATCATTACATACTTAAAAAGGAAGAGAACAAGGTGCAATGTGTCTACTGCGAAGTAGACCTGGCATACCACAACAGTACGACTTCAATGATTCAGAATCTGAACCGAAAACATCCACTCCATGCTCTCACCAAGCGTCACTGGAACATAACCTAATGGTGTGTTCACACCGAACGCGAATAGAGCGTCAAATAAGCGTCTATCGCGTTTAGTTAGACGCTTAAACATTCGCTCGAGTTAAAATTTTTCAACGTGCGCGGAAGACGTTTGCGTCATTCGCGACGCCCGGCAGGAATGATGCGTCTATTGGCGTCTTTGCACTGACTTTGTATAATCTACTCGCGCAAATAATTAAAGTTGCGTTCGGTGTGTGAACCCCTTCACTTACACACACAGGCATACACACACATGCACCCTCGTCTCTCTCACGCGCCAGTCAGATCAATTGCGGCAATGCATCACACATCACATATGCTTAAACTTTCATGTAGCCACGCAACAATAATTTCAGCATGCATTCACTCTATACACCGCGACGTGATGGAGGAACAAATATTGTATTGCAGTCTTTGTGAGACCTTGTTTGTATGTCACGTCTTCCAAATAGTTACAGACAACAACAAAAAATGAAATTCCCCAGCCTGCTTCGTACTTTTGGGGAAGCCAGTATGGCTACCAAGTAATTGAGCATAGAACATTGTTGGCACTTATACTAAATGGGTAAAAATTGCAATAAATAGGCCTAGTTTTGGAGCCAAATGTTGGAGTTGGAATAAATTTTTTTTGTTTGTTTTTTGAGAAATAAAAGCCAAATGCTTGATCATTTTACAGCCACATAATTTTCGTTATGCATTATTTGTTTTAGTTGTTTAAAAACACAAAAAATTATCCGATTACTCGATTAATCGATCGATTAAGTGCTAGATTAATCGATTACAAAAAGAATCGATAGCTGCAGCCCTAACTAGAAGATTCTTGTCCGCACAAAGCGCAACAGCATATGTCAGAGTACGTTCACCCACCAGGCCATGTCTCTGACAAAGTCTATTTGTTTTAAGACATGTGGCCACATGTTCTCTACTCTTCTTAATGTATATCATTTAGTCCGGTTCCATCTTTCAAAACTTTAGTTTTGAGTGATTGCAGAGTGAATACTGGCAAGTACAGTGTTGTAAGACCTTTGATAAAACCGTTTTGTTCTGATCAATATCGATAGTCAACATGCAGTTGAAATGGTAGCTCTTGTGTAACTTAACTTTACTCTATCGTTACCTTACAGCTACTGAGGAAGAAGAACATCAGTCTTTCCCCTTGGCTGACAAAGTGACTCTGTACAAAGGTGACATCACCATCCTGGAGGTTGATGCCATAGTGAATGCTGGTGAGTTTGCTGATTCTGATCAATTCTCACAGTTTTAGTACATTAGCAAGGCAATTAGTGCACAATTATTGCTCTAGGATTTTTATTTCAAGTTTATTTTAGCGTTTGCTTTTAGCTGAACGGTTTGCATAGTCTTTGATGCACTTTCCATTTGTCCTTGCCTGACCTCTAGTGTCTATAAGTGGTACAGGCATGAGTACCGGGTTTTCTTCTTCTTTTTTTTTCTTGTTTATGCTGATGCATTCTACAGGATGGGATGAGAGATTCCTGCTTATGTATATTTATTTCTGTACAGTGTGGTTCTCTAAAGTGGATTTTCCTGTTTATTTTCTGTTTTTAACAGTTCTGTATTGATTTGCCGTGAATGGCCTTTCACAGGAATGCTGCGTTTCCTTTTCAGGATGAAACAGGAAACCAAGAAACAAACTTGTAAAAATGACTTTTCCTTTTGTTTGCAGGGTTAGATAGTATTATCTGTCTCTCTGGCTTGTTAGTTGTCTTGTCATATTGCAAAGATCTACTTTGTGCCCATTATTGCCTCTTTAGTAAAAAATCTATCAGTTTGTTCTGAATGAAAAGGAGTAGTTTTTTAGTAGATGTTCTGCAGAAATAGATGCGTGTTAATTGGGTTCTGCTGCGGTGAGGGAGCACATAGATGACAAGGTCATGGTTTACCTTAAATCAAGGAAACCTGGGAAATGGGAAATTTAAGTGCTTACAGGACTTGCATAGTATTTAGTATTGTGTGGGAGATTGTCATTGATTAGATGTGTTCACTCAAGATGCTTATCTCAGCATCAGTCATTGAGAGGAATAGTTTAACAATCCCGTCACAGAGAGTGATTGAAAATAGTGTTGCGGTTCATGTCTGAAGCCGCTGTCTGTTTGACGAGCATCTGTGAAGTGTTTTTTTTGTTTTGTTTTGCTAGACCATTGAATCTTTTTGACAACAAAGGAAATTCTTAACAGGTGTATTGTGCTCTGCCTATAACATGTACAAACATGTGTTTTTGAATGATTGAGGTTTTTGTTTTCTCAATGTAGTTCAGGCATTATGCAGCCTAATTGAAGTAATGATGCCTTTGAGCTTTGGGATATTTAGACCAGTCTGAACCTTCTGTTGAGTTTACTACTGTTCTGGGAGCAGAGGAACCTTGTACACTAGTAGATTCATTATCACTGGAGCTTGTCTATGAGTTTTGACTCTCCTTTATGTGTGTATTGATACCCTTATCCTAGGATGTTTCCACATACATCCGTTTTCATATCGTGATGTAGGACTACAGGCTCATATAGCCTAGCTAAATATGAACCTTTTTTTTTAATAAGCGACAATATTAATTGTATGCTTAATGTGAAATCAGTGTTGCATTATGTTGTGAACATTTGTCAGGAATTTGTGCCTAATTCTATGAATAATTAAGTATTTTAGGTGTTTGGAACAAAGGGCTATTGTTTTCAGAGGTCTGGGACAGAATCGTGGACCCAGTGGGAAGGCTTTACCTCAAAGGATCTTTGAGTTTGAATCTTAAAAAAGACCCTGAGAGTTTTTGCGGTTGTCCCTTGACAACTGCTTTTGTAAGTAAGACAACTTTCCCCTCTAAAACTTTCCGCAAGGTTGCAGTAAGGTCAGTCAGCAAAGAAAACAGGAAATGAGAGAACAGGCTGAGTGGGATGCTTGTCTAATCTCGTGGTCTGACGCAATCATACCGATGTGAAACTGCAACAGTAAGCAAAATGAATCATGCGTTCAGTTGCACTGTGGTTGAGCTTCTCTCTGTCCTTATTTCACCAAGTTTTTTTGGGCATTTTTCACATCAGTGGTTGCATAAAATAATGCAAAACTGTTTTGTAGTGTTTGTGGCATTGAATTTGGAAAGTAATTGGTTTAAAGCCTTCAGAGTACGAGGGAGACGACTTATCATGCAGACGGTTGGCTGTTCATCCATCAAAGGCCAGTGGCTCAGGCCAGGAAAGTAATCGCATTATTGCAACCATGCTTTGAAATGATTCTTAAAGCCCCATTTGCTCCAGTGTTTTTGAGTTTAGATTCCTGGAATGATGTTTCTATCTCAATGCTATAATACGATGATAAGAACAATCAGAAATAATCTCTGCGATTGCGGGGAATTGTCTTTTTTTTGTTTCCAGCAGTCATGCTGGAAATGGATACAGCATTGTGCTCTTGAGAAAAAAACAGTTGCTGGGGTGTTTTTCTTTTTTTCTTCTTCAATGTTTAATCGTGCTGTTATTTTTTTAAACTCAGAAATATGTAAATTACATAGTAAAATGGCTTGTAAATGTAAACACTTAACAAGTCACTTTAATCAAACTATTGTATTGGACAGTAGTGTTGACAAAAATAGTAATATTTCGATACGTATCGATACTGAAATATCTGAAATGATTCCAATAGGCTACTACTTTTCTGCAGTATTGACAAACTGATACCAGCTGCAAGTTCACTTTCTTTCTTCCCTCTGATGGTGAATTGACAATTTGAAAATGAATGTGTGTAGTATAAATGTAATCTGGACGGACGTCCTATATTCACCATGTTGTCTCTGTCATGTGACCTACCATGTTATGTCACACTGACATTTACTACAACTACAACTCATGGTACAGTAAAGTGTTCTTTAGATGCACTCTTCAGATTCTTGCTGGAAAAAGTAAACCGGGTACTATTCACCTGCTTACTTTTCACCTATGTACTTTTTGGTACTTTTAGTTTTATGAATACTGCGAATTTAAACATACTACTCTTTTCATATACTGTTTTTCACCTATTATATAGTACAAACGTATGCTATTTCGGATGGAGCCTTTATCTAGAAGAAGTGGTTAAATTAAGGAAAGTTTCTTTCAATCCCTCTGAGATTTGATAAGTCTATTAGGCAGTAGCACTGATTGCCAATTTCTTACTTGAGGAAGTGAATTGCATCATTGCATGGATTTGGCTTCTTTTTTAACATCTTAGATGTTAGAAGAAAGACAACCATCCTCCCCATAAGAGTCCCAGCTGACTTGAGACCCATTCACACCAATAACTATAAAGATAACTATAACTACTATATTATCGCTTATATAATAGTTATCTTTATAGTTATTGGTTTCGTCCACACCAGCGGACAATATTGTTCTATTTATTATAAGTGTGTGCTGCAGTTTTGTCGTCTGCTGCTTTATATGCTCAAGCTCGTTTAAGCAGGGTGGATTCTAATTGGCTATCATTGTTGTTTTTTTTAATCGTTCATTAGGTGGAACATTAGCTTTTTTCCCCTTGGTGTGTTGGTTTATAGGTAATCAGTTTTTTTTCCTGTACTTAGAAAGTGATTGACTTGAGCCTGATTTCCGCTGTCCTTGCACATCTGACAGTCTTCTCTTCTGGCAAAGAAAAACAACTTCATAAAAACTCTTAAGAAAAGAATGAAATTGACTGATTATCATGGTTATTCTCCTAATTATGCAGAGAGGTTGGCGCAAGGACCGTCCGGTCATCATAAACTTTTTTTCTCTTCCGATTTTATAATAGTTTTTTTTACTCCTCTCCAGCTCTTTTATTGCGTTTAGTGTTGAGGAATATTACTGCAATAAAGAATCCTCTTGAGGCCCTTGCTCAAAAGGCCTACTTCAGATCATAAAAATATTATATTCCATAGCTTGAGTTTGAGGACTTTATATTCTTTCTGTATTAGAAAGGTGTGGCTGCTGACATGCATTTTTTTTTTTTATGTAATGCTTTTTGTCTTTTCCAATAATGACTAGAAAAGCATGAAACGGCCAAAAAGCACCATACAATTGGTACATACAACTTCTGAAGGCATATTATACCTTATTTAGAGGCTAACATTTTGTGTTCTTCACTGAAAAGTTAACTCCATTTTTGGGCTTCTGAATAATAAACTTTTTGGGGGAATGTTTCCTGTAAAACTTAAAATATCACAAAAATGAGACCCAAAGGGGATTGCAAAGTTTGCAAAGAAACTACAATTCAATATGGAAATAATTCCAACCTTCTAAATAAAAAAGGCCAATGGCCAATTGGTAAAGTAATCCTGTCACTGCAGAAGCTCTGGTTCCCATAGAAACAGTCAGTGTCCTGCAATTTGCAGATGGTACTACATTGGCTCAAAGTCAAATTTACAGAGTTAAAAAAAAGCATATAAGAAGCTACATGTTTGGGATTTTTATGGCTGATTTGAAATAAGTTCGACAAATAAAAATTATTTTTTTTAAATTATAATATTTCCACATGCAAGTAGTTACGAAATAGTTATCTGGAGGCAGCATCGTTCTTTTTTGGTGTGTTAACTCTTTTGGATTCATTGTCTGAGGTGTCTTGGAGAAATCATTTATCCAGCTGAATTGCTTGACATCTTTGAAATAGATTGGGAACTAAATTAATGATTTTCTTTTATTTAAACGGATAGTTCACTTAAAAATCGAACACGTTTTCTTAATTTACTCACCCTCGTGTTGTTCTAAACTCGTATGACTTTCTTTCTCAACACAAATTAAGATATTTGAATTTTGAGGTGTGCCCTCTCTTTTAGTACACTAAATGCTGTGATGATAATATTGTGCTTGGTTTTCTTTTTAACAGAATTGTGCTGTAAAGATGTCTACTAATCCAGCATCTAATTGACCCTTCGCAGGGAGCTTGATTGACAGGTGATCTGACCAATCATACTTCGCCATCCGCCATTTTGTCCGACAAAGCAGTCAGGAGAGTTAGTAGATTAACATGGGAGGATTTGAACTTGAAGAACTGAATATACTGACGCCATTCCACGGTTAAACAACATTCCTTCTTATGTTCATTCATGTTTATTTGATGCTATAAATGAACTAGAAGGAAGAGATGATCGGTTCACGAGCAGCTTTAATTGAGGCTCTACAGCGATCTGTCACGACACATTAAAGAGCTACAAAACGATATTTATTGTTTAAATTTCTTTTTAAAAATGACCAAATTTGAAAGGTGAGACTTTGTTTAGTATGTTTCATATCAAAAGTAACCAAAAAGTAACCTGTAACCTGCCTGTCCTGTCTGTCAGCGTATTGTCAGTCTCCTGTCTGATCCGCGATGTATTTTTCACTGCGTTAGAACATGGTGTGTGCGTGAGAGCGGCGTAGCTTGTCGGACATAGCGACAGTAACTAAGGGGGGCGGGTCTTTGCGAAGGGTCAATTCTGGAGATCTTCTCCTTGTGACTGTTTTGTTCCCTTCACATCCGTTTGAGTCACTGAAAACAAAAAAATAGTTTTAATACAGCATGTAAGTGAATAAAGTGTGCTGTTTTTACACCAGGCCCTGTAGAGTTTGCATTGGAAATGTCAGGCAGCATGAAATTAAATGGCAACAGTAATTAATTCTGGGCGGCTTCATGCTGCATGCTGAGAGAGGTGAGGCTGTAAGCATGTTAAATGGGTTTTTAAATCACTCTCTGGATGGCCAATTATTTTTTCATAGAAATAAATTTCTTGTCAGAGCTGCTAATTGAAATAGCAACTGGCATCAGGGTCGTGATAGGTGCAGAAATTTTAATTGCTCTCTTTCTTGTTTTCACAAAAGGTGTCGGTTCGCAAAGCAAGCAAAACAAACACTGGATAAAAAAAAATGCTGTCTGACAGAGCGGTCAGATGGTGAAGCATCTAAATGTAGCATTGAAACTTATGCCAAAAATATCTGTCTGGCAAAAAATTAGAACAAACAGTCAACATTAAAACTTAAACAAAATAAAAATATAAAAAAACTAAACTTGAGTTGTGTGAAGCATTTGGTTGAGCACTTCACCATTTGAAGATGTCATGCAGGCTTTGTGCTCAGGAGAGGAGAGTGTTGGTTTGTAATTATGAGAGCTGTTCAGAAAGAAACAGAAAACTGTGTCTTTTGCCCTGTAGCATGGTGAGATGTAGCCACAGACGAATGCAGTAATGGACTCTAATGCACTCTGCACATTAAATGTTCTATGAGTCACAAAGCTTAATGGAGAGCACTTGCATGTTTAACCGAAGACGGGCCTCGGCTCTTGTAATTGACATTTGAAAGTAAAAGAGCACACGTTATCAACACGACTTGCAAAGGGGGGGCAGTGTTTAGTCTGTCATCATCAAAAAAGTGCCCTAAGATGTAAAGCGGAGCTTATGTTGCTAAAAGCACAAGAGGTACCTTTTGATTTGCTAAAGTAAATTCACATTTATTTTCTTTCTCTTCGTTTAATGTATACACCGTGATATATCTTTTAGAGCAGGTGTTCCCAAACTTTTTCATTCCAGGACTCACCTAGCTTAATTGGTACATTATCAGAAATTTTGCTAAATATTAAAATAGCAGCCTAATGGCTATGTTGAAATGATATGAAGAATAACCGAGTAGTTTCAGTCTGCTGCCTCAACTGATTTACACAGACATGGCCGAACAAATTTACAGAAATTAATTATGTAGTGTATATATAATGAATTCTGTAGTAAATGAAGTACTCTAGCCTACTGTTACCTATAGGGATGCCAACATTACCGCATTTCACAATTAACCGCGCTTTAAAACGTCACGGTTAATGAATCGTAAAGACTATGCTACACTGAGTGTTCTGCACGGAACGGAAATTTTGCAACTAACACAAAACGAAAACAGTTACACCAGCGGTGCACCAGCTTAAAGTGCCGTGCTCATCAGTCACTATGGCAGAGGGACTAAGCAGCGATGCTCTATTTCCACCAAAAAAATGCCTCAGGCCCATGACACACTGGCTGCGTGGCGTAAGCGTCTCGGCTGCGTGGCATGTCCGTTTTTATTTATAGGAAAAGATGTTTATATGTTATTGTGTACATGAATACATATAAATAAATTACATTTTGATGGTTGAAAGTCTAGGTTTTGACAAATTCACATACAAATATAGGCCTAATTTAAAATTAAATATATAAATAAAATAGGCATAATTATGAATTGTCAAATATTGCACCTGTTAATACAGAACGAAATATTCTGTAGTCTATTTTGCTGTCAATACTGCTGACAGTGTCTTTATCAGTAGGCTTTATATTTATGCTTAACACAAAGTATAGGGCTTCCACAACTCTCTCCCATATGTCGAACAAGGGTGATCCGTGTCAGCAGCGCCACTTCAGACACGTTTCTGGTGTGCAAAGACACAGAAAACGCGACACAGCCGCCAAGCAGCTGTCAAGCAACAGAAACTTCACGCTCACGCCACGCAGCCAGTGTGTCATGTGCCTTAGGCCTTAGGCACCTATTAACATGAGAGCCGAAATAAAAACGGACACGCCACGCAGCTAAGACGCTTACGCCACGCAGCCAGTGTGTCATGGGCCCTTCAGCAGTGCGCACATTTGTACTGTAACGTGCTGATCTCCCCAGCGGTCCCATAAACGTTAAAAAAAGTAAACGTCTGGGAGAATGAGTAGAGCAGACATATCGATCTGAATAAGAGTGACGATGCAGAAAAGAGCTCTATTCGGTACGTTTTTCTGTGCACACACACCCGACCAGAAGCGTGCAGCCATGCACATAGACACATAAACAGCGCGCGAGTAGCCTACTGAATTGAGCTCTCTTTCGTGTCTGAATAGACAAATACACAACATTATGTCTAAATGTCCGGTTTGGAGAGTATTCATGTAAACTATGTCGGTTATGTCTTAAACAGTTGTGAGAGTATCGGATGTGCATCAGTGCAATTGGATCCGCATGTCATTGGACATGATCCGACGTCTTAAAGTGATAGTGGATAATAAACCTAATGTGGTCTGTGTCCTTAATATAGATCAAGCAACAAAAGAAAAGAGAAAAGCATTCACTGTTTTTTAATAGCTTTAATAAGGATTAATTATATTCATACAAATAAATATGTCTGCTTGAAAGAATGATGTATGCGAGAAGTTCAAGAAAGAATGCATATCATTCATTGAGAAGAAGACTGTGTTTTACTTTAGCAAAGGTGGTTTTAATTTTAAGATATTTTTGAAGTCACAGTAGTTAAATCTGTGTCTATATTGCACGTTCAAACTTAAAAATCATTCATAATAATGGGTAAATAGATGTTCTCTCCGGGAGTATGTGGGTTTGGAAATTTTAGAGAAATTCTAAATTAATGCATTACAATTTACCTAAACCCATTATATTTTAGTCGACTAAATCTACTGTAGATTCTTAAAATTTTATTGTGTTTCATCGACTAAAACTAGATTAAAACTAAAACAATTCAGATGACTAAATTTTGACTAAAACTGAATGGCATTTTAGTCAAAAGACTATGACTAAACTAAATCAAAATTTGCTGCCAAAATTAACTGTAATAATAATCGTGATAATCATTAAATCGTGATTATTTCTAAGACGATAAATGTACTTACAAAATCTGTAATCGTTGCATCCCTACTACTGTAAGCTTAATCTTAATCAAAAGTTTAAAAAAATTCAGATTTTTATATTTATTTGATAGTAGCCAGGTCTAAAACTGTAAAATGTCAGTACTGATATTTACGGTTTAATTTCTTCATTTACAGACGTTAAACTATCAGGCTTTTATTTATCAAACGCTTGTCTGGATATGAACTGTGATCCACGCTGCGAGTGTTGTTAAACCCATCGTGGTGTTCAGTGCAGAAAACGCGCGTGTGTGTGTGTACACATGTGAAATGCTTTTTACATAAATTTTTTCCTTATGTGTTGGTAGGTAGCCAAATGCACGTGGGGGAATGCAAACAACGCACTCTTGTGACCATATCTCTGAAAGACAACAGCGCTGAGTTGAACAGATGATAGAGATGAATGCGTTTCCCAAAAGCATAATATGCTTAATTGGATCTAGAAAAATTGCCACTAATAGCTCTACGATCAACTTAGCTCAGGATGGGAAACGCAGCCCAGACCTAAATCAGCCATTCGTGACATTTGAATTCTCCGGTGTAATGCAGAATACAGCGCAGGGATTGGAGTAAACAAGTTTCTTCTCGTTAATAATGCGCACCAAACAGCTTAATAAAGTCACTCTGAGACGCTGAAAACGCACGTGCTTCATGAAACACAATGCTGATATTTATATAATTAAATCGCAGCCTTTGGAATTCGAAAATCACACTAAGCAATATAACAATTTCTATTTAACATTTACTGAAACATAAATTTAGCTGCAGCCAAGTGACTGCTCTTCCCACTCTGACCCACTGTTTGAAAACCTCTGTTTAGTAATGACCGGGCACATGGTACGTGGACCAGTAGAACTCCTAACATACACAAAGTTCTACACACACCCCTCTCCATGCATGTTAGTTTAAATATTTGGGCTAATTTTATTATGTCTTCAGATACCTGTAAGTAAGGCTGGGCAATATAGCTAGAACAACATCCGGCTTGACAGCAATGACTCAGTGGGCGGGGGCGACCCTGCAGTTGCCCTAATAGTTGCCTGATATCTTTGATCTGAATGAATCTTTTTTCTTTTTTTTTTTCAGTTCATAAAGTTTTTTTTCCCAATAGGACTGTATGTATATTACCATTCAAAAGTTTGAGGTTTACACATTTGTATACATGTTTTTTAATTCAGTAAATACAGCAAAAAATTTAAAATTACTGTTTTCTGTTTTAGTACAAATTAAAATGTAATTTATTCCTGTCATGGCAAAGCTAAATTTACAGCATTATTACTCCACTCTTTAATGTCACATGATCCTTTAGAAATTATTCTGATATGCTGATTTGGTGCTCAATAAACATTTATTATTATTATCAATGTTGAAAACTGTTGTGCTACTTGATATTTTTAGTTTAAAAGAACATAATTTATTTTAAATTGAAATATTTTGAAACTTGTCTTCTCTGTCACTTAACAACATAAATTATGTTTTGTTATCATAATTGAGATGGATAAATTAATTTCTTTGAATTTTGAACCAAAGGAAATCAATTTTGCAAACCTTTACACTGTTTTGCTACTGTAATGAAAATTTAAAACATCTCTGTTCTTTCACAAGGAGGGATACGCAATATTACCTGTGTTCTATAGGACATGCTGTTTAGGAAACTTAATGGCCAGAGAAGACATCCATTAACCATTCTGATATTCACAATATTGCTTATTTTATATTGCCAACAAAATTATTGCAATGAGATTGATAATATTCGATACGTCACCCAGTACCAGAAGTAGTGTTGTGATCTATTCAATTTAACATTTTTTTTTTACCATGTTTACTTTTTATTACCATGTATAAATCATTGAAGGCAGCCATTACTGCTATTACTAATGTCACTATGTGAAAAATAGTCGCATTAGTAATGGCGGCAATGGTTGTCCTCCAAGCCAAGATGGAAAACTTTGGTCAGGCTTGAAGTCTTCTTAACTCACAATAAAACATGTCTTGCAGAAGTTCAGTAACAGCAGTCCTTGTTTCAAGGATGTTTTTCTTTGATGTCTGTGATTTTAGGGCAAGAGAGACTTGAAGTCTTCAAATTGCCCATGCTAAGTAATTTTCAGCAGTATTGATTCTGCAGTGATGTGAGCAAGAGAAAGCGTGTGGAGTGCTGCTGTTGTTGGGGGAGGACTGTTTGTGTTTGTATGCGTTTGACTGGATGAAGATGGTAAACGAGATGGATATTTTGGTTTGGTATCTCTGTACAAGGCTTTAGCTCTTTAGCTCTTTAGCTCGCTTTAGCTAATTAAATCAGTTTGTGATATAATGTCTTACTGACCTTTGCTCTTAAACTTATATTGATTACAGACCCTCTAAAACACACGCGCGCACATATGCACACACGCACAAACTGACAAGTTCAAGCCGAAGTCCACCGTTCAGTCTGGACAGTAGAAAGTGAGTTGATGTGCAAACTTGTGATTGTTGCAATGTTGCATCAGGAATGAAAATCGATGGCCGCTGCCCATGGCAGTTGCTGCTCTAATGAACAGTGAAATAACTGTATGTGTGTGAGTGCAGAACCGAATTCCCTTTTAAAAGCCCTGTTAAGATTGTCAGCATGATGGGATTCAGGCTCAGGGCCTTCTGTAATACTACTACATGCACATATTCTCTCGCTTGCCTTTCCCCCCCAAAATTTGCATTGCTGATTGCGAATGGAAATGAAACTGACCTCAATTGTGAAACTGTCTCGCACTTTTGCACATCTGTGGCTTGAGCTTCAACCTTTGAAAGTAAAAGTGCAGGGATTGTCTCAGGTATTTTCAGGATCCTTTAGGAGACTTTGCTTTATTGTTGAATATTTGAGTGTCATAATGTGCAAGAGGAATGTGTCAACTCAACCTAATGTTGCAATGTGAAAGTGGAACATACCAAATCCTCAGGCATTCTTTTTTTTAATCTTAGAAGTATAATGTAGTTTGTAAAGTGCTAAGTGTAAGTATCACTTGTGGTCTCAGACGTGTGGATCCCACTGTATTTCCAGCTTCACGATGCTCTTCACTGGAACTGCCGGGCAGTTTGACACTTTGGCCTAAAGAGGGCACTGTGCATCCACGAGAAACCTGACGCTGACTGTAACCTGAGAAAACAGCTCAGACCTGCAAACTGCCAGTGCTCATCTGTTGTTTTGACCAAATCCACAGCACATGTTTGGAAAGCTGCTTGTGTTCCTGGGATGTCGCGTTGTGACGGATGGCTCTCGTCTTACTTTAGTCGCAGGTTACCGAGATGAGGTGATGTAGCTTATGTGTATATTTGTACACGTGGGCAGTTGTAGACATACAGTTGGTTTTTGGCTAAAATAGAATTTAAACCATTTTTGAAAAGAAGGGAAAAGATGATCTCTTCAGATCTGTTCAGTCTTATAGAGGAAGAGGGAGAAAATGGAGCATCAATCAAAACATGTAACCTCAATTGTGGTTTGGTGAGTGGAAACATGCACAAGCAAAGAGATAAACATGGCAAAAGAAGCACACAGCGATAATGCATTCATTGCTTGCTGACAGCATCCCATTCCTTCTCGTAGAAACTAATTTTCCCAAAAGTTAGTTCAGCCCAGTCACCTGCTGGCTTGCATTGTCTGTGCTGCTGCTAATTTCCCCAGATGCCTCCTTGTCATCCTAATTTTTTCCTGCCATTTTGTAAATTTTTATGACTAACTGCTAGTATTTCAGATGTTCATTGATGTCTTTCTTCTGAGCTACAAGACTATGGTAATCTGTGTGCCTAAGCAGAAATGCTTATTAGGTGCTTGGTTACATGCCCACGGTGGGAATATTTGCAGTAATGGCCCCTCTGAACATTTTCATATTGGGCCGTTCAGCGCTCTACAAATACAGATTTCAGAAAGCATGTGCTCTTTTTGAAGGAGGTTGTTTGCAAAGCGGAGGGTTCTCTTCTCTTTGAAAAAGACATGTCGGTTAATGTAGACCACCAATGGGCTTATCAGAGTTACGCCTTCCAGTATTACCCCTAAGCCTGGGATACAATTGGATTTTCTTCCCCCCTTCTCCTTAAAGGACCTCTCCCAATGTTTGTCGCTCATTCATAACTGTCAGTCATTCCCTCTGCTCACTCCACTTTGTAATCAGCCTGAGAATATTTGATCTGTTGCCATTCCCTCATCTTTTCTATAGTGACGCAAAACCTTTGCAAAGTGAGCTGTTTTACACTGAAGCCTCTTCAAGGGCCTGTATTGAATTCTGGGATAAATGCAGTTGAATTGAACTTTAATTAACAGCCCATAATTATAAAGCACTCAGCATTAAACGGCATTAATGGATGAAATTTAGACTTCATGTTTAAATTGAAAGGCGGCTGCACTTTCCTTATGTTAGCGCGTAACTTTATCTGCACTTCTGTGCGCAATTGCAGATCAAATGGTGGTATAAGGAAATTGATTTTGATGGTGGTGTAGCTGTCCTGCACTTTAACAGATGTAATTGAATGGATCTGTTCTTCATGGCTGTTCCCTCGTTCTCCTTCATCTGTATGCTAATGCCAGACAAATGGCGTTTGTTAGGAAAAGAGTTTCAATTGACTTGACAGGAGTTATATTATTGTTCTCATTGCTCAACCACATAAGCCAACCACACTTTTCGGCTTAGCAAACGGAAGTTTAATGCTGTTATGGGCAGATAATATTTCAAAAGCCTTCATGTATTTTCTAACTAATAATTCTTTGTAATCAAATCCAGGAAGTTTTCCATGAAAGCAGGTCGGAAAGCACATGATGACAGGCTCTTTACACTAGATGTACGGATCTCTGCTTTAATTACTACAGAGGTGGAGTTTGAGTGTTTGATGTAGTTGGTGAAATAATGATTTTAAAGGGCCCCTATTATGGATTTTTGAAAATGACCTTTCATGTAGTGTGTAACATAGCTCTAAGTGAATGAAAACATCCTAAAAAGTTTTAAATCTGAAAGTTCACCGTATATAAAGGTATTGTCTTTCAAAAATAAGAGTTGACTAGGGCTGAAACTATTCCTCGAGTTACTCGATTACAAAAATTCCTCGAGGCAAAAACTCTGCCTCGAAGCCTCGTTAAATTCCTATGACTCGCACTATACGCGCGGCGCAGGGATTTGATTGTTTCACACGGACCGTTTATTCACACGGACCTGTTCAGGAAGCATATATTTTGAATTTAGTTAGCGCGATGGCGGAGAATAAATATGTAAATAAACGGCAGAAATTGTCTAAAGTGTGGGATCATTACACACTTAATTCACTTAATACACTTAACTCGCTGAAACAAGGTAACGTAGTCTAAGCCTATTGATGTTCGCTGATTTTAATCCCATACTGTATTTGTAGCGATGTCGTGATGCGGTTTGACTAGATATGATTTTTAGCTTTGATGACATTTTTAAGTAGTAAACGTAACTATCACGTTCAATTGCAAGAGTAAAGCCTAAAAAAAGAATGCCTTCACACACTAATTTTTCACACACGTACTAATTTTTCAGTTAAAACGCACGGAACAAAAAGTGCGTCAGCTTTTACTGTGTGTTCAACAAGTCACGTTACAGCTCTTCTTCAGCGTTAAACTACCAGAATGCACAAATATGCTTAGATGCTTAGAGTGTTTATATTATAACATCTTAAAGGAAAATTCACATATGAGATAGCTTTATAACTTGCATACTATATAACTTATAGCAGCTTTAACTGAAATAGACACATGTTTAATATAACTATTCTGTTAATAAAACACACACACACAAAATATCCGATTACTCGATTAATCGATCCATTAAGTGCTAGATTAATCGATTACAAAAAGAATCGATAGCTGCAGCCCTAGAGTTGACTCTGAGTCAATGAAATTAATCGTTTTTCAAACAAGTCATAAGCCGTTTCGTTGTGACTTCAAGATGAAACATATTGCCCGCCCACTTATTGCAGACACAGACACCAGGGAAAACTTCAACCTCATGTCGAGAAGACACTGTGTGAAGGTAAAGCCAGTTTTTTTCACTGCACAAGGACAAGCATGTGAAGAATCAGTGTTTAAAATTCATCTTTACCATGATACCACAGCATTATAATCCTAAACTTTTGCTGTTCCCTTTATTTTTTTTACGACTGCTTCTCAAATCTTGGAGTTCAATGCAGGATTCGCACACTGCTTGCTCTTGAAAGATGGTGTTCAAAATACTTAGTTTTGAATTTTATATCGTGTAGGTCTCCTGCTAACTGGTTAACTCATATTATTACTGTCTTACTGAAATATTTCTGCTAATCAGCTGTGAGCCACTATAACATAAAACTGTGTCTATTAATGCAGATTGTCTGTCGTTCTCACTTCTTTGAGGAAAGATTAAGCATGGAGCAAGATTTGTTTTACCAACGTTTGTTACATCAGTCATTCACGCTAGAGCTCGACTAATGCATACATTGCATACATGTACTGTTATTGATACAGTTTCCACGTGTTCACCGCAATATATTAGAAAAATACTCTGTAAATAAATTAGTACAAGTCAAATAATCAGTTTGTTGATAGACATGGACTTGTTAATGATGATGGTGAGGAATTAGTTGCAACATCTCATAATGTACCTTAAACTGAGTAGCGTATCAGTGAGAAACGTCCTGCTCGAGTCGTCTGAGCTGTCTGGCCAATCAGAGCAGAGCAGCTTGCAGAAAGGATTTAGAGAGACTGATTCATCTGATGAGTCGATTGACATTCATTGAAAATGTGATGATGTGCAAATGTATATTATGAGGAAATTAAACAGTTTTTTGACCTTTGATTAGGGCTGAATGATTATGGAAAATAATCTAATTTTCTGATTTTTTTTTTTAACCAATATTGCGATTGCGATTTAATATGCGATTACTTTAAGTTCTTTACCTTCTGTATGAGTCGACAAAGACAAGCAATAAATCATTGTACAGTAGGGATGGGAATCTTTAGGCAGCTCATGATCCGATCTAATTTTTTTCTTATTAATTAATCTTAATAACACTTAAAATATGTATTTAATTGCATGTGTAAATACATACTTTAAATATATATATATATATATATATATATATATATATATATATATATATATATATTAGGGCTGTAACGATACACCAAACCCACGATTCGATTCGTATCACGATTTTTGACCCACGATTCGATTCGTATCGCGATTCTATCACGGGGGCGGGGCTTGAGGGGGCGGGGCTTGTGGTGAAAAAAAGAGATTTTGAGAGAAGAAAAAAAATACCGGTATTTTTATTAAATAACATTAGGAAAAACCTGTATAATCTAAACACCAAAGAACAATAATAACTATGCAAATTATTATACTATACGGCAGTGTAGGCTGCTGCTTTTGGGCTGTGTTCTGTACTCCAACTAAATTGATTTCGGGATGGTGCCGTAATATGCATCTGCATGTTGGACGTGTTGCCGGTCAATTGAGGATTAATTTAATGCACTTTCTGAGAATTTATATTTCAAGTTTTGGCTGCAAATTTCACGTCCATAATGCTGAAATTGCCAAATTTTAAATAATTTATCCTCAACTAGTTTTGTGGTGTAGGTCTACGTAGGCTATTTTATAATGTTAACTTCAAATAATACTAATAGTAATTTAAAGATGTGGTAGTTCTCATGGGCCTGAGGGGAGGGGAGGGGGGGAGGGGGGGGCATCTAACCCTTTAGATGATTCTCATGGGGGGGATTTTTTTTGTTTGAGGGGAGAAAGGGGGGGCATTTTTTCCAAACAAAATTATTACATTTATCTTGCCTAAATGTTTGCGCTCATTGCATTTTTACAATGGGGTAATAGCCTATTGTTGTTAAGAATTTACACATCACAAGGAAGCTTGATTTAAATTGTTTAATTAAATTGAAAAAAGTAGCACAAATAAATACAATAGAATAAAGATACAAATAAAGACAATTAAAGAGAAAAGTTTTTGAATAGGTCTAACACTAGTATTTATATACAGATACTGAATAAAGTAATCAAATGGAAAATAACACTGGGTAGTATTTTAGTCCTGAATAAATTAAATACATAGGCTATTAATCCTGATTCCTTTAACTTAAAGCCATCTTTTGTTGTTTTGACAACAAAATTAATGACAGACACATATGGCTGCCGTCACTTTAAGAGCTAGTGCACGGATCCTGTGTTCATTATACTGGCATGCGTTTTATGTTTATTAAAGACAAAACCGACTATAGCCTATTTAGAGTATAGCCTACTCACAAAGACCGAAATTGACAATTTTGCGTGTTAAAGCAATATAATCCGCGAAAAATAGTTACTAGCCAGCTGTTTTTGAGGCGGATTTTCTATGAATGTGCGCATAGAAAATAATCTCAGAGAGCGCGCGAGCACTGATTAGTTTAAAATCGCTTGAATGTTTAAACTGGTAAGACTTAAAAAGACTTCAGTCACGATGCACTGCTGGCCCGATTGTGCAAGTGAATATTCCGTCATGTCCCGACCTTACAGTCTATGGTCCCGACTCCAAAACGCGAGTGTGTATTATCGCCGCAGCGCTTGATGCCTGCCTTGCACAAAACATTATGAGAAGAGATAGAAGACGCGCGGCACCGCTGAACACTCACGCTGTTTGTGAAATTGCGTCTGGAAGATAGTTGTTAAAAGAATGATTTTATTTTATTATCTGTGTGGATTACGATTGCGGGAATTTCCCACATTATAAATGGGAGACCTGCGGGAATGATTAGAATTATGCGCAATACCCGCGCCGAAATTCGAGCCCTGGTTCTGGACAGGAAGGATAACTCTGGGAGTTGGAAGGGGTGTGATCGCGATTCTGCCTTCTCACATCGCGATACAGGATCGTGGACCTGAGTATCGCGATTTCGATTTTATATCGCGTATCGTTACAGCCCTAATATATATATATATATATAAACAGATTTAATAAACCAATTACATGTTAAGAATTTTAAATGGGCTATAAACTAACATAGCTTCAAAATATAAAAGATAGTTAATAAAGAGGAAAAAAAAAACATTACAAGCAATAAACAAAGAGTGCTTTCAGTATTTTAAAAGTAAGCTGTCTGAACATTTTCCATTCAAGAGCTGGAGTGATTTTCCCCTTATACGATAAGCTGCATTCACACTAATGCAAATATCTCTTTTGAAATTGTAAATGTGGTTTGTTCTGTTGGTTTAAGATATAACTGACCGTGTTTACATTAATTTTGCGTCAAAAGCATTTTGAGATGCAAGTCAGTGATGCGCGGGTTGATCCAAAATGAGCGGGTGCCTGCGGTCACCCACGGTTACCCGCGGTTACGAGTCATCCAAAAATATTTTTAATGATATTCGGGTCACGGTCGGTTCGGGTCGTTTGAAATAAAGATTCCAATTAAACCTTTGCAATTTATATAGCCTAGTACTATATAGACACACTTTATTGGCTGAATAACTGGCACGAAGATGACGCACAAGCTCCGTATGCCTGTTCGTGGTCAATCAATAGCCACGTGTGGTGTCCAAGTTTGTAAATAAAGATTAAATGGCGAATTATTCAGGAGTGCCGTGAGGTATGATTTCGGCCTCTGTGCTCGCGCTGGCCAGTGGAAAAGCAGCTAATGGATGAAGATGGCATGAAGACGACCGTACATTCGCGAGATGGACGTATGCGCATTAGGCTACTCTATTTGTTCTGTGTTTTCTTTCTAAACAGTTAGGCTATGTTTAGGTGGTATTTTTCATGTTTTCATCACGCAATCATGTTTTTGATGCGGTGGTGACACGTTCACGTAACATGATGTAAGGGTGGCGGCGGCGCTGCCGATAAAGCACCTAAAAGCAAAGAACTGGCAAAAGCAATGAATGATTATGAATATGTCAAATATAGCAAGGAGACATTTGAATTGTTTATTAATAAAGATGAAGTTGACGTTGCTGCCTCGAGATCTTCGCAGTAGTGAATGCGCCAGAGAGAAATGCACATTTCATACAGATATAGGCTAAGCATAGAGCAGTCCGTTTTCTTTCGTTTTGAATTGTTCGGTTTACAAGTAGACATTTCAATATAAATTGAAATATATTTTTCATGTCTGTGAAGTACCTTATAGCCTACGCTGAGTTTCGGTTAATTTATGAGACGCGCTCGCGCAGGCGCCTCCGTGTCTATTGTCTTCTATATTTACTTCTTATTTATTAAATCCAGGCAATTGGTTGATGAAACATTGATTAAAATTAAGATACAATTAGTACAAATCGAAATTCACTTTAAAGAAAGGCTTTGTGTCTTCTGTTTGAGGTCTTTGTGAAAGTTTTAAAACAGTAGCTTATTTTAGTGCCGCTTCAGTGCTGTCTTACATTGTTTTTTCCTCATAAATGCGAACAAAGAATATTTTATGTTCTGTGGAGAGCCAACCCTTCTTCATCCGGTGGGTAGTATTACTTTTGATTTGCGCAGTGTAATTCACAGAATTACGAAAAAATATGTTGCCTCCTAAATATTTGTTTTGTCACGGATGAATGCGTGTGTATTTCCCTCATATAAAACGCATGTGTAGGCTGATATTTTTCTAATGTCTGGACTCCTTTAAGGGGTAGCCTATGGATAAACAGACGTTTCAATATATTGGTATGCTATTCAGGGCCTGAATTTCGTTTTGGAAAAAAGGGGGGAAATCCCCCTTTAGGTCATTCTTATGGGGGGGATTTTTTAATTTGAGGGGGGAGTTTTTTTTAGACAATTTTTAAAAAATAAGTTTAGCTAAATGTTTGCTCCCTCATTGTATTTGTGTTTTTACAATGGGGTCTTTTTTTTTTAGTTACACAACAAAAGGAAGCTTGATTTCAATCTTTGAATTAAATTGAAAAAAGTAGCACAAATAAATACATGAAATAAAGAGAAAAGTTTAGGTCTTACACTAGTATTCAGAAATGCTAGAAACTGAAAAAAGTAATCAAATGTAAAATAACACGGAATAGTCTTTTAGTCCTGTATAATTTGAATACATAGGCTATTAATCCTGATTCCTTACAATTAATGCTATCTTTTGTTGTTTTATATACAATAATGACAGACACATTTTAGGCTACTCTCACTTTAAGAGCTAGTGCACGGATCCACGTTCACATGGGTCCGCGCCACTTTCTCCTCTTTTAAAAAGGGCTCCCTGTTGCTAAGCAATCATGAGCCATGTTCTCCATGAAGACGAAGACGTTTCAGCAAAGGATGAACGCGCAAAAGACGTAACGTGAATGGCCCATACTGTTTTCATAATAGTGTCACATGCATTTTCTTTTTGTATTATTTTTTTAAGACCTAACCGATTGTGTTTGAGAGGATACTCCCCAAGACTGGAATTTAGACAATGTTGTGTGCTTTTGACCATTAAAGCGCTATAATTCAAGAAAAATAACTCAGTTTTGTTACTCACGAGCTGTTTGTTATGCGGGTTAAAATCGCTGTATTAATAAAAATTAATTAAAATCGAATGCTTAAATAGGTAAGGCTTAAAAAGACGCACAAATTATAAACAATAGTGACGATGCAATGGCCCGATTGTGCAAGTGACATTTCCATCAAATGTCCCGACTCCTGAAACGCGTCTAGAATGAGTCTAGAGTCTAGAATCACCGCCTGCAACTGCAGAGCGATTGGCTTGCCTTGTGTAACCTATTTTAAGAGACAGAGAAGACGCGGCATTGGCACAATCACTCACGCTGTTTGTGAAATTGCGTCTCACAGAAATTTTTAAAATGACTGATTTGATCTTATAATCTGTTAGGTTAAATTTACTCATAGGCCTCCATGCTAGATTGAATGAATGTTTACGGGAATTTCCCACAATTATAAACGCAAGACCGTCCGGGAATGATTAAAATGATGCGCAATACCCGCAATCCCGCACCGAAATTCGAGCCCTGGCTATTAAATGCATTTTCTGAGAATTTATATTTCAAGTTTTGACTGCAAATGTCACGTCCATACGCTGGAATTCCCCAATTTTAAATAATGTATCCTCAACTAGTTTTGTGGTGTAGGTCTACGTATTTTATAATGTTAACTTTAAAATTCTAATAATACTAACAGTAATTTAAAGATGTGGTAGCATTGGATCTGGACGGGAAGGACAACTCTTGGAGTTGGAAGAGGTGTGTCGCGATTCTGCAGGTTCGTGGATCTGAGTGTTTGATATCGCATATCGTTACAGCCAGGGGTTAAATTGGGATTTATTATGTGGGGGTGCTCTCCCTAGGGGGGTCCGGGGGCATGCCCCCCCGGGAATTTTGTTTTGAAAAATAAACCATTAAATAGCACTTTCTGGAGAGTTTTGTGCAAAGAAATGGAGAAATTGAGTACTACATGATATGTGAAAAACTGCAAGGTTAAGAGCATTTACTTTGCAACAGGTATTAGGACATTTAGCATTTACATTACTGCTAATCAGTCATCACTTGATTACAAGTTGTAATACCTTGTTATGATATAGTGACCCATACAATGTGCCAAACATAATGTGCCACATGGAGAGACAGTGCAGCATATGACAGTAGCAACAGCTGAGAAGATTTGGGTCTGTGGTGACCAGGTCCACCTCATACAAACTTCCTTCTCCCATTCTCTCTCTTTACTACGACAACACACACACACACACACACACACACACACACACACACACACACACACACACACACACACACACACAATTTAATTTTGGTCATTTTCATACTGTCCCATCTCTACTGCCAACATGTTACAGAGCTAGTCATGCTAAACATGTCTGGAATATCACCCCACCTTTTGAAGAAGTAAGTCAGTTTCCTCTTCTTGGGTGAATATGCTCCACTCATTTCAATTTATCTCTGAAAGTTGGAGAATAAATGCTTGATTTAATTTTCATTAACCACAGAGCTTGGTAGCTAAAAGTAACTTAGGTCTAGCAAGTCTTACATTTCTGTAATTCACACAGATCAAATACAAATATGCTGACTGAATAGATTGCTAGTTTATTTTAAGTAGCCAGCTAACGTTAAATTAGCAATTCTCTTGGCAGTTTGCTGATAATCCGGTATCTGAAGTAAAATGCTCAAAACATCTCCTGAGAAAAATCACATGGTCAACCTAGTCCTGGTTATTTAATTTTGATTTAGTCTTATTTTTCTTACCTTGTCATTCAAGGCCAGGGCACTTTTTTGACATTTCTGGAACATCCACATCCCGCGCAACCACGGTCTCCCAGGAACATTCATTATTGCTGCGTACATTTATCCGTGTCAGATGCGCATGCGCGAGCAGTGCGCGATCATGGTCGACTGACAACGAGATTAAGCAGCTGAACAAAAATACGGCCGTGTTCCGATTTTTCTCATCTCAGCTCCGCCGAGACAAAATAGACATGCCATTTCAAAAATCTTTCATTTATTGTCAGAAATATGTTTTCAAAAGCATCACTTTCATCAAATTGTATGTGACATAATTTCCAGTAGGCAATTGACTGCAAACGAGCAGGCTTATGTGCCGGGGCTGAGCCCCGGAGAGCCCCGGCCCAATTTAACCACTGGTTACAGCCTTAGAATGTTAAGTTCTACTACTGTATATCTATTTTGGTGAAAGTAACTCAAAAGTAATACAGGATAATGTAACGCATTGCAATTCTGAGACAGTAATATTGTAAGGTAATGAATTACTTTTAAATAACAGTAGGCTAACAAGTAATGTATAATGTATTACAGTTTGGAAGTAAATTGCACAACACTGACTACTTTTAAAAAAATGCGTGGTCGGGTACAATATTTCCTTTTCTTTTTTTTGCGGTCCGAGTTGTGGGCGGTTAGTTGAAAACGTCGGTCAGGTGCGGGTTGTTTATACATTGACCCGCGCATCACTGATGCAAGTACATTTAACCAATGAGTCGCTCACAGCCGCATGCACGAGCACTCTTCACAAAGCGCGCGTGAGTATTTTAAAATGAAAGCAGCTTTCTCAGTGATTTTCATATTTTTAATATATAAGCCAACTGCATTCCAAAAGACATAAATAATGTCTTTGTGGAGCATTTGTAAGGAAAATTCCGGCGGTCAAGACCGCACACTGCAAGAGTAACATCAAAGCGGCAAAACCTGTGCAATGAAGCCCGCGACTGTCCTTGTAATTCGCTTAAACCCCGAACTTTATGAAAGCTTATTTTTCGGAAGGTTCGAGCGGTGTCTTGTGTGTGTGTGTGTGAGAGAGAGAGAGAGAGAGAGAGAAATAAGAAGCAAGCAGAATACGGTTGTCTCTAAAGCACTCGCAGCGTCATCACGCATCTCAGACTCAATTCTGAAATTCTCTGAATCGATCCAGAATTGTTGTAGAGAGAATAAATAACACAATATCACATACATAAAAAATAAACCGTTCTTTCCTGTATACCAGACCTATGCGTAGCGTGCCAAGTTGATGCTTGATCTGCAGACTGCTTTTATCTCGCGTGTCACGTGACCAGTGTAATCGCAGCTTTTGCGGTTACAAAATCGCATTTCATCATATCGCGATATTATCGCAAATGCAATTAATCGTTCAGCCCTACCTTTGATGCATGTAAACCTGTTGTAGGGGTCTCCAAAACCACATTAGGAAACTTTTTAAAATAGCACATTAGGGACAATTTAAAGTATTAGTAGCTTATGTACGCAGTATCTCACAAAAGTGAGTACACCCCTCACATTTCAGCAAACATTTTAGTATATCTTCTCAAGGGACAATACTATAGAAATGAAACTTGAATATATTTGAGATTAGTCATTGTGCTGCTTGTGTACTGTCCTCTGAAAATAACTTGACTTACAGCCATTATTGTCAAAATAGCTGGCAACAAAAGTGAGTACACCCTAAGTGAACATGTCAAAACTGTGTCAATATTTTGTGTAAGCACCATTGTTATCTAGCATTGCCTTATTCCTCCTGGCCGTGGAATTCACCAGAGCTGCACAGGTTGTTGCTGGGATTGTCTTCCACTCCTCCAAAATGACATCATGGAGCTGCTGGATGTTAGACACATGGCGCTTCTCAACCTTCCATTTGAAGATGCCCCACAGGTGATCAATAGGGTTTAAGTCTGGAGACATACTTGACCACTCCATCACCTTCAACTTCAGCTCCTCAGCAAGGCAGTTGTCATTTTGGCGGTGTGTTTGGGGTGGTTATTATGCCGTTCGGCCCAGTTTCTGAAGGGAGGGCATCATGTTCTGCTTCAGAATGTCACAGTATATTGTAATCTATGTTTCCCTCAATGAAGCTCAGCTCCCCAGTAGCAGCAGCACTCAGGCAACCCCAGACCATGATGCTACCACCACCATATTTGACTGTAGGCAAGACACAGTTTTCTTGGTACTCCTCACCAGGGCATCGCCACACATTCTGGACACCATCTGAGCCAAACAAGTTTATCTTAGTCTCATCAAACCACAGGACATGGTTCATTTATTAAGTCTTGGAAAACGTCTCGGTTACTAATGTAACCTCGGTTCCCTGAGAGTAGGGAACGAGTATTGCGTAAGTTAGCTTACGCTATGGGAAAACTCCTTTTCTCGAGAATATTGAAGCAAATTTTTTAAAACGCAGTGCAGCTGCACAGCAGACACACAGCTGAGCGCCTTAGCTCGCTCATCGCTAGTCGGCTAGGATGCGCAAACAAATCAGGATGCTTCGCGCCCATGCGCGTCGGGGCCTGCCGGAATGGGCGTGACTTATAGCTATATAAGCTCCCATTTCGCCATAGAGTTCAGGTTAAATCGACTGAAGCGATCCCTTGATAGCACGGCGAGCAATGCAATACTCGTTCCTAGACATGTGCCGGTATTCGGTAATGCGATAAATCGCGGTAATGAATATGCACGATATTGTTATCGCGGGGACTTCGAAATACCGTGAAAAATAATAGATCCGAATTTAGATTTTTAGAACGCGCATCAGCTTATTTTCCATCAACCGCTTAAAAAAACAATGCGTATATGCTGCGCAAAACACGTGCGCACTTTGATGTAAACAATCCCCACCTCACATGTATAAGCACTGTGTGAATGCAGTGTGCACTCTAGTCTAATGTAAACAATCCTCACATGGAAAAGAAGCACGGCGGAAGGAGGAACGCTGCCGACTATTTATCCCCCGCATGGCTGCCAACTCTCACGCATTCAGCAGCTTGAGACTCACGCAATTGACACTTTCACACGGTCTCGCGCCACACATACATTTTCTCACGCAGAGAAAAATCGCGGAGCAAAGAGGACACTGACACCGACAGACTAGACAGAGCAGGTTACTTTTGATATGAAAAAAATATCAGCTCTCAGGTTTTATAACGAAATTCAGACAATAAATACTGTTTTGGTGCTTGTAAATGACGTGACAGATCGCGCGCCTCAGTTCAAGTAAACAGATCATCTGTTACTTTTTATTAAAGATACAGTACAACCCACCGAAAGGTATACGTACTTTCGATCAATCAGTGTTTTTCAACCACGGAAAGAGGTCAATAACACTGCAGGAGAACAATTATGTCACAGAACGTTACATTTACCTCAGGAAAGCCATTTAATGTTAGTTGACTATAAGAAAATAGCTATAGAGAGGAGTATTTTGCTAAATATGTGCACTATATTACATATTTTAATATATGTTTACTTGTCATTATATAATTGTTATTATAATGAAAATTACGGCATATTACATTTTTATATTTATATTATTATTATATTTATATTGTATGCATTATATTTAATTTCTCTCTGTATGTTTACAGCATTATGTGAGATATATTTTTTCTTGAGAAAAAATTAAATGCAGGCTATCAACTGTAGCCTACCTAATATTTATCCAAATGAGTCAATATTGAATCAAGATTGAAATTAAATCCAAGAATTTAATTGAAATCATGAAAATTGTGTTAAGCAATAATACAAACAGTAGCCTCAGTAACTGTACCATGTAAACATTATAACATGTTGTCACTAAAAAATAAAATTAATGTTTTGACAATCACAATTACACATTGTGATGCAAGTTTTTTTTAGATACCCCCAATCCGTCTGTTTCTCTTGTGCAATTAAAATATCGTGATAATACCGTATACCGTGATAAAAGCTCAATCGATTAATCGCAGCATGAAAATTTGATACCGGCACATGCCTACTCGTTCCCTACTCTCAGGGAACCAAGGTTACGTTAGTAACCGATACGTTCCCTTTCGAGAGGTCTCTTGTATTGCCCCGCACCCCTTTCAAAACGCTGTGCATGCTTAAAAACTTTGCCCCATACTATAGCCTAGGACCAAGTGCACGAGGCTCATAGAGTAAAGTTATGAGTCCTAATATGGCCAGATCAGTAATGAGGCTTTATATAGGAAAAGAATAGGAATGGGCCTTATAGGGGGCCATTCTCCTCCTTATATGGTATATAGAACCGCAGTTCATGTTTACCCAGGACTAGACCGACGTCGGGCTTTATATTTGTGAAAATGTGCTTAACACTTTATTCATACAAAAAGAACCCTCGCTTGCAAAGCGGGAACTTCCATATTATAAAACCTTATAAATGTTGACGTGAGGCCCAGTCTGCCGCCGCACAAATATCTTCAATTGGTATTCCACTCGACCATGCCCATGACGAGGGCATGCCTCGTGTGGAATGAGCTGATGCCTATGGGACAACGGAGGCCCTTAGACTCATAGGCCAGTGAGATGGCATCAACTATCCAGTTTGACAGTCTCTTCTTCATGACCGCACAACTTCTGGTGTGGCCTCGGAAACACACAAAAATCTGTTCTGACTGCCTGAAGGAAACAGAATGCTCCGAATAGACTCTGAGAGCTCTCACAGGGCAAAGTAGGTTTGCATCTCTTTTGTCTTCTGACGAAGGAAGAGCTGACAGCGAAATGACCTGCGCTCTGAACGGAGTCGAGAGCACTTTAGGAACATACCCGTGCATTGGCACAAGGACAACTCTGGAGTCGTTGGGCCCGGATTCAAGGCAGGAAGCGCTCACTGAAAGTGCTTGCAAATCACCCACTCGCTTGACTTGTGCCAGTGCTAGCAAGAGTAGGCAGTTTTGAGTGAAAGCAGCTTCAGGTCAGCAGACTGAAGTGTGCTCTAAATGGGCCCCTATCATGGCCTCCAGGACAGTGGAAAGGTCCCAAATAGTTATAGAGAGGGGTCGAGGCAGGTTGAGCCGTCTGGCCCCCTTGAGGAAGCGCACGACTAGGTTGTTTATTCCCATTAATTGCCCGGCCACGTGAGCGTGAAATGCTGCAATGGCCACCACATATACTTTGACCGTGGAGGGGGTGCAACCCGCATCCAAAAGCTCTTGTAGAAAGGAAAGTACCCTTGTTACTCCACATGAGTAGGGGTCCAGGTTCTGCGCTGTGTGTCTGACCATCTAAAATGTCTGACCATTTTAGAGCATAAAGACGCCTTGTTGAAGGCGCTCATGTTTCATTAATGGTATTTAGCACCTCAACCGGAAGGTTCCCGGATACCCGTTGAGGGGCCCACAGGACGGGATGCCAGATCATCCTATTTGCCTGCGTGAGGAGGTCTCTCCTCAGCGGTATCGGCCATGGGGCTGATTCCAGCAGCTGAGGCAACTCGGAGAACCATGGCTGGTTCTTCCAGAGCGGGGCTACCAAGAGCACTGCACACTTGCTCTCCCTGATCTGTTCGATGACCTGAGGTAGCATTGTGACCGGCAGGAATGCGTACATCTCTTGAGAGGATCGCACATCTCTTGAGAGGAGCGCAAGTGCCTGCTCTGAATGATGCTGCTAGACGCTGGATGGCGAGCTCGCGCTCTAACGTCAGCCACGCTCTCATCTGTATAGAATTCAATCTGTATAGACCGTTCCCAGAAAAGGTATACTCTGGCTGGGAGACAGTGTGCTTTTTGAAGCATTGATCCTGAGATCTAGGCATTCTAGATGGCTGAGGAGCCAGGATCTGTGAGTTATTAACTGTGTCTCCGATTGGGCTAAAACCAGCCAATCGTAGAGGTAGTTCAACATTCGCACTCTATTTCTAAAAATCCTTTTTTTGTATTGGTCTTAAGTAATATTCAAATTTTCGGAGATAATAAATTTGGGATTTTCATAAGTTGTCAGTTTTAATCATCACAATTTAATTAAATAAACATTTGAAATATAACAGTCTGTGTGTAATGAATGAATATAATGTCCAAGTTTCACTTTTTGAATGGAATTACTGAAATAAATCAACTTTTTGATGATATTCTAATTATATGACCAGCACCTGTGTGTGTATATGTACATATGTATGTATGTATGTGTGTATATATGTGTATGTATGTATGTGTATATATATATATATATATATATATATATATATATATATATATATATATATAATGTGTGTGTATGCATGTATATGTATGTGTATATATATATATATATATATATATACCTGTATATGGTAACTTTTCTTAGTGACATCACAAACCCTAACATTTATCAACTAAATAAATTCATCAACTAACCATTCAGAAATGAGCTGTTGCTTTCTACATGTTGTCACTTCTTGAGTCTCCCCATCATTGTCTGACTCCAGTTTGAAGATAAAAGGCTAAAAGGTTTTGAATTTTTCAGTGCATATCTGTGTGAGGTAAAAGGACAGGAGCTGTTGAAGCTCCGCCCCCTTTGCCAGGAGCAGCAGCTCATTTGCATTTAAAGGGACAGACAAAAACGGCGTGTTTTTGCTCACCCTCAAAAAGTAACAATTTTAACATACTATATAAAAGCATCAGTGGGGTATTTTGAGCTAAAACTTTTCATACACACTGGGGACATCAAAGACTTATTTTACATGTTGTGAAAAGGGTATTATACCACCCCTTTAAAAAAGTTAACTTTTAATTATAACATTTTGGCTTTTATTTATAACAAAGAATTACTGTCCACAATAGCATGATTATTACCATCAAGCCAAGCATTTTACAGAAAAATTCCTAAACCATTTTCCCAACCAATAGTTTATAATGAAAATGAGAAGTCACAGGGCAACATGTGTCTGCCAGAATTTGTTTAAAATATTTTTTACATCATGATTTGAGTTTATTTGGTGATCTTTAGAGTATAATTTCCAAATTGGTCAGTATTTGAGAATTTTATTTCATAAACAGTCCATTTCTTTTTTCTTTTTTCTCTTGCTTTCACATCATAACACTTGAAGGTTGGTAAAGGCCACGATCAGATAGATTCAAGGATGGATCTTTAATGCATACAACAGAAGAGTTGTATTTATTGTTTTTAATATTGTATTCAAGTTTTTAAGATGTCAAAAGTGATTAAAAAATAACTATACAGTATATGTAGCATGAAAGGAGTAGTTAACTTTCAAATGAAAATTAGCCCATGATTTACTCACCATCAAGCCATCCTAGGTATATATGACCTTCTTCTTTCAGATGAATACAATCGGAGTTATTAAAAATCTTCCTGGCTCTTTCAAGTTTTATAATGGCAGTGGATGGCAACCAACAGATTGAAGCTCAAAAACGTGCATCCATCCATCATAAACGAACTCCAAACGGCTCCTGTGGGTTAATAAAGGCCTTCTGAAGCAAAAAGAGGAGTTTATAAAGTATTAAATATTAATACTTTTTTACACAAAGTAAAATAACTAGCTTCCCATATTAGTAACTTACACCCATATTAGTAAAACATTTATATTGTTTTACTTACTTTTTATTAGAAGTTGAAAATGCACCAACACCACCTCTGTTAATTTTTAAGTTGATTAAACAAGGTATTAACAGCGTAACTATTTTATAAGGCAATTCACAATTTTTTTAATGGAGTATTACACACACACACACACACACACACACACACACACACACACACACACACACACACACACACACACACACACACACACACACACACTCACTCTCACACACACACTTTTGTATATATTGTGCAGCAAAGAGAGATAAAGACAAGACAGAGAGCTAAAGGGAAAGCATTGTCTGCCTTTTGTACAATTGGTAAAGTCTGTTTTGTGTTGTGGTAGCACTATTCTGCTGTTTATTGGTTTTCTCAACTGGCCCTTCATTGAACCCACGATAACACATGTCTTAATATCTTCTCCATGTGGTAATTGCAGGATTTTGGAAGGTGCAAGATCCAATAATTGAATTCCCTTAAGTTGTTTCAGGTTCTTATTTTTATCACCTGTGTTGATTTGGGTATTTTTAAATGAATATTAATCCTAGGGTCTTTGTAAACAGGCTTGATTACTTTAATTTACTTAAAATAAGCCTATGGAGACAATGGCTGGACTGTCTGATTGACGTACATGTGAGTGACAGTGAGAGATGGTGAAAGAGACATGTTTAACGTCTATAGATCACAGGGTCATGTATAGGAGATGCAGAAATGGTTTTTTGTAGCACTTGAAGCACAATTCAGAAGTTGTGACCTTACACAAACTGCATTTGTTTAACCTTCTCTGGCTTTTCTGCACATAATCGGATGATAGCTGCAGCCATTACCATGATGAAATGGCCAAATAAGTGACTTAAGCGTAGCCTCATAGGTGGCAAAGCTTGTCGGCATGCTGTTTTGTTGCCCTTTGATGGCATGGTTGGCAAGTCCAACCTGTCAGATTAAGGCTGCCAATGTGACAGGAACAAGTCTTTTAAGTACCTCAGAATGTCCAACACTCACATGTTTTGACATGCTATGAGACACAAAGGAACGTGAAAATGTTTTGCTAATGTTTTTTTTTTTTTAACTGGTTCAGAACTGGAACTGGAAACCTGATTGGACTACTGTAGATCAATCGGCTTTTTTGTACTTTGACTTTAATGCAGCTTTCCCAAATCAACAATGGCATCAGATGGGGGAACGCAAGACAAAAAAATATCAGGAAACGCTGACATAAATCATAAATTCTACACGTTGGATAATTATAAAGGATAAATTGTACATGTTGGATAATTATTCGAGATCAATGCAAATGAAGATGCAAATTTTATGTAAAGATGCAAAATCATCACATGCTTCCTTGTTTCCTGTCAGCTCGCTGTAAGCAGTAGCCAAAACTAATAGCCTTGTTTGTTTTGAGAAAATGTCTGGCAGTAAGGCAAACAATTATTTTGACAGAGGGAAAAACGCTTTTAATCAGAGCGTATGAAGTTTATTCTCCAAATTAGATGAAAAAATAAGGGACAATATGGTCATTTTATTTATCTATTTTTTTCATGTTTTTCACGAAGATATGAATCAGGTGATGATTAAAAAGTTTAAATTGGCGATATTGAGTCCATGTCTTTTTATGTATTTGCTCTGGAATGACTTATTGAATGAAAGTCAATGGGCTCCAGTGTTGTTTGGACCCCAGTATTCCTCAAAATATCTTATATAACAAAGCTATACAGGTTTGGAATGACATAAGAGTAAATAAATGGCAATATTATACTTATTTGAACAAACTATCCTTTAAAATGAAGGATGAAGCACAAAGCAACTGTAACCAAATAGTTAAAAATGTTTAATGCATGAAATGCAGAAAATATCTAGTTAAAAAATGTTCAGATGCCTGAAATGAACTGTTTCATGAACATGAATCTTACCAACTCTAACACTGTTTTTCTGCTAAAGTTTTAAGATGTTGTTGAAACATCTCTTTAAGTTTTTGAGAATTTTGAAATAAGAAAGAATTGTGAAACTAGTCTAATGATGCTGTCTTTAGGAAAAGGGGTGTATCATTTTGTCACACACTAAACATTAATTTATAATTTAATCTTATATTGAGATCCTTGTCTTAACCTGATTTTATTTCTTTAATTGTAATTGCTGAGGAAATGCATTCATGCAGCCTTTGTGTAGCATTAAACGGTGTGAATACCTTTTGTGCCATATATGCCACTTCAGATGCTGTTTCACTGCTGCTTTTGTAGTTTAAAGACAGCAAATGTCAACAGTCAGACCATCATTATCGCAGAATGAACCCCCTGATAAGTTAATCTAAACCCCGAGGAGCATCAAGTAGAAGTGTTTGTGTTGAATAACTTATCATAATACCAGACTATCTGATCACACAATGAACAATTTATTTCACTATCGAAGATACCAACTTTCTGGGATTGTTTAGTTCGAAGCCTTTTATCTCCATAGCTAAGACTGAATGTCACAGCGTTAATTATCTCCTGAGTTAAACATGCCATGAAACATCAGAGACTCTATTCTTAACAACCCAACAGATACTCTCAAATGTCTCAACTCTAATGAAACAGCAAGCAGACTTGCACATTCCTTAACTCTCTCTCTCTCTCTCACTCACTCACTCACTCACTCACTCACTCACTCACTCCCACACACACACACACACACACACACACACACACACACACACACACACACACACACACACACTCACACTCACACTCACACTCACACTCACACTCACACTCACACTCTCTCTCTCTCTCTCTCTCTCTCTCTCTCTCTCTCTCTCTCTCTCTCTCTCTCTCTCTCTCTCTCTCTCTCTCTCTCTCTCTCTCTCTCTCTCTCTCTCTCTCTCTCTCTCTCTCTCTCTCTCTCTCTCTCTCTCTCTCTCTCTCTCTCTCTCTCTCTCTCTCCCTCTCCCCTATTCTCTGTCTCTTTTGCTTTCTCAATCCTTCCGGCAAGCAGGTGTTGATTGATTTGAAAGAATGTCATTCGCCGTTTTAATGTGAGAGCGAAAAAAGGAGGGGGAAGAAAGAGACTGAATAAATGTCTCTGGCTTTTTTGTCGTTTTTTCTTTTCTTTTTTCTTCCTCATCATGGATTCTGTTACTCTGACAAACAGGAAGACAAGGTGTCTTTGCCTCATAGGGAAAATGCATTTATAGTGCTATTCTCAGAACTGCACCAGCAGTCACAGCAAATAGTAGAAGCAAGAACAGCAAACGGAGATGTTCTTTCCAGTCATGAGAACTTAATTGCATGTTTGTTGTGTCCATTTGCATTTGGAGGAGCAGACCAGAGTCTAATATCGTGTGTTAAACACTCTTTGATGTGCATTCTGAATGAAGCGGTTTACTTTGATAATTAATTAACGTAGAGTTAAGTTTACACAGGTGGATGGTTAACAGGAAGTGACAAGGCTACTAACTGCTGCCGTCATCTTGACACATGTATGAAGCATTACTTGTCTCTTCTTATTTCTGTTCTCCACTCTCACCCCATTTCTGCCTACGCCTCCACATTGCTCTTTACAAGGAACCCTGCTCAGAGCACTCGCTGTTCACATTCGTACGGCAACAACTCTGATAGAACAAGCCCTGAATGTGAGCATCTGAGTGATGACAGTGGCCAAAGGGCGGCCGAGTGGACAGTTTAATTGAAAGCGAAGCTGTGATGCATTGGTAGTAAATGGACAGCAATGTGAGATCAAGAAGCAGGGGAAAAATTTCTCTGAGTAATTTACGCCGGCTAAGAGCAGGCCCTATCATGGAAAGGCTTGTGTCATGTCGGCTTATTTGCAGTGTCAGTTAGCAGCGAGGGGAAGACATGCAATAATTGCTCAAGGTCACTTCTGAATTTAAAGGCCACAATGTGCCTTTACCTACCATGAGTGCAAGGCTCTGAGGACGGTGCGGGAACATCAAAATGTTTGGCACAGTAGAAGGGGACGCTCGAAGGGAGTAAGAGGGCTATAGTTCATACTTTTTAGCTCATAGCTCAATTCCCTGGCTATGGGGGATATCTGAAATCAGATCTTAAATTTTGATTTGTAATCTCTGGTATTAAGAATTGTGCTTTTTGTTTGAGCAACCTTACACGTTTGCATTTGGATTAATTTACCTGTTTTTTTGCTGTGGCAGATTTAGCAGAGGCAGTGCAGGCATGGAGGTCTATAATGCCTGGCGAAAACTATTCATGTTTGACAATTTATCTCAAAGGTAGCACTGTAGGCACTCAACCTGGATTTTACTATCTTTGTTTCATGGCCACTCAGTGGAAACATTTGAGTAAATTCTGTAAATGACGTTGTAGCAATGTTCAGGGAAGAAGGAGGTGGGAACTGACGAACAATCAAACATTCTTTATTTAAAATAAAACAAATAAACCAAAATACCGCCAGCAGCCCCTCGCGGACGACTGCTGGCTACCGAAAATAAACATAACTGCCAGCAACCCTCACGGACGACTGCTGGCTAGAATAAAATACAAATACAAAAACCAAACAACTAAAGCACAGGCCTGTTTCTCTCTCGATCATTAACGTCGTCGCTCCTCCTTTATGCTTCCGCTCCTCCGTGAGAGATGCGAGACCGGTATGCTTCCTAGGTGATGCTCATTAGCAATCGCACCACCGGCCTCGCGCCATTCTCTCACGTCCCTCGGCCGTCCTGTTCGCCACAGACGTGTTTTATTTACTCTATACTGAAACTCATTACGGGAAGTTTGGAAACATACAAGTCTTGTTTTTTTTGTTTACTCTGTTATGTTGCATTTGAATAGCCATCAATGCTCTCGAAATGTTGAAGTCACAGCATCTACCAACAGCAGCTAACGTTGACCCCTTGGATTCAGAAAACAGACATTTTCCAGGAAATCTCTCTAAAAGAGTACACTGCAGATATTTTCTGTAATCATGCATTTGTTTTAACAATGAAAGCTTTATATGCTATTTTTTCAATTCACTCAGAGCATCCTGGTACATCTCTTAATTAAGTGTAAATTGCAGGTTAAATTTTTCACGAAGATAATGCAATGTCCTTATTAAACCTAAAGATAAGAACCGCCCACCATTGTTTTGTATGTTTTTTTTATACCAAAATGCTGAATATAATATGAAAAGTTGGTACTTTTTACACTCCCTCTCCCTTCCACTAGGCTGGGCGTGACGTCATAAAAGGGTCTCCAAGCCTAGAGTTACCGTTAGTCTAACGGCAAGTAGGCTAGCAATTATATTGGAGGAGACCTAACTCAGCAAGCAAAAATGGTGTTGATGAATGAAATAACCCAATTGTAAACATACTCGTGTGTGCTGGCTATGAGATTACCGTGATTCTGCCTGAAATTAGTGTAAACTATTCGCAAAACAAACAGGTTCAGGCAGCATGCGTCAAAACCAGGATGCTGCGTGAGGCACGTCATATTAATGGATTATTTGATGATAATTTTTACTTTTCACACCGTTTTAAAAATAAAAACAGACAGTACAGTATACAGTACTCATAACTTTGAATTTTATTATAATTGTATTTCATATTATATACAATAATGTCAATTTTACTTGTTATATCAAATGTGATAATTGCTAGTACATTTAAAATATCAAAGTATGCTCCCCATACAAATTTTAAATGAAATAACGATGTCATAATATTGTGAGATTTACTTGACATTCTCTGTGATCGATTCGCGCTTGGGTAGCATTTTTCGACAAGGCAGCACAAATTGTCTGAACACCGGTCGCGGCGGAGGTCGAGCTGCTTCCACTAAACTCCAAAACGCGTTCACCTCACGGCAGCACATACTCTCCACTGCTGATTCCATTGGGTGGCATAGCCCACACAAACACCTGTCAAACACAGCGATAGAGACATTGATCTCTTTTTTTCTTTCTGACAATGAGCATCGCTAATTAGTTGCGGTTTAGCACACGCAATATCGCGTTCTGTCTGCAGATGCCAGCAAAAGCGCCATTGTGCCTGTGCAGTGTGTGCATCTCTACAGCTCTGATTAGGACTACTAACACCATGTAAGTAAATAATGTCTTCCGTCGTTGTCCCTCCTTGCTATTCTACATAAAGACAAGATTTTGAAAAGACTTTGGCTTGTTCCCTTATGTTATCCGGGTTAGCACCAGGTTAACCTAGGCTAGCCCTAGCTACTCACCATGACACCTGGCCAACCCTTGAGTCATTTTCCTCACACCAAGCATTGATAACTCTTTGAGGGCCATGATTTCTGGCAATTTCCTCTCCTCTCTCACGCCTGACTGGTTCAAAATTGTCCATAGTCAAGCCACAAACAGAAGGAATCTAGCAGAGTATGGGTTGCTACTCCCTTTTATGACGTCATCACCCAGTTACGGTAAAAAACATCCTACCTTTGAAGAAACCCCAATAAATGTTATTTGAACTAATTTTAAGACAGAAATTTTTAAATATTTACATATTGAGCACTTTAATCTACACATTAATTGGTTGTGGTGGTTAACCTGCAATTTACACTTAAAGTTAAAACCAGGTCATTTTTTTTTTTTTACAATGCATCCCTTCAAGAGTAAGTCAACCCTAACTTCCCACCACAATTAACTCTTTTACGACATAGGCTATTATTTTTACATTTTGTACACAGTTTCTCTGCCTCAAAGCACATAAAAAAGCCCCCAAAACAAAACACTGTATAAAGTTTCAGAAAAATAACATGTACTCCTAAACTTGCCAGAATCAGATTTTGAGGATAAGCAGTTCTTTCACTCTGGAGGAGAGGAGCGTCAGCTATCTCCAAGGGTTTGTAATGCCTAGTGCATTGCAGAGAGGATTTCTGAATGGAATTGACTGACACCGTCACACTGCCTTGTCTCCAGAGTTTCATCAATGTCAGGCACAGCAGCAGACCTGCCTGTCATATCTGATATAAAAGCTGTCATTTGCTGTAAATCGAGCACTTGGCCTGGGCAGGCGGTTGGCCCTACGGAGGTGTTAAAGCACAAAATAAACAAAATGGAGGATGGCTGTAGGTCAGAAGAAGACAGGACTGCTCCCTATTGACTATCAGTCTTTCAGTTACGAGAGTCAAACCTCACAAACACCAGCTGCTGTTTCAATTACAGTGTTCTGCTGTGCAATTTTAACATGGATCAACAGACTGCTGTTTCTGTTTGCCAAGTGAATTTTGGATGCAGTGCGAAGTGAATTCCTTTTTACGTTTAGAATTTTTTTGGGAGTCTCTTTGCTGTTGTCTCTCTCATGCTTTCCAACCTCTGTGATGGCAGCAGTTGGCATTGCTAGTCTTGCTAACATTAAAATGAGAACTGGAACATTTCAGCTTGACAATATAATTCAGTTAAGCAGGATTACCATATTCCCGGTCTGAAATCTGAGTGACAAATGTTAAAATTTATTATCGAATAGCCAATATATTCATGCCTGTGACTACATACAGGGTCCAAAGATAGCACTTGCCATGGGCCAAACAGGCTAATATGTTTATTAGACAATGGATTGTGGATCTTCTAAAAAACATTTAAACCTTTTTTGGAAAATGCATCATTGTAAGTTTATCTACAATGCCAATTTTTTTTCTGTCTTCAGATCTGTGTGACACACTTAATTGTCCTTGAATTAATACAACAAAACAAAAATATAAGGAACAAAATCAGGATGTGTTTTTGTGACTGGTGTAGTTTTACTGAGAGACTGAGACTGCCTCATCTCGTATATGATGCTGAGTGACAGTGCGCGGTTTTTCAATAAATGTATTGGTAATTAGACAGATTTTAGAATATCCCTTTTTTGGCATTCCTATTTGGTTCATATCGATGTAATGACTTAATTGCTTTAACCACAACCTTTGCCGCATAACTTGAATCTAGTAGCCTACTTGGTAGCTATCTAACGTGAGAGCTATCATCGACAGCTAAGCTAAGACCAGGTCACATCACTTTATGATTATTAGGGGTGTAACGATATTCAAACCGAACCAAAAAAACGCGATACAGAACACATGATTCGAATCGCGATACTCTCATTGCGCACCGAACACACCCCTCCCCGCCCCCTTCTACCCCGGCCCCGACCAGCCCGGCTCAATGGACCTCATGTCTTATGTGTACAGTACACAACGAATTCAGTTTTGTAGCCTAACCACCATTAACACAAAATAACAAGCTCTGTGTTTTGTTACTTTCGATAATAAGCAAGGTGTAATCTTTCAAATTCTGTCTATTTGATCACGAAATTCAAACAATAAATGGCGTTTTGGAGCTCTTTGCGGTGGCGTGACAGATTGCTGTAGGCCTACTAAGCTCCTTATTTCAAGCGGCAGTGATGCAGCGCGGCAGCGCGGCGCGCGGTTAAACGCGATCATCTCTTCCTCAGTTACAGAATGGACACCTGAAGGTATGTTGACAGATGCAGTATACTTACTGAAAGACATCATAACTCGTGTAAACGCTCAATCAGTGTTTCAGCAGCGGAAATACGTCAATAAAACAGCATAGCTTGTCACTAGCATTATATTTACCTCAACAGGCAAGTGATTCAGTGTCCACAACTTTGGTTCCTATAAATGAACTCTTGCACTAAATAAATGCACCATGTTAGCCTATATATTATATTTTACTTAACCTGTTAATGATATCTTGATTATTTAATGTATGTTTAAAATATCTTTCATGAAAATGACAACTGTGTAAAGTGTTAAATTTCAATAACAAATTAGAGTAAAAACACAAGTTAATGCAAAAACTGCCTTATGTTCAGTTTACATGTTTTCATACAATGTGTTGTGTGTTGATTATTATTTCTAAAAAAGAAATAGCATCTGAATTTAGGTTAAAAGTCTAGGCTACAACCTTTAATGTTATAGTAATGTGCGGCTCCCTATATAGTTTACAGATTTAGCAGATTTTTTTTAATCCTTGTGAAACGTTTAATTGTAATTGAATTAATTTAAAGACAAAGACAATTTTTTCAATAAACCACCATTAAAAAAAAGAAAAAAAAAGAAGCAATTTTAGCTTTCTAAACCGAACCGAATCGAACCGAACCGAGACGTCAAAACCGTGGGAAAACCGAACCGTCAATTTTGTGTATCGTTACACCCCTAATGATCATGCATTCAGCTTACTCAGTTTAACTTTAACATTAGCCAAATGATTAATCACACAGACATTACTTTCTTCTTTACACAAGGGCATCAGGAGAATCTGTGACAGGTAATGCAGGAAAATCAACATGCCCCCCTTTGAGCTCCCATTTCTAAAGATGAAGACATGGTTTCCACTTATCTATTCATGTATTCCTTGCCGGGCCTTAATAAATGCAGCCTTTCTCTCCATTTTTTTTTGCTTCTCCTGAAAACGTCTGATTGCATGTCTCCCGTTTTTTGGGGGGAGTTCAGGGCTCAAGACTAACATTTGAGAGCATACCATCTACTGGTTATAGTGGTAATTTCATGTATTTAAAAAAATAAATAAAAGTGCTTGTTCGCCACAGTTATAGTTTTCTTACATCTTTAAACTTTGAGTTTTAAAAATCATCACATTAAATATAACATTAAAATTGAATAATATTTAGAGGTGTGAAGCACTTGAAAGCCCTTGAAAAGTGCTTTAATTTCACTCTCAAAAGGTTGTACTGAAGATGGAAATTGTAAAAAAAACAAAAAAAACAAAAAAAACCCCACATTTGGTTATTTCTGCCACAATACCATGGTTACAGTTAGCGTTACTACTACAGTAAATCCATGCAGAATGTTGGTGATTTGTGGACTCAAATGCACTCCTATAACTTTTGTTCATGGCACAATATTTCTCCTGGTTTCCATGTCAGTGCTGTTTGATCTGATTTTTTTCTAACAGAATCCTGCACCAAATTTAAATGCTTCCCATTTGATCTCGCTGTGATGGTTTTAATTTTGCGGTGAATTTAAACACTTTCTCACTGGATCTCCCAGCGCTGTGTTGTAATGGTGCTGCGAAACTCACCAATTCACAAAATTATTGGAATGAATAGTTGATATCAAAAATTGGATGACTAGTAATTTCCTACTACTAAATTCTGAAAAAGAACGAGATTCTAATTATTGAACAAAAAACTTCCACACGTAATAACCTAGAATACCGTCTAACACTTGATGGCTGCTCTGTTAAGTCTTCGTCGTCAGTTAGGAACCTGGGTGTGCTCTTTGATACCAATCTTTCATTTGAAAGTCACGTGTCTGTAAATTTTTTTTTTAAAAAATATTGCTGATTACTTACAAAGCACTAAATGGTTTAGCTCCCCAGTACTTGAGCGAGCTCTTAACGCATTATAGTCCTTCACGTCTATTGCGATCTCAAAGTTCTTGCCAGTTGATAATACCTAGAATATCTAAATCGACTGCTGGCGGTAGATCCTTTTCCTATTTAGCACCAAAACTTTGGAACAATCTTCCTAACATTGTCCGGGAAGCAGACACAGTCTGTCAGTTCAAAGCTAGACTAAAAAGACATCTCTTTGACCAAGCATTCACATAACACTCTATAGACTTCTATAATTCAATATTAGGCTGCTTAGATTAGGTCAGCCGGAACTGGGAACACTTCCCTTAAATCCTGATGTATTCGTTACATCATAAGAAGAATGGCATCTACGCTAATTTTAGTGTCTTTGTTTATCCCGAGGTTTTCCCGCAGCCTTCCGGATCCAGGCCGTTTCCAGATCTGACGAAGGACTTTCGCATGGACCTGATGACAATGCAGTGCTGAAGTGCCAACTAGCCTCTCCCTATGGAGGATCCCTATACCACTCTACAGATAAAGCGTTGTGGAATTTTTCGGGTTCGCGTACCTACCCAAAGTGATGAGATAAAATAAAAATTCTGCATCAAAATTTATAGACAAGACAAGTAGTTTGTTTAGGCATGGTTTGAAAGGAATTACAAACCTGCGCACATATATTCAAACGCACATAACTATAGAATCAATTCTTAATGCGCATGTGAACGCCATCAGCGTCTATCACAGGTTCACGTTTAAAGTCTGTTTAGAGAGAACGGTGTCGTCTTAGCGGCCCCTAATTTAATAACAAATGATCATTTAGACGGAAGTGAATCAATCAAAACTAACTTTAGCTGGAAAAAACATTTTTCAAGAACCACTATAAAACCAAACCAATCTCTGTTACCTTAAATTATATGTTTATCTCTGTAAAGCTGCTTTGAAACAATCTACATTGTTAAAAGTGCTATATAAATGAGGATGACTTGACTTGACTTGACTGTGTAATCAAGAACGGCCCACAAGTAAACCTGTTCTGAGCTTGCGCTTAAATGAGTAGTTTGATTTCCTTTCACTTTCTTTTCGCTTGTCGTTTGATGTTTCTCAAATATATAACAGAAATGGCAGCTCTTATCAGTTGGGCAATGTAGTGGTGGCACCAGTGCGACCTCTAACAAAATTTTGTCACACTGCGGTAAAAGCTAGCAAAATGCAACCGTTTGGTCATAGTCTATAGCCCTGGAGTTGGTAGGGGGTATGAATTAAGCCCTTTTAGCTGTGCTCTTCGGTAAGGAGTTTTCAAAGAGACAGAAGTGACAAGAAAAAAATCAAAGAGATGAGAGTATTAATCATTATAAAAAGCCAACAGCACTGTGTCATACATAAATATAAAAATGGGAGATAAAGAACACAACCGAGTGAGATGATCAAAATGGTTGAGATGTTACAGTGTCCTCCAAGTCTCCTTATCAACTGCATCTCATGTCACCCGCTTCTCTACCAGAAACCTCAACTCGAAAGATTGCTCAAGGACTCTTCCAAATGTCTGATATGTTTCTGAATCAAATTGAAAAATGAAGTTAGAGGCCTTGATTCAGGATTAGAGCCTAAGTGCACAGTGACAATCTGAGAAGGAGCTGGAGTGGCTGTTAATGAAATGTTTTGAGGTTTAATGGAGTGGTCCAAGATTTGATCCTCATCCTTCAAGTGCCCCACTTGCTTCCAAACAACCACAAGGTTATTTCTTAATGGCACCCCACGTTCTCCTCACTTGACCATGTATGGACGGGTAATTGAAGGCGCTATTGGTGTGGTTCTTTTACCAACAGGGACCGTCAGCGGAAAGCAGTAATTTGACTATCCAACTTGGTGTAATTTTCTTTTAGGCTTCTTTTCATTCCCTCACCTCTTACCCCAAACATACGTGCTTATGGACCATTTGAACGCATTCCAAGAGGCTTTACTTTTTGGCATAAGCCGTTATGTCTGGTTTTTATTATGAAAATGCTCTGATTATAATTAGCGGTTAACAGATTACCTTGATCGTTTGCTTCTGATTACACTGTTTTTTCAAAAAAGCAAGAATGGATGGATTTTATTTCATGCCTTTTTTTTTGGGCTGTTGGCTGGGTTTATGGGGGCAAACGTTGTTGAAAATACTGTACCTGAGGGATTTTACTGTGTGACTGAGCATATAAAAAAATATAATGTAAATGAAGTGTCAAGGAGAAAAAGGTGCAAGTATTAATTTAGCTCTCTTGATTGTAATCAAGTATTTGTTTGCTTTTTTGTTCCAAGGATCTTGGCTAACTAGCTAACAGTGGTATTTTTTTAAAAGACCTTAGTCATATGTTAAAGTTCAATATTCATATTTGTTTATGGTGCATAAAAAATAGGTGTAACAACAATTCAACAATTTTGACCTTTTTTCTGCATTTTATTACTCTGTAGACAAACAAAATAAGATTTGGCTGTCCACCTAAATCTGAGAAAGTTTTCATTTCTGAACCAGAATGGCATACGTTCCACTGTGGCTGAAGTTGAGCTGATTTATACCACCGCTCACTGCCACAGAATGTGTCTGCCTTACCAGAGGCAGCACTGACTTCAAAAAACATTTCTTGCGGATAAATTGCCATTTGCAGGAAGAGGTGTTGGCTGACTGGAGATTTTATTCATTCATATATGCATTTATGACTGCTAGGCTTGTCTTTGGAGCTTGGTCCCTGTGAAAAAGAGCATGAGGCAGAAGATGAATACCTGATAGCTTCTCTCCCCAGACATTGTTAAACGTGCAAACGGGCAGTTTACAGCGCTGTCACGGCCAAAACTGCATATTTTATAAATGAGCCTTCCCTGGCAAAGAGAAATATCCCGTTCTCAATCAAAATAGAGCACCATCCTGCTTATTTGATTTTAACTTATGGGGTCTTATTACTCACGTTTTCTCTGCATTTTCTTCGGTATCTTCAAAAACATCCATTACGAAGGGTGGAAAAGCTTATATGAAGTCTTAAACACAGCAACGTGTGATTTAAATGTCATGACTTTTATTTCACAGGCCACCTGTGCGGCTGTTTTATTGAGATGTAAAGTAAAAATGAGCGTTTCTTTCACTCCTGCACACTTCTAAATGGCAGAAGAAAAGGAGATTGCCAAGCAGTAATAACTATTTCTGTGCCAGCACTGCTTTCATGACCTTCACTTTCACTCCAACCTCAATTATGGCTCTGTATGAGCACTGGTGTGGAGGTATGGGTATGGGAGGTATGCGTATGGGCCCAACTCACTCTTTGCTATGGTTAACAAACTCAATAATCCACCACAACGTGTTATTTCGGGCTCTGGGGTGCTTGTGAAATAGCTTTTCCCAATTCTTTTCAGACAAATTGAAGTCAATCACTGAATCCATCACTAAAGACACCCCTTATACAAGTGACTCAAATGTTCATTTGATGTTATCTGATTCAGCTCACTCAACAAACTCTCTCTCTGTTTTTACTCTGACTACTCTTTTACTCTGTTTTTACTCTGTTTTACTCTGGCTCTGATCTAATTGTGAAGTCTAATTCCACACCCTGCCAGCTTGATCCTAGACCTATACTGTTTTGCTTAAGATGTGTGTCCTCGAGGTTGCACCCTTCATAACACGTTTGATAAACTGTAGTTTGGCTTGTCTTCATTAAAAATGGCTGCGGTGATTTTTGCCCCATTCTTAAAAAAACAGGCCTTGACCATCTAAACATGGACAATTACAGGCCAATATCTAATTTCATTCCTTGCAAAAAATCCTTGAAAATGTTGTGGCGTCGCATATTTATATCTAAATATCTAAATAAAATATTTCATATTCAGATGTTAATGGTCTTTTTGAACCTTTTCAGTCAGGATTTCGCCCATCTCATAGCACTGAAACTGCTCTACTTCGGGTGGTTAACGACATTCTTTTGTCTGTGGATTTAGGGTAAATAAACATCTGGATGCTTCAAGATCGAAGCGCTGCATTTGACACAGTCTGCCATGAAATGCTGATCTCTCTGCTTTCTGATTTCCTGGCTCATTTCTTGCATCAGCGACAGAAAGTACAATATCACCACAAGGGTATAGATCTGCCACTGCTTCGCTTACACAGGGTGTTCCTCAAGGTTCAGTTCTTGGCCCACTATTTTTTATCATCTATGTCCACTTGTTGACATCATGGACTTCAATTTCATTGCTATGCTGATGACATTCAAATGTATCTTACCACCAGCTCCGATAGGCCATCCCTGCCTGACTCACTCACTGCATGTATCAGGGACATCAAGCATTGGATGTCCCTGAATTTCCTCAAATCAAATAATAATTAAAAAAACGGAGATATTGGTGATTGGCTCTGCTGCCTCAGTCAAAAGGATGGACCTGTCCTTTGATTAGGGTTGTGCTAATAGACGATAGTATCGTGTATCGACGATAGTCAGAGTTATCGCTGACGGCAGATGCCTTTGACGATATCAATACGATAATTGGCTTGTTTTCCCATTAATGTATTAAATTATTATTATTATTATTATTATTATTATAAAGCTAGTATTGGTATTAAATTAATATTAGGAACTACAATTCATTTGCCTTGCCTAAATTCATAACGACATCGCCTAACACTTGCCACACATCACCGACATGCACGTATGAGGACTCCTCTAAGAAGATGCTTTTAAAACAGACTAAACTATTTAATTGCAAGGTGATCCATTCACAAATTGTCAAGAGTGCTTGTTTTAACAGACGCATCATTCTTATACAGATCCAAGATGAAAACGGTATCGTTGTTAGTCAGTATTTTGTTTCCATTGCAAATTAACAAAACATTTAATGACACTAATAACTAGGGCTGGGGTAAACGATTATTAACTAAACGATTAGTTGGGCGATTATTTTATCGATTAGTCGACTAATCTAACGACCAATGTTGGGCAGTAACGCATTACTGTAACGCAGTTACTTTTGACAGTAACTCATACTGTAAAGCATTACTTTTTAAATAAATTAACTCCGTTACCCTTACCATATGGTGCGTTGTCCGTTACTTTTTTAAATTAATTAATTTTGGCTGAAGTGTATCCTACAGCCTAACCTGTTTGCTGCAGCGACGCATTGTAGGATTGGTGGTAGGATTGCTTGCCACCCGTCCCTTAAAATACGGAATTGTCCCGTATTTACAAGTAAAATGATGCGTCCCGTATCAAATCAATAAGGGAAGCGATTTGTCCCGTATTTTACATAAGGTCCACACATAGCCTAGTTGGATAAAAACATAAGGATTTACTATACTAATAGCAAATAGCCTATAAAGAAATCAATTTCACAATAATGTTACATTATGATTAGAATCAAATGAATTTTGTCCATTTTCTAAGCTTAGAAAATGCACATTTATACGGGCTGAATTTTATAGGCCTAAAATATTGTTTAGTAATTCTGTGAATTACACTGCGCAAACCAAAGTAATACTACCCACCGGATGAAGAAGGGTTGGCTCTCAGTCTCCACAGAACAAAATATTTTATTTTATTTTATTTTTTATTTTATTTTATTTTTATTTTTTTTTAATTTAATTTTTTTTTTATTTAATTTAATTTAATTTAATTTTTAGTGTTCACATTTATGAGGAAGAAACAATGTTACGGACGTGACAGTTCTCCGTACGTGAGCGCTCTGAAAGCGGCACTAAACTATGCTTTAAAACTTTCACATAGACATCAAACAGAAAGCACAAAACCTTTCTTTAAAGTGAATTTCATTTTGTATTAATTGTATCTTAATTTTAATCAATGTTTCATCAACCAATTGCCTGGATTTAATAAATAAGAAGTAAATATAGCAGACGATAGATAATCACGAAACGGAGGCGCCAGCACGTGAACTGGAGCTCGTCTCATAAATGAACCGAAACTCGGCGTATAAGGTAATCTACTTGCCTCACAGACATGTCTACTTTTAAACAGAACAATTCAAAACGAAAGAAAACGGACTACAGACTGCTCTCTGCTTATGTAATCCGTATGAAATGTGCATTTCTCTCTGGCGCGTCTGCTGCGAAGATCGAGAGTCAGCATAGCGAGTCACCTCAGAAATCCTTGTGATATATTCAGTTTGTGCTGGTCTGACTTAAATAAAATAGTGTTTAAAAATTAATTTCTGTTTAAGTCAGTTTTGTGTTTGTGTAGACCATAACGCATAAAAGAACATTAATGGGAACATTAAAGAATGTTTTTTTTTAAGTAACTAAAAAGTTACTTTTAACAGTAATGCATTACTTTTTGGTGTAAGTAATCAACAAAGTAATTGAGTTACTTTTTGAATGAAGTAACTAGTAACTGTAACTAGTTACTATACCTTAGTAACTAGCACAACACTGCTAACGACTAATTGGACAGTTAATATAAAGATTATTTATCTGCTGCTCGATTAACAAAAAACAATAAATACTAACTAGTGTACTGAATCATGATACTATAAGCTGGCTAACGTTAGTCTAATGTTATGTATTTGAACACCGTCATTAGAACTCTATAACCGCCGTGTTACTAAATAGTAAAACGTGTTACTAAAATAGTTTTTACGAACATTTTTTATCATAGAGAATGTTTAAATACTAATATCAGCTTACGAGGGAAACGTAGGCGGAGTTAGTGGTGCTTCGGAGCCTGCTACTGCTGGAGATGATTCGGGAGAGGTCTGTGTGCCCCTTTAAGCCTTGTTTATACTCGACGCGTGTGAAGGTGCGTGCGGCAAAAATTACGTCATTGCTGTGTGGGCGGTCGTGCGCGTTGGGTGTGAAAGACCCCATTTCGCCTGGCAGTGTGCACGGCACTTTTTGTAACATCTCGCGCGGCGCTCATCCGAAAGTGAACGACTTCGAGCGAATCTGGCCGAACTGGTACGTCTATAACAGCATGTTTATTATCTTTATATACACAGAGACATTTGCATTGATGGGCGACCATAAAAGCCTCTCATTTTGTGAATAGGAACACATTTGCATTAAGCACCCAGTTTGCACTTGTCTAAAGTAACAGCTTACATTTACAAAATAAGCCTACAATAGCAGAAGTAAGCTCTTCAGTTGTTTAACTAGTTTACGTGCAGTGAAAGTACAATAAACCTGCATTTATTACTCTTTTTATATGAATCAGCAATTAATAAACTACGAATAAACGGCAAACTACTTCTTCACTGCTGATTCCTGGTGGTTTAGAGGAGAATTATTCTGAGTTGCCCCCTGTTGTTTCACAGAATAGCACAACGGCGAGCGCGTTTGGAGAGGTGCTCGCGCAGTCAGCGGAGACTCGCGCTCGTACGGACGCGGCGAGTATAAACAAGGCTTTACAGATCAGAGCGTGCGCTGACACGGAGTAAAGCCTTGTTTAAACTCGACGCGTCCGCACAAGCGCAAAGGTGCACGCGGCAAAAATTAAGCGTTGGGTGCGCAAGACCGGCAAGACCCCATTTCGCTTGGCTGTGGAGATGGTCCTCACTGCAGAACATGGAATCCACGGGGAGGAGTTGGATCCAGATCCAACTCCTCCCACCTTACATATACCTAAACCTACCCATCTCCGCCCCCTGATCCCTAAACCCACCCCTAATCTCTAAACAAACCCCTACTCCTACCCATTTCCACCCCTTGGATCTTGATCCGACTCCTCCCCGTGGATCTCATGTACTGCATTGAGGTGCTACTGTGGCTGTGTGCACGGCTTTTGTAACAGCGCGCACGGCCCCCACCAAAGGATGAACGACTTCAAGACGAATCTGCCCGAGCATGTACGTCTCACCGCATCGGCACCCAATTTACGCGTCTAAATTGCAACGTTTTTTTTGTTAAGGATTTGTTTACTGTGTGTGATTCATTTAATGGAAAGCACATTCACTTCTAGTTGTCTTCGTCCTCCATTCTGCAATGTTTCGGTCTCCCATGCCTCCCACTACAGCACTACTAATAACACAAAAGACAATACAATTATAAAATATTGATAATAATAATAATATCACTAAAATGATATAGGCCTAATAACGGTCCTTAGTTCACAAACACAGCACAACTCTTTCCATCTGTGAAAGTCAAAAGCAGCTTCAAACACTTGTTTAACAAGAAATATTCTTCTAATTTTTCATTGTCATTAATGTAGGTCCACAAGAGAAATATTAAGCCAATAACTTTAGATAGTTGCTATACCGTTATATCCACCGTCGTCTCTGAGAGAATGAGGCGTTAATGCAGTGACAGATGCCGCTTACTCTGATTTCTCCCGGGATTTAAAACACATTAACCCACGTTCTTTGGGCTTATTGAAGTGCATCCAGACAGAGAGAGCACTGGTAGAAGGACATATATCGTAAACTCCGACTCTTTCTTGACCCAAGAAATTATTAAGACGTGTTCCCATCTCGTGCAGAATTACAGTCAAAATGCTGCATCTGTAACGGCATGAGAGGATAATGTTTCTGTAAATTTCCCGCTGACATGTTGAAATTTTTGTATCTGAGTCAGATACAAAAATGATTTTTTACCTCACTATTCCGGGAAATAACCTAATTTAGCCTAAGAAACACTCCACCTTTGCTAGCAAAATAGAAAGAGATTCTCATATATAAAATGAAGTAATAAAACAAGAAAATTAATAGTATAATTAATAAGTAAATAAGCAAGTTAATAATCAAATAACTAAGCCTCGCCCCCCTCACGATAATATCGTGTATCGCCGATCTCACAGGCTGACGATAGGACGATATGAAAATGGAGCATATCGCCCAACACTACCTTTTATATTGATGGAGTTCATGTTAAGCCTTCATCATCTATTCGTAACCTTGGTGTCTTAATCGACTCAACTCTATCTTTTGGCTCTCATATTTCTTCTCTTGTTAAAAACTCTTTTTTCCATCTTCGGAATATCGCACGTCTTCGACCTTCTTTCTCTTTAGCTGATGCTGAAACCTTAATTCTTGCATTAATCACATCATGCTGGATAATTGCATTGCTCTATTTCTTGGCCTGCCCATAAAACTTATTGCAAGATTACAGTATGTTCAAAACTCAGCAGCAAGAGTGCACACCTCCACTAGGCGATCTGCTCGCATTACTCCTCTGCTTCATGACTTTCACTGGCTACCCCGCGGCAACACGTATTCACTTTAAGGTATTACTTCTAATGTTTAAGGCATTAAATGGTCTTCACCTCCATATCTGTCTGATCTACTTTACTCTTAGCGCCCTGTCCGGTCCCTTAGATCAGCTGAACTTGGTTTATCATCCATCCCTCGTTTCCGGTTGTCTACTGTAGGTGGAAGGTCATTTAAAGGTCCCGTTCTTCGTGCTTTTTTGAAGCTATGATTTTGTTTACAGTGATAATATGTGATAATATACACATACAAAATAATATGTGTTCATGTTTAGCGTGTAAAAAAACACAGTATTTTTCTCACAATTTACTTATCTGTATACTGCTGCTTTCACTGTCCAAAAAACGGGCCGATACCTTCCTTTTTCTATGAAGTCCCTCCTTCAGAAATACGCAACGAGTTCTGATTGTGCCAGCGGTTCCTGTGTTGTGATTCGACAGCAGCTTAACGCACGTTACCCGGAAAGGTCACGCCTCTTACCATAATTTGGAGATGCATGCTCTGATTGTTATTGTAAAAATGTCCAACATATTACCTTATCAATTTGAGCCTGAATCTGACCCGGAGAACATAGATGGATGATCAATTAGAACCTGTTCAAACACGACTTTTGCAGTGGTAAGCTGTTTGTTTAGTAGTTGTCATACTTTTAATTGTTTAAATTTTAATGTTAAATGTTACTAACTGTTATAAAATCTTGTGGTATATGTTTTTATCCGTCTGTCGAATTAACGATGGTGATGTTGAATTTTTTAAATAAGTTCATTGTTTATTCCTACCTTAGTTACACGTATAAACGAGTTTTGATTAGTAATATATGTTTTATAGATGTACATGTGGTAACTGTGAAAAAATGCCAACAGAGGTTGAAAACATCTGCTGCAAAGAGATACCAAAAGTACTGTCACATCTCCTAATTAAATACATTTTTTGTTGTGTAAAGTTCTTTTGAAATTGTTTTCATCCATACAACTTTAAATACAAATACTTCATTTTTAACATGAATATAAACTTACAAGCTGCCATGTTGTGTAAAAGAAATCGTTGCCATGCATTACAATAATTTTTTTAAGTTGATTGTTACGTGACTGCATATTAAATTATTAATGCCTCACATCAATGTATAGGTTTGTCGACGAATGATGCAGCTTGCAGTCCCTCCTACATGTATGGTTCATCATACATGGGCTTTGAAGCAAACTGCTTAAACCCATATCCGTTACAAAACATAAATAATATTTACAGAGCGGACTACGGACGAGTGAGGCGAAGAACTGAAGAAGAGTATGTTTTTATTAAATATAATAAAATTGAACAATGCAAAATAACTTTAATTATACAAGAAATAAAATAAGATATAATGTTTAAAACAATGTATTTTTTACAAACATACATGCACATGATGTTAATGAACCATTTGTTTACTTAGTCTGTTTGGTTCAATGCCATAGGCGTTTCCGTTATGTGTCATATCGCAGCTTTGTCAGCTGGTGCTGTGGCTACTTAGGACGACATATGAGGGTCGTCATCCCGTCTTGTGTTGTTCGCCAGATCCGCCAGCACTTTCCTGATCCAGCTGGACAGTACGTTGGATTCCGCCCTCCCCCTGATTAAACCGAGACACATGTTGGGCAATGACATCTTCCTTGGAGGGTTTTTCAAAGTCTGATGACAGGGGAGGTGGAATGGTGATCTGATGTAGTTCTTCTACATATGGTGTTGGGTCAACAATTACTTTGTGTAGTAGAAGACTCATCAGGTCATCGACATAGTCTGTAATACAAATGTAAAACTGCTTGTGAAAGTAATGACTAAACTTATTTGTTGAGCATGTTACATTAGTGTTGATACAATTTGTTACAAATATGTTGTATTAAATAATTTCGTAATTTTGTTAATTATTAATATTTTAAAATAAAAATAATAACTTACTGAATGTTGGGTCTGCTTTCACAGGCTTGGCTGTGCATTCCCCTTTTTTTGACTTTGGAAAAGCAAATTGGAAAACAGCATGTCCTTGTGTTGTTGCCTGTGGACGTTGGGCATTCTCATTGTAGTGCATGGCTGCGAGATACAACCTGCAATCATTGAAGAATAAATAAAATCATTAGTTGACTGTAATAAATATAACTTCACGTTATTTGGAAGCAATAAACAAAATTACCTGCATAACATTCCTATATAAAAGAAAACGACATTTTTGGGTGCAAAACGTATAACCAGGCTGTGGAATGCTTCTAGTGTCGACGTTTGAAAGTGGTGACTGAGTTTCTCAAAGTCCTTGAGAACTCTGTTGTTGCACGTTATTTTCTCCACTTTGCCGAGTGTCACTGATCCTGTTAACAACACACACATCAAACCGAATTTTTTGTTTTCATTTTAACAGTAAACTGTTCGTGAATGTACCCTCTATGTAGACATACCTTTTTCAAACCATTTTTTGTTATCCCTTGAAGTCTTGTCTTCGTGTTCGCATTTAGGGAACAGGGGGTTGACGTGAACATGGATGTTCTGCATGTGATTAAGAAGTGATGTCCACTTTGCCACCTTTTCTGGTCCCGAAACAGAGGAAGTCACTCCAGTAGAGATGATTTCGGATGCTTTTCAACCATTTCTTCAGCACCTCACAGTCCTTATTTTTGGAAAGCTTCAGAAGTTTCTTAGACAAAGCTATGAAAAATTAAACAGAAGAGAAATATTTATTGATGGATAGTAGTAAAACTGTAAACACCAGTTATCAACTTAATATTTAAAGACAAATAGATTGATGTTTACCTTTCTCAAAGTGCCACACATCATAGTACTGAGTGATGTTGCGTTCCCTCAGGTACTTTTTAATCTGTGGATGGCGATCAGTGACTATGTAGTCAACCACCAAACCAGAGGATTCCAGCTTATCCAGACATCGCTTTAAACCCTCCTTTTCCATGTGGTAACTACCACCTACCTCGTTGCTCTGTCAATAGGCACATAGAAAGCACATATAATAATACATAAATGTTAACATATTTTAAAAAGTAATATGTTTAAAACATGTTATTCAATCATTGACCTGAATAAGTTGAAGATCCACAATTGAGTTGTTTTCCATATCCATCAAAGTGTAACTTCCAAATTTTGCAGAGTGGCCTATGTAAAACAAAATAGTAATCATAGGCATAACATTATTGAGAACTTCATCATTATAAATATTATGTTACACTAATAAATAAGCAGTATATATACACAATTTCTTCTCTACATCTACCTGGTGAGTCAGCACGCATATCTCCTGCTAATGCAGGAGATATGCTAATGGGGTGGTGATGGCGCAGTGGATAAGACACATGCCTTTGGTGTGAGAGACCCGGGTTCGAATCCACTGTGAGACACCAATGTGTCCCTGAGCAAGACACTTAACCCCTAGTTGCTCCAGAGGCGTGCAACCTCTGACATATATGGCAATTGTAAGTCGCTTTGGATAAAAGCGTCAGCTAAATGAATAAATGTAAATGTAAATAAATGTAATGCCAGTTTTCTCATCTCTTTAAGCTGCTGAAAAACAAGTTGTTGATCTCTGTTCCACTTGTGGATGATGGTAGGCTCTAAGAAATTTCTTGCATGTCTCCGGAAAGTACCATATTGCACAGTTTGGAGCTGCATGGCCTTGAAAATCTATGAAAATAACATTGATAAAAAAAAACTTTTATAAAAGGTACATACTAATAACACTAAATGTAGTATTAAATCAAGTACAATAAATAATGGAATACCTTTAGTAGTTTTGAAAAGGACCCTCCCAGAAAATATACAGCAGCACACAATTTAAGGTTCCCCAATGGGGTACTCCCTACAATGGGCTGACTCTGCCACCGTCTGTAATGCTGACATTTTCCGCAAAGCTGTGTGAATGTAACAAAAGTACCGATTTGTCTTTGGTGGACATCACATTTCGCCTTACAAACTGGACATGACTCGAAAATCTCTCTAAGGCAGCTTTCAAAAACATTGTACTTCTCACTGTAGTTGGACACAGGATCTATTCTAAAACAATAGAAAGGACATTTACATGAAAATTGATTTCAGGTCACATGTTATTACTAGGAAACAAAATTCATCATTTAACAAGGTCAAAATGTATCAATTATTAATTACAACTTACGACAATTCTGATTCCTGAGTGACCGACTCTGGATGAAATGTTGAGTCATGTGGTTCTACATGTATTTCAGATTCTGTTTGTTCCTCTTCATCTTCCTCCTCTAACTCTTGGCAAAGTCTCTTGCTTGGCCTAAAAATTGAGCCACGTACTGGTGTTAAAGACAGCTGGATATCCGGCAACATTGGTATCGTTTCAGTACCAACATCCTGTCTGGAAACTGTTGCCTGAATGCCTACAAGACAAAAAATAGTTTAATAATTTAATAATAACTTAACTTTAATAATTATATATTATTATTCAAAACAGTCTTTCATTCAATTAAATATGATTTCTCTATATAAAAACATAATACAAACAAATATGTGCCACTACTGATATTTCATGTCTAGACTACATACCTTTGCTTCTTACATGGACCTCCCTCAGTGTACCAACAGAAAGTTGCGTGCCAACTGATCACATCTTTGGTGATATCTGTGTGGCCACTGTTTCGGTGTATACGGAGTCTGTCTGACATCCAGCTTCATGAACTGAAGATGTTGCAGGGAGTTCTTGGGAACTCTGTCCCTGCTGAGATGAACTCTGTAATAATTATTTCAAATGTGTATTTAATTATGAAGTAATATCAATGTATACATTTTACATGTTCAACAGTAATGACATATTTCATTGACATTTATATTAATACAACAGAAACAAAGTAAAAGACAAAAAACAGCCATGCATTCTCTATAATAAATTGACCAACATTGTCCTTGAATAGATTATTACATGAAAGACTGTGGATATACAGTGTTTGTTACTGTTTAGCACAGTTTCAATTTCGTATATATGAGTAGTGTAGCATAATAGCTTCGCAATAAATAGTAAACAAACATGGATTTACTACAGCAAGTAACGTTACATAAACATAGAACATTGATTCGCGTTGCTTCAGCTAAACGAGCATGTGGTTAAACAGTAAACATTAGATATAATCAACAAATAATTTTAACTGATCATTACAAACACCAACAATCAATGGTGTCTGATTGAATTAGTACAGTAATTTAAAAGGTTTGTTGGATTAGTTTCAATTCCCAGCTAGTTAACAAAGCTAAACAGCGTTGCACTTTGTGTAATGAGTTACAGAAACGATTAAACGCACCAACTTAAATAATAAAATACACTTACAAAAGAGGGAACTGCTCCATCTTTCAAGAACAGTCTTTGTGCGAATCCTGCATTAAACTGATTTAGATTGAGGAAGCTGTCCTCCGCAAAATGTGCTGCACATAATTTTAAATGAGGATTAAATTTTTCTGGAACCGAAATAAAAATAAATCTAAGCACAGCGTCCCTGGGAAGGCCAAACAGAGGTGAATTTACTCCGGTGGGAAAATAACAGCGTCTCGACGACATGGTGACAAACACAATCTCTAAAAAAGATACTCTACATATTCTCCTTGGGAGCTCAACAAGACCGCGCCCCCCTTTTTTGTGTATTCCAGTGGGCGGAGATTAGTCAAAAAAAAATTCTAACAACGTCATCAAAAACGGAAGTAGACGGATGTAGTCCAAACTGGTCGTTCGCTGTAGGCTTTGAAAGGGGACTTCTGTTAAATAAAATATCTCGCTAGGCATTGAACTTTGAGCTTTATCATTTTTTAGGTATTATTTATGCACTAACAGCAACATTACAATATATTGTAATGTACAATGTAAAGCGACCTTGATCTATGGAAAGGTGTTATATAAATAAAACTTTTTCTTCTTCTTCTGTGTGTCTTTTATTAATCTACATGAAGTATCGTTTACTAGTCTACATTTTGTGTGCAAATATATTTTTGAAATAATTTCAGTGCCATTATTGTGGATGTGATGGGTCTTTAGTAGTTTTTAACCATTGATGTGTATTAAAAGTGCACTCAGTTAGCCTTTTATTTTATTTTTACCTCAGTGGTCTTGAACTTTAAAGCATTTATAGACTTTATAGAAGGTGAGTTTCCATTGACTTCTCAGTTAGCATGTGGGTTCTACCTCAAGTAAACTCTACCTTTCTTTATTTTCCTCAATACCTCTCTTAGGTCCTGGAGAGCCACTTCCTGTTCTTTCTTTAGGGTGAAGCGTCTATGCGACACAATACTTGGGTCAGAGGGCCTACAGATTGCGTGTTGAGAGCTCAAGTCTCGATTAATCTCTCAGGCAACTGTTATGGGGGCCAGGTGTTGCCCTCCTGTCGTAAAGGGTGGATGAACCTGGGGAAGAGGCGTAGGCTGAAGAAATGCTTTACAAAGGACCTTCAAGTTTCCAATTAACACCAGTTCCTTCTACCCCTGGTGGTAACCTGAAACCCCTCCCCAGAACAGCATGGCTCTCTTCATAACATGTTTCTCACTTGAGAGATCTCACACTATTCTTTCCCCTCCAAGCTGACCCACAAACTAAGGTCATCACTTAAAGACAAAAACGATTCTTATCTCTGCAGTCCTGCCCCACTCACTGCTGTCTCACTGTCCCTGTAGACTGAACGATGGCCCCCTCTGAAAATTGATATCAGTGATATAATCTAGGTGATGCCTCGTAACTGTCTCCGAGTGGAGCGGCTCTTGCCGCCTCAGACATTCAGCCTCTGGGCTCTTAGTTTGTGTGCGTGCATTTTTTTAAAAGTAGGGATGAATTTATTTCGTTGCTATTTATTCTGGGTGCACACTACACAATATCAGCCCAATTTTGGCACAATCTGTTTAATGTAAGGTGTCCTGGTTATTTGCAAACGACTGGGCGTTGGGATGTAAGAATCAATCAGTTTATTTCATATAGTGTGTCATAGTGGTTGACGACTGACATCGCGTCTGTGACACTTTATTATGTCCCGACAGAAAGAGGAGTACAGAAGCTCTTCCATACACTGCTTTCAAACATGGTGAAATGAAAGAGAGACAATGATATTGGCGCTGCTAGGTGGAATTATGCAATGGAGGAAAATGTTTGTGGAGCTATGGCAACAATGCTCTTGCCTTTTTGATGTTTTCTTGAGGGACTACCACAGAGTGAAAAAAGATGTTGGTCAACAATAGCGGAGGCGCTTCGGCACCACTGTGAGTACTGGAATTATCATTTATTCGTTAAAGACAGGGGTGATTGGTCGGGAAGCAACGTGTACACTCTAAAAACTTTTACTATGATTTACTCAATTTTTTGGGTGTAACATTTTTACACTTATATTTAATAAAATTGTAAAGCAATGAATTAAATTACATATACCGTAAACTGAGTAAATGTAAGTACAAAAATTAAGTAGATCTAAGCAACTGCATTTGGTACATTAAAAAAAAAATGAGTAGAAATATTTTGTGGAAAACATTTAAAAAACAATATTCATGAGTAATATTAACTTATATTAACTTTTATTGTATGAGAAATATTTACTTTTAATTTCCTCTAAACCTTTGTAAAATACTCCACAACCACAGGTATACATGACATTGACCTTTAATGTCGATGAGTAAAGCATATTTTATACTGTTTTAACATAAATATAACATTGCCTACATTTAAACTCGTATAACAAACATTTTAGAAATAAAAAATAAACATTTAAAAGTAATTCAAATGCAATTAACCAGTCTGTTATTCCATTTCCACCATATCAGCGCTGTTTCTCATGCTTGAGATGGACTCGCACTCTGCAGGTGAACTTCTAACTTCAGATCGCCGTCCTGCATTTCACTCATAGGCGAAAGATGCTGCGCCTGCCAATAAACAAACAGTGCACTGTTCAGAGGACATTTTATCATCCTAATTAATTTAATTAATTATCTTTAGGAATAAAGTTGTGTGTTTTATGCAAGGCATCAGGTGTTTCAATCAGGCGAAAAGACAGACGCGACCCTTGTTTAGGTGACTCGCGTCTCACATTGCGTCTCAGTATGTTGTTCTGCATTAAATAAAATGATTTAAAGCACAGTAATGATTTTATAGATACGATAAAACCTATGATATTTTTTTTACTTTGAGCAATTCTGGAGCTATAATTGACTCTTCTTAGGAGCATATAAAACAAAACAAAAACTCTTCGGTTCTACACGATTCACGTAAATGACCCAATTGACCAAGAAAACGGCGATTGTTGCCGAAAAGCGACAAGTTTGCAGGTGTGAATTCTGCGACGCTGGGAAGAGAGAACTGTTCTGTAGACTGGAGAGAATTCAAACAGCTCGCACTCACTCCACTGAACCGGCTTTGAGTTGTCACATCAGAGGGTTGGTGAGGGGTGCATTGTTTTAATTGAGTAAACTTAATAATTTTTTTAAGTATGTGTTAAAGATTAATAATATTGATTTCAATTAAGTAATATTTCTGGTCCTTGAAACAGATCAGTTTAATTCTCAATTTTCAAATATTTTGATAGAAATTTCACAAATATACTAAGTATATTTTAAAAAAACTAATTGGTTAGTCGAATACGAAATTCTTTTAGTGAAATAAAATATATAACTGTAAAGTTTAGACAAACTTAACAGTTGGATTTTTTGTCAATTATTTTGGTTTGTTAAACTCAAACCATCAAGTAAATGATATTCAGATAATTTATTAAGTTAATAAAGTTAAGTATTACTGTGATATTTACTAAGCCTCTGAATTATTTTTTAGAGTGTAGTCTGACTTGTTTGACCACAGTGACTATCGTAACAGACAAAAATATTGTGTAGTCTGAACCAGGCATTAGGATGTGATGAGTATTACACAGTGTTCTTACCTTTTTTATTTATTTAATTATTTTATAAAGCATAGCTATATATAAGTGCACTCAGCAAGTCTTAATAATATGAGTAATAGTATAATAATAGTAATAATATAAATGTTAGTACACACCTTTTTTATTTTGTATAATTAAAATATTTGTAGTATTTTATTAAATATTCAATAATTTTTTTATTTAAAAGTATTTTTAGAACTGCCACCCCCAGTCCTGGGAAAAGATCAAAACTAATTTAGTGGAGCAATGCCTACTGGTGTTGTGCTGAAGATGGATTTGGTCCTGTTGTCCTCGCCATCTCCCTTTTACTGACTTAAGTCTCTGCTTTCTCCAAAGTCTATTGTTAGGCCTTGGGTTAAACCACAGCTCAAAGCAGGGGAGCTGCTGGGCTTATCCCCCCCTTATAATGACAGAGCAAAGGAGGCCAAAGGGAGTAATTTTGTTTGTAAGTAATACTCGTTCTGAGATGTTTCTGGGTGCTGTTGTTAAGATGCAGGTCAGAGATGGAACTGAAAGAGTTAAATGAAGAGATAAATAGAAGTGTTTCAGCTTAATTTCAGCTTCCAAATATTGAAGGTCATATACATTTGTAGAACAATAGATTTTTTTTCGAGACTTAACTAAGCCCTCAGCTATCTTTTAAAGAATCATCGATCTTTCTCTGCCCTTTTGGCCAAAACACTTCAAGATCATGATTAAAATTCATTGAACACTCAATTGACCCCTCTCCCCTGTCATTTCTGATCAGTCAAATCAATGACAGATCTATCAAAAGTGCTTAGAATGAGACTCCTCTGCAATCGAAAGATTAGTGCGGGCTATTGTCTCAAGACCGTCTAATCAATTATGTCAATCCCTATCCAACTATTTAGTGCACTTCAGATCAGACAATCTATCCTGAATGGCCAGGTTAATTCGCTCTTCGCACAGCCAGCGTCAGTCATACATTTCACCATGGTAACAGCTTGTTGTTCACGTGCAGCGCACAGCGTGTCTGGATCATCATTGAGCTGTCACCCCCCGTCCCTCATCCGCCTTATCTCTGTAGGTGTTAATACATCTGAGTGTAGAGAAAGAAGAGGCAGCTGTGTCTTTCTTGCGGAATGAAGGAGACGGAAAGGTGGAGGGAGGGAGGGAGGGGGCGGGGGGGTAGGTAGGTAGGTATCAAAGAGAGGACTGCATCACCCCTGTGGCTACGGGCGCAGGGATAATAGAGTAAAATTGCACACAGTCCTGACTCTGGGCAAGCCTGGCTTCCTCCCCATCCCATTGTGTCCTCAGCATGGCGGTCTTTGTGGCGACTCCTGTGTTCTGGTAATGAACACGGCAGCCCTCATGCCTGCTCTACTCAGTCTTAGAGGGTCGGATGCGGGGAGGGGTGGGGACAAGAGCTGGTTTCATTAGCTGAGGAGAATGGGCAAATTTCAGGGCTCTGATCAAGCGTGACATGGAGGGCTAACTTCTTTTTTTTTTTTTTTTTTGACAGACATGGTCTGAAGTTTGTGGAACTAAAGCTGCCGTGTGTCCAGATGGGGTCTGGGAGCCAATGATTACGCCCCTGCCCCACAAACAATATTTCTCTTCCTCCTCCTCTTCTGGCTCCTCGCCCTCTCCTGGACACCTAGAAAGCCTCCATAAATCAATTTAGCACATAATATGATGTAATCTCTTCTGTTGCCACAGACTTTTTCTTTGCTTGTATGTGATCTGCACAAAACCTGTCAGCCTCCCTGTTGTCACAAATGTGTTTGGTGAATATGCAGTCTGGTTGATGATTTGTATTAGCATGAGAAATGACAGTGTCATCTTTTGGTGTGTTTACATTCTCATTAAAGGTTTAATTTTTAGTTGGACTAATACAATGATTTGTATTTTTTAAATGACGGTTGTGCACAATTCAGAATTTAATTTAGAACACTTTTTAAAATCCAAATAATTTTTTAAAATTTGAATTGAGGCAGATTCAGTAATTTCCCACCTGTAGAATTGTCAGAATTCAGTAAATTCCACTTCAGTTCAAATTCTATTTCAACTTCCTGTTAGGGATTTGAATTGTATACAAATTATATAAGTCTTTATAGAATACCTATATAGTCAATAAGTGTGTTTACTTTAAAAGTTTGATTTAGAGAATTGAATTCATGGTGCAACAAACAGCAACTTGCTTATTATATGCCAGGACAGGAGAGCACTAAATTAAAACAGGATGGGATGGTTTTAAGCTTATTCAAGTTTGTTAATTTGTGCAAGAAATGAGTCTACCTGCACTGTTACAATCAAGCTACAGCGATTGAGTTACAGTCTATAAATGACACAATGTATAGTTGAATATTTGAAGAATTAAATTTACATCACCTCTGTCTTTTTTGGATCAAGCACATAGTGCTGAGGCCAATTGTACTCTGATTAACGTGATTACATGCTGGAGGAAGCTGAGTTACAATTGCATTATCTAGGTCTGCTAGTCTGCCTTTGTTTGAAATTGTACTAGTTCACTTAAAGTTTTTATGGGGCATGTAAATGTGAATTATTGCTTTAGTCCAACTGAAATCAAACTTTTAAAGTAAACACACTTATTGACTACATTTGTACACTCTAGGGTGCCCAACATGGTATTTGCAATGGCAGTCACTCTTCTTGGCCAGGGCTTCAATATGGAGTCCAGTTGCCACCTTCTTACACAGTTGACTAACTTGAAGAACTCTAGTCTCTTATCTCATCTATGCTTTTGTTTCTCCTCCTCAATGTTTGTGGTTCAGTCTGGGTATCTTGATCCCTGGGCTGAATAGTCTCCTACACAAATTGTACTTTGTTGCAGGCCTTGGAAACATGTATGCTGCAGATGTTACAAATCTCCCGTTTAGCTTCAGGATTTAGGCATCTTATCTTTCACAGGTATATATCTTTGTTTTCCTTGCCTGCTTTTGTGAATGCTCTGAGCAGCATGTTTGGCTGAATTCTTGGGGTTTGGGCCATATGTTTGAGAGTGAGTCTTTCTTTTTAAGTATGGGACAAAAGAAGAACAGGGCTCCTTCTCTCTATGTAAATGCCAGACCATCACTTGCCTGGTAGTAGAAGGGCCATGTCACGATCGATTTCCTCAGCCGAGCCTTCCTCAGAAGGGCTGCTTATTAGCTGTGGGTTCAGACCGTAGGTGTGGGTGAGCTTTCATGCTGCATGCACTCAATGGAAAAACCCAAAAGCTTGTGAGTAGGGCTGCAGCTATCGATTCTTTTTGCAATCGATTAATCTAGCACTTGATCGATTAATCAGGTAATCTGATTTTTTTGTGTGTTTATTAACAGAATAGTTATATTAAACTTGTGTCTATTTCAGTTAAAGCTGTTATAAGTTATATACTATAAGTTATATAGTATGCAAATTATAAAGCTATCCCATATGTGAATTTTCCTTTAAGATGTTATAATATAACCACTCTAAGCATCTAAGCATATTTGTGTATTCTGGTAGTTTAACACTGAAGAAGAGCTGTAACGTGACGTTGTTGAACACGCAGTAAAAGCTGACGCACTTTTTGTTCCATGCGTTTTAACTGAAAAATGAGTACTCCAAATCTTTATTAAAAACCAACAGGCTGGGGACCCTAATTTTTTGTTGTTGTCTGTATTTGGCAGACGTGAAATACAAACAAGGTCTCGCAAAGACTGCAATACAATATTTGTTCCTCCATCACGTCCCAGTGTGTACAGTACATGCTGAAATTATTGTTGCGTGGCTACGTAAAAGTTTAAGCATATGTGATTCATTGCTGCAATTGGTCTGACTGGCGTGTGTGTGTGAAGGGGTTCTTTTTTTAGGCTATAGTCTTGCAATTGAACGTGATAGTTACGTTTACTACTTAAAAATGTCATCAAAGCTAAAAATCATATCTAGTCAAACCACATCACGACATCGCTACAAATACAGTATGGGATTAAAATCAGCGAACATCAATAGGCTTAGACTACGTTACCTTGTTTCAGTGAGTTAAGTGAATTAAGTGTGTAATGATCCCACACTTTAGAGAATTTCTGCCGTTTATTTACATATGTGACCCGTCACAGAAACCAGGGACACAAGTCGGCATTACAACTTTCGAGCAAAATGAGAAAGAAGAGTTTTTTTTCAAATTTGGTGAATTTCATTTTTTTGCAGAATCTGTTAATTGAAATCACGAAGAAGCCTCTCCATGTTTGAGATAGCAGTATTGGTATATTTAAAAGCTTACATTTTGAGGTTGAAATCGGCTTGTTTTCGGAGATTCTAGCATGCAGTAGGGGCGTGGCGTGTCATTGTCTGTGTGTATATCCATACTGAATAACCCGACGCTTTTGCCCCCGCCCTCCAAGTGAACCGCATGGCTACTTATTATGCTGTGCTCTGGCCGGCTCTATCTGATATCAAAATTCAATGAAGATGGATACCGCAAAGATTGTCGCAGACGAGCTGAACCGTCTGGCAGTTACACCGAAAATGTTTTCGCCGCACTTCGTGGGCTCGGGAAACTGAACCGGAGGTATGGGCGCGGCGCGCGCGCCCTCAGTGCTTGAATACGGCGGCTCGGCTCACTGACAGTGGTGGCTGGCTGTTTCACACTGACGTCCCGATTGCTTTGAATGGGGAACGTTTTGTGAACAGAGTTAATGGACTGGCAACAATCTCCATAGAACATGAACTGGCACAGTAAATCGAAATAGAGGATGCAGTTAAGACCTTTGCTGCGATGAAGGCCTGCCGTGTGTGTTTCTGAAATGTAAGTTAAGCTTCATTTGCTCTTTAGTCGTTATTTAAGATGCTGAACCTGCTGATGATATAATGTGCTTGCGGACATTTCATTTGTGTGTGTATACGCACATAAGAAAGTGGTGTAAAGAGATTTGCAACCGTAATTTGAGGAGGTGAAATGTGATTATTTGGAAAATTCCTGTCATGACTGCTTAAATAAAAATGCCAGCAGGCATTTGCCTCCTGCATAAACTTTAATATTGTTGACATTTTGGGCACACGAGCGTTGCGCTCTATTTGCGTTATATGTAGGCCTATGGCTTATTGGTCTCTGTGTGTTGGTGCTGGTTTTGCGTTATATGTATATGGCATATTGGTTTTTGTGTGTTGTTGCTTGTTTTGCGTTATATGTATATGGCATATTGGTCTTTGTGTGTTGTTGCTGGTTTTGCGTTATATGCAGGCTACATGGCATATTGGTCTTTGTGTGTTGTTGCTGGTACGTTGCAAATAGAGGGGCAGCACAATTGTTTTTCGCCTAGTGCGGCAGAAGTGCACTCATTCGAAGTGCAAAAAAAGCTGTAAAGCACAGGGGGGAGCTTTACAGGGGGTATGGCTTATCTAAATGAGATGTAAATGAGCCCTATTGTCACCCCCAGCAGCAGAGACAGGTGAGAACTGCACAATCTTTAGAGGTCGTTTTCTCATCTTTGAGCTTTTTCAAGTGCCTACTTTAAAATGGCCACAACTTCTCCAAATATTATCAGATTACCACATGTTACACATCGTTGGAAAGCTTGGAGATTACACTTTCAGAATCCATGAATAACTCAAAATGCCCCAGAACCGACTTGTGTCCCTAGTTTACGTGACCGGTCACATATTTATTCTCCGCCATCGCGCCAACTAAATTCAAAATATATGCTTCCTGAACAGGTCCGTGTGAATAAACGGTCCGTGTGCAACAATCAAATCCCTGTGCCGCGCGTATAGTGCGCGTCATAGGAATTTAACGAGGCTTCGAGGCAGAGCTTTTGCCTCGAGGAATTTTTGTAATCGAGTAACTCGAGGAATCGTTTCAGCCCTACTTGTGAGTGGGTTTCATATGCACAGACTAGTGCTCACACATTTCTTTTCTTTTTTCAGTCACTCCCCCTCGCTCTGTTGCCACTTGTCAATCACAGGGTAGAAAAGCTGCAAGTCTGGCGGTGAGGGCAAGAGAGAAACCGATGGAGCGATTGGAGCAGGCATTGATGGACATTAGGAGATGAGCTTGGAGGCATCAGTTTTAACGAAACTAGTAATTTGTCATCAATAATCATGATTACTTTCTTAACCCTTTAACCCAAAGGTCGCTGATGGGTCGACCTTTGAGATCATCCTTGAGGGATCACAGGACAAGAAGCCTTTTATCCTTTGTTGAAGAGACATCAGAGCCTGAACAATCATACTTCTTACATGATCCATCATGCATTATTTGCGTGCGATCATGCAACCAATAACAGTCGAAGAATGTTGATGTCAGTTGACTCACGGCAGCGGATTGTGGCAGAACACCACTGTGAGTGACCGAGGAATAATCTCTCATTAACGAGTGTAAAATTCACAACTGGGTGACAAATGTCAAACCATCCTAACTACAACCATGAAGCTGCCGAAGCAAAAGTGAAGGGTTTCCTGGAAAGGCCAAATTGGAACCATTTAAATGACGTTCTGTGAATTTTTATTTTATTTTATTTTTTTTAAACTGCGTGCCATTGCCTCCCTGCAGTATTTGTAGACCAAAGGTCTAAAAACAAAAGAAGCGAGTTGGTGGAAAAATCTGCATACATTTGCATGCATTTTTAAATGAGCGTTAATTTACAGACATCTTCCACAACTGTGCTTGCTTATGATCTGTCTGGATAGATAATACCCTCGCAGACTCAAAGTTTCTATGACTAAATAAAGGTCTAGTGCTTATAGCCACGCTGTAAAAGACGCTAACATCACCCACGCATATACTTTGTTCTCTCTGTTCTAAATTGTATCCTAACTCCTCTCTGATTATTGTTCATTGAAGCATAGCTATCAATGCCTGTGGATCTACACAAGAGAACTCATCACCAGATCCATTGAGAGAGAGATTTTATTCCCAAGGAGATATTCAGCCTCCACACCACCATTCAGAGTCCAGAATTTAGGTACTAATGCTAGAGTTACGTATGTGGTGTGCATTGTTTTTCAGACTGTCGTTACGTCTAATGCACAGTCGAGTGTTCTATTTTTTTTTTTTATAAACCTCACCATTTACTGGACACTTTTGAAGCATGCACGCACTACGACTGTGATTTTCCAAGTGACTTTCAAACTGGAGTTTCTTCTGACCTTCTGCAAAAACCATTGGCACGTAGTGAAATATTAAGTATGGGATTTTAAGAATCAATATGGAAAACATTCCGTTGAACATCACGATTTAATCAGATAATCAGAATTTTTTGGTACTACATCAACTCTTTATTCAAGAGGTTATTGGCTAATGACTGTTATCTTGTATGAAACCTGTAAATTTTCATCATCAAGGGAATGTTGCCAGTTGAATCCCTCGCTACAATACTCCTACCCAGCAACAGCAAAATTTGCACCCATTTCTCTGGCCCATTACCTTGTTCGGCTAAATTAGAAAGTCGAGAGATTACACCAGGTGCTATTTCTCCAGACTTTGCAAATGAAGGCACCCATTTATTCTCCTCCCAGTGAGGTTTATTCTCAAGGCCACTGATAAGTCTGCCGTGTTCCTTCTGTCAAACAGAGCTGCAAACCCAGTCCTGATTGGGTAATGGTCCCAGACTGAACATATTGACCTACCCGATTGATGCTCATGGCAGGCTTCGCTGCTTTTTTATGATCTTTTGGATCAGCAATGACTACTTCGATTGGAAGTTCAGTTAGTAATACCTCAATTGACTGAAAATTGGAGTGCCCCATTGAGTCTATGAGTAAAGACTAACTTAAATGTGCACAAAAGCACAAATACTGTATATTGCACACACCAGAACACTGAATATGATGGCATATGAGAAGTTAAAACACAGAATTTTCTACGCTGCCTTTGTCTATTTATGTTAGATTTGTTTTACTCCATTTATCTTAGCACTTGCCAGGATACACTGTGACAAGCTATGAGGCGATTTTATTTTGTCTCTTGTCTTCTGACTTTAAGTTTAATGACCACTTACTGCTCCGCTGATGCTGAATGACCTCTCATTGCATTCGATACCCTAGTGGAAATAAGGGAATTTGGTCCCTTAGACGTATTATCTGAAAGATCTCCTATACATATAAATATCCTACCTGAGAATGATTTCAGCTATGAATCAAAGACTGCCTGTTCTTACTTTGACTGAAATCATTGCAGGTCCAGACGCCATTTTCTACAGAAAAAGTCAAGTCTCCTCCCCATATTAACCCGAAAGCCTGGTCTAAATTACCTCTAGTGTAAAAAAATAAAATAAAAATAAAAAATCTATTTCTTCATTTTTTTGGAGACTGTTCAGAAAAGTAATGCCATTATTCAGACATAGACTTGTAATTTCCTGTAATTGTGATGATTTTCTTTTATTCTCTCTCCCCTTATCCTCTGGTCTGTGGCGACATTCAATAATCGTAGAAAAGGAGGATGGAAGCGATGTTAATGAATCTAAATGTTGCTTTTTCCCCTCTCATCAGAGACTGTTTAAAGTAATTGTAGGGAGCCTCTGTATGTGGTCTTGAGGGAGGGAGGGGGGCAAAATTGCAAGCACCTCACACGCCTCTGCAATCTGATCCTATTATCTGACAGTACTCTAAAGCTTCTTCAATCACTACGTTTAGTGAGAAACTGTGCCTTCCACCTTTCCATTTGTCTTCTTTTCTTTCATCTTTCTTTTTCCTCATAGTCTGCTGAAGAAAAGTCACTTTTTTGTCTCTCGGGTGGTGTTGGCAAGCTCAGAATGATTCAAGTTCTCTTTGTCTGTGGTGTACAGCCTCTATCCCTACACTTACTTAAAGAACATTCTCGAAACGCTTTGTCAGAATATAATGAGCAAAATTTTCCTGAGAAGGTTGATATAATCGCTCTTTGTAAGACAGAAGTGTATACTGATTAAACATGTTGTTTTTTGTGTTTTTTCAGTGCCTGCTGATGAGTAAATAATTGCCAGATAAATCACAATTCAAGATATTCCTACGCAAACTATTCGAATAGCTGTCAATTAAAGAAACTGAATATTTCCTGACAGGTTGACATAGTATTGTTATGGCACAGTTTAGCATTTTCTTGTTAATCAAATTGTTCAGACTTTTATTGTTACCGCTATGAGGACACTACAAGTGATAACTATGCAACAACATTTGGGTTTATTGAAATAAACTAATATAATTGGAAAAGTTTTAAAATGAGTGAAAAAAAAAAAGTAAGGATGCACCAAAATAAAAATTCTGGGCTGAGACCGAAAACTCTGGATGCTCTTGGCTGAAAACCAAAAATGCTTTTTTAAAAATTATTTATTTATTATTTTAAATGAGTTTATATTTGTTTAATTGTATTAATATTAGACTTTTTAATGAAATTCAATAACTTTAATGATGCTGAATTAAACAAAATACATGCATATACACATATATACATATATATATATATATATATATATATATATATATATATATATATATATATATATATATATATATATATATACAGGTCCTTCTCAAAAAATTAGCATATTGTGATAAAGTTAATTATTTTCCATAATGTAATGATAGAAATTAAACTTTCATATATTTTAGATTCATTGCACACCAACTGAAATATTTCAGGTCTTTTATTGTTTTAATACTGATGATTTTGGCATACAACTCATGAAAACCCAAAATTCTCAAAAAATTAGCATATCATGAAAAGGGTCTCTAAACAAGCTATTAACCTAATTATCTGAATCAAATAATTAATTATAAACACCTGCAAAATATTCCTGAGGCTTTTAAAAACTCCCAGCCTGTTTCATTACTCAAAACCGCAATCATGGGTAAGACTGCCGACCTGACTGCTGTCCAGAAGGCCTTCATTGACACCCTAAAGCAAGAGGGTAAGACAGAAAGAAATTTCTGAACAAATAGGCTGTTCCCAGAGTGCTGTATCAAGGCACCTCAGTGGGAAGTCTGTGGGAAGGAAAAAGTGTGGAAAAAAACGCTGCACAACGAGAAGAGGTGACCGGACCCTGAGGAAGATTGTGGAGAAGGACCGATTCCAGACCTTGGGGGACCAGCGGAAGCAGTGGACTGAGTCTGGAGTAGAAACATCTAGAGCCACCATATACAGGCGTGTGCAGGAAATGGGCTACAGGTGCCGCATTCCCCAGGTCAAGCCACTTTTGAACCAGAAACAGCGGCAGAAGCGCCTGACCTGGGCTACAGAGAAGCAGCACTGGACTGTTGCTCAGTTTTGCATGTCATTCGGAAATCAAGGTGCCAGAGTCTGGAGGAAGACTGGGGAGAAGGAAATGCCAAAATGCCTGAAGTCCAGTGTCAAGTACCCACAGTCAGTGATGGTCTGGTGTGCCAGGTCAGCTGCTGGTGTTGGTGCACTGTGTTTTATCAAGGGCAGGGCCAATGCAGCTAGCTATCAGGAGATTTTGGAGCACTTCATGCTTCCATCTGCTGAAAAGCTTTATGGAGATGAAGATTTCATTTTTCAGCACGACCTGGCACCTGCTCACAGTGCCAAAACCACTGGTAAATGGTTTACTGACCATGGTATTACTGTGCTCAATTGGCCTGCCAACTCTCCTGACCTGAACCCCATAGAGAATCTGTGGGATATTGTGAAGAGAAAGTTGAGAGACGCAAGACCCAACACTCTGGATCAGCGTAAGGCCGCTATCGAAGCATCCTGGGCCTCCATAACACCTCAGCAGTGCCACAGGCTGATTGCCTCCATGCCACGCCCCATTGAAGCAGCCATTTCTGCAAAAGGATTCCCGACCAAGTATTGACTATTGTGTGCATAACTGAACATAATTATTTGAAGGTTGACTTTTTTTTTTGTATTAAAAACACTTCTTTTATTGGTCGGATGAAATATGCTAATTTTTTGAGACAGGAATTTTGGGTTTTCATGAGCTGTATGCCAAAATCATCAGTATTAAAACAATAAAACACCTGAAATATTTCAGTTGGTGTGCAATGAATCTAAAATAGATGAAAGTTTAATTTTTATCATTACATTATAGAAAATAATGAACTTTATCACAATATGCTAATTTTTTGAGAAGGACCTGTGTATATATATATATATATATATATATATATATATTAGGGCTGCACGTTTTCAAGTTTTTCATTAACCGTAAACCGAGGCCCTTAGCGGTTAATACTCGGTTAACCATAGTGTACGCGCCGCAACCCCGAGATACAGACACGAGAAAGGGGTAGTTCATTTTAATACCTTTAATAACTGCACAAAACATCTTTAACTTTTAGGTGGCAAAATATTGTTTTAGGCTACCTAATTCTGTGAATTACACTGCCCAAACCAAAAGTACTACTGCCGAATGAAGAAGGGTCAGTTCTCCCCAGAACATAAAATATTCATTTTATTTTATTTTCGTGTTCGCATTTATATGGAACAAACAATTGGACGTGGCAGTTCTGGAGGCGGCACTAAAACTTTCACAGAGACCTCAAACAGAATGCACAAAGCCTTTCTTTAAAGTGAATTTCGTTTTGTATTAATTGTATCTTAATTTTAATCAATGTTTCATCAACCAATTACCTGGAAATAAGTAAATATAGCAGACATTAGATAATACGGAGCCGCAGGCGCGTGAACTGGAGCTCATCTAATAAACGAATTCCGAAACTCAGCGTAGGCTATAAGGTAGCCTAGTTGTCTCACAGACCTGATAAATAAATCTATATTGAAATGTCTAATTTTAAACACAACAATTCAAAACGAAAGAAAACAGACTGCTCTCTGCTTATGTAATCCGTATGAAAAGTGCATTTCTCTCTGGCGCGTTCACTGCGAAGATCGCGAATCAGCATTGTCAACTTCATCTCAGCTGAGTGAGCCTGGAAACAATTAAAATGTCTCCTTGCTATATTTGACATATTCATAATCATTACTTTTCCCTGTTCTTTTTGACAGCTTTTAGGTTATTGGCAGCGCAACCCAGGCTACATTAGATGAACGCGTCAGCACCGAAAACATGGAGATGGAGATTTTTTTTAAATAATCGCACAACCTATTTGATATTCCAATTAAATAGGCTACTCAGTTAGGCTACTCATCCCAACCAACTATTAAAAAAATGTTTACTTGTAAGCGGTCTTTTTACATGTTAGTTTTTTTCTGTGAGCGGGAATTGAAAACCAGGAGTGGACTGTTAGCGAAGTGATTACAGAATGCTTAGAGTGGAGAGAGGAACGTGCTTTCGCTCCACTCCAGGCTTTGATCACATCCCCCTCAGCAAGGTGAATACACCTAGTCTTTCCTTAATTTAAGACCTATTCAAACTAAAATTAAGACATTACACTATTTGAGAAATGAAAGCCTATTTATGGCCTTAAAATTATGAAAAGTGAACTTGTGGACAATTCAAATGTCTGGGAGCGCTCTGGCGGTGCACAAATGTATTACAACTAAATTCAATGCACGCCATTGACGCCACTTAACCGAGCAAAATGTTTCACTCGGTTACTCAATTTTTAACGGTTAATCGGTTAACCATGGACACCCCTAATATATATTATACACACACTTCTTTTAGCAGCATTTACTACTGATCTTAAGAACTAGCTGCGCATAACAAATCAAATCGGTTTAAGTGCGATTTTCATGTTAATTGTGATTAATCTTGCAGCCCTTTTTTAGAGAGAGAGAGAGAGAGAGAGAGAGAGAGAGAGAGAGAGAGAGAGAGAGAGAGAGAGAAAATGTAGAGTATTCAGGTCATTGAATTATTAGGCACAGCTGTTCACTGTATAAATTATATATAGATTAATCTACATTCACTTAAAAGCAGGGCAGGTAGAAATCCCCAAAAATACTTTTTTCCAAATTTGTTTAAAATGTCTTTATATATCAATGCATAATTAAAATGTAAGTACTCTGAAAAATACATTATACATATCGAGTGTCTGTAGTCCTCTCAGGACTGTAATAAACACAGGTCATTATTCCATTCGGGACGAAAGAAATGATTGGCTGGGGCGACTGTCACTCTCCCGCGCTACCATGGATACCACCTCTGCTGATACAGGAGCAGCCCAAATGCGCGCACCCGTTTGAAGAGGCACCGAAGCAAGTAATAATAATTATGGCAGAGAAAGAACAGTCAAAATTCTCAGTACCTGCATATAGAGGCAGCGAAGTCAAACAAGTTAAAAAAAGGAAGACAGTATTTGAAAAGGCTATGAACAAAACGTCTTTTGATAAATAAAGAAATCATACGAGAGTCAATATCGGCGTGGCTTTCCAGCGGTGGCGACAACTGAGTGATCTCAAGGGGCTGAAAAGTGACTCCATGATGGCTTTATTTCTGCTGGACAGGTAATCTTGCTGTTTTCATTTTGATGGTGTGACTAGCACACGTAGCTACCTAATATAGCTACCTAACGTTACGTAGCATAACTAACGTTACACTGGCTTAGCTATGACAGTGTAACTTTGGTGTCGACTGGTATAACGTTACTGTTAGTGAGCCAGGGTTGAGACGATAAATAAGCAATAGGCCTATCTGCAGTTGAAAGCTGTTTTGTTTAATTTCGCCTAATCTAACTTTTGGTTAAAAAGTTTAGGGGATCTATTTTTATACCTAGCTTTACCCTCTGCCTAAACTTTGTTCCTATTTTCAACGTGAACTCTACCTGCTCCGTTTTTTCACGTTTGGTTTGTTGTTATATGCTCTACATATGTTTATCTATGTCTTTATGTTGTATCTGCAGTGTTGTGCCTGAACGCGTTCATATTTTGGGCGAACGTGAACTGAAGGTACTATATTACTGCCTGATGGACGTTATTGTGAACGCGTTCATTCTGGTGTCTGTGAACGCACACTCTCTCAGTTTAACTATCTGAAACGCGTATCTCTGTGTGCGTCTCTCAAGTAGTACCGAATTGATGCTGAAACTTGGCAATTAATCTGCAAAACACATGCGTGCCGAACTGTGGGTCCTGGTCTGTACGGATCAACTATGATCTGTATAAACCCAAGCATAGAGTAGAATATTGAGCAGAGCACCACACCACGCAGTGATAAGGGATAGAGTGAAATTGAAACCTGGCGGTGCGTGTCCACTTGCGCGGAGAAGAGTCTTCAGTTCATTCCTTTGGTTTATTCCCATCGGAATTAACTAAAAACGCTCGCTCTGCTACACTCGCTCTGCTACACTCGCTCTGCTACGCTTGCTCTGGTGAGCGTTGAACACTTAGAGGTGGGGCGGCATCTATTTTCGGCTGTTTTTCTTTTCGGCTAAAAATTTAAAATTCCAATTTCTGCAGATCATTTTCTGTGGCCTAAATTCCGGTGCATTCCTGAAAAAATTATTAGAAGTAAAAATATGGGCATTTCTAGACAAGGTTTTTATAGTGTATTATGGCACAGTTTAAGATCTTTTGATAATCTTATTTTAAATTGACTTTTGTTGTTACTGCTACAAAGACACTACAAAGTGACTAACTAAGTAACAGCATTTGTGTTGAACACACAGTGTTAATAGAAATAAATGCTAATGAAAAAAAACAAAACAAAACTGAAACTAATCTCAAATACATTGTTTTAGGACTCCGAAAAATAAACAAACCTGTTTACAACCAATAAACGTGTTTAAAAAAACCCATCAAATTATTGATTGACTTCTGTTGTTACAAGCAGCATTAAATCCTTGACTTCAAATAACGTGAAATCCTGTTTTAAGAAAACAAATTTTTGGTCTAGAAGTGTGCTTGGAGGTTAAAGAAAGTCCAATATCCTCAGCACCTGTATTGAGAGAGCTAACTGAGCACAGGCACTTAAGAAGGGTTTAAACAAATTGACCCGCTGGAAAACTAAGTGTGCGATCAACCACCAGCTCTATTCTGAAAGAGTGGGCCGTAATTACATTTCACTTGCTCTGATGGGAGGATTAATCCGCGGTCAGTCCGAACAATGGCAGGAAGGGAGTCTTATTCCACCCCACTCACCCACAGTCTAACTTTTTAAATAATATTCATACCCTGATATTAAAGAGTTTTAGATCTGACATTTTCTTGGCTGGTTCATGGCAGTGTTATTATTCGCTTTTCACGACTTGGATGTGCATTTCTAATGGCCTAGGTTTAGGTCACCAGTTTCCAAAGTAATCATATCAGTTTATTAATAGATTTAGCAGCTTTTGGCAGTGTTCCTTATGTTTTCTTCTCAAGTCTAAGGTACAGGAGAAAGCAAGGAGCTCAATTTACCTCATCTGATACCTCAATCTCCCTCCCCACCCATTTTATTACACTTCACATACTAATTTTATTTGATCAGAGAGATGGAATACTTAACTCTGACAAAGGTTTTAATCTCTCTTATAAAAGACAGCATTTTTCAGGTAGGTTGTCATGGAAATGGTTTTCCCTTGCATGAGGTGTCTGTCTGTATACAGGGAGAGCTTCATCAGAACGGTAATTAAGTTATTTTTCCAGCAAGCGGGAGAAGGGAGTTGGAGAGCTAGAGAAGAATCAATAATGATATTGTGCTGCATGAGTCTGCCATATAATACTCCATGGTACTGGAAGTGCTTAATTTGGCTAGCTATATGCCTCTCCACCCATTGTCAGAGCATACCTGCCCCCTCAATTGTGTCAAAAAGAATGGAAAACATTAGAGAACTTTGTTGCAGACTAATTTTCTCTTTGTTTACAGACAAAGTACTGTATGTTCAAGCCGTCGCCTTGCTCTGTGAGAAGAGATCTCGATGGTGACTTATCCCAGGGATGCTTTTAATGTGTCTTCTACACACCGACTTAAGTTACACCTACAGCAGCCCTGCTGGAATGTAAATAACCACTAATGGATATGGGCCCGTAAAAGTACCCGCATATATGAAGACAAAGGTTTCGCACCACCTAAATCAAAGAACTGGAAAGATCAAACATGAGTGCCCTGGACACCTCTCACTTCTCAGAGTGGAAGATCTGGTATCTTTCACGGTTCCATTTCCATGATGGCCCATGACCGGTACACTAACAGAGTCAGGAAGTAACCATCACATTTTAAAGTACTGTAGCTTGGATGTAACCAGACACAATATCAAAATGGATAAGAGATCTTTTTGTGGCTGTTCGTTTTAAGATGGGGGTTTACCGTAATCACAAGGGCATGTGTTCACCTTCTTTTCTGTTTAGTAATAAGACATTTGTAGACAGCAGAAACAACAGAAGTGTCTAGCACGTCAGACATCCATGACATAAGCCAAATTAAGCAGTTAAGTTTTGTCAGTATACTCTCTACAAATAGGATATACAGTACTATTAGGGGTGTAACGATATATCGTTATATTGAGATAGTTGATGTAAACTATATGATTCGTGATACCGTTTTTATCCAAGGCTCAACTTACTGTATTTATAAGGTATAATTCGCCCAAAAATTTAAATTCTGTCATGTACTTACCCTCATGTCGTTTCAAACCTATACGATTTTTGTTTAACTTCCAAACACAAATGAATATATTGTTTGTGAAACCTGAGATATTTCTGTCCCTCCGTTTAAAGTCCCTCCATTTAAATGCAGAATTAAAATTTTTGGATGAACTGACATTTGCAGTTTGGGAATAGTCATTTTTTCATGCTTTGTTGTGATTTTAACTGTGATTGATTGCATTGATCATCTGGTGCGTATATGACACTCCTCAAAGTAAAAGCGCAAACATCATTTACATCACCACATCACATTAAGTTTTAGTAGTATGATTATTCATTTTAGGTTTCACTGAGCTACAAAGAAAGAACCACCACCAGTGTGCAGCATCCACCTGGATGATGCGACGGCAGCCATATTGCACCATAAAGCCCACCACACACCAGCTTACATGTGGAGAGGAGACAGAGTGATGAAGCCAATTAGTGTGTGTGTGTATATATATATGTATGTATGTATATATATATATATATATGTATATATATAATCAAACTACTTTTTATCACAACATCCTTCGGATGAGACGTTAAACCGAGGTCCTGAGTCTCTGTGCTCACAAAAAAAAATCACACACACACACATATATATATATTTATATATATATATATATATATATATATATATATATATATATATATATATAATGGGGATGATTAGGAAGCCATGATGGGCAGCAAATTTGGCCAGGATGACGGGATTTTTTTTGTGACCACAGAGAGTCAGGACCTCGGTTTAATGTCTCATCCGAAGGATGTTGTGATAAAAAAGTAGTATGATTATTCAAAGCGTTTTATGTGGTTTATTCTTATATGTATAATGTATTAATAGCAGGAGAGGCATGACATAGCAAGTACTGGGAGAGACTTGTCTGTGTAAGAGATGCAATGAATATCTGCATTAAAAGCGCGAGTACTACATAAGGAAAACATTAAAGTTTACGGAGTTTCATTGACATTACTACATTAAACTACTATATATAATGTTGAATATAATGTATAATAATTGCAAGAGGGGAATATTTGTGGGTCTAATAATATTTTTTTAATAATAAAGAAATGACAGTAAAAAAACACTCTTTAAACACTTATTTATATTGGCTTAAAATATTGCGATAGTATTGTATCGTGTGTTCAGCATCACGATTTGTATCGAGTGTATCATTACACCCTATGATGAACATTAATTTGGGTTAGGTAAGTTTTTTAAAAATATTAAATAAAAAATAAAAGTCTCTAATGCTCACTAGGGCTGCATTTTTTAAATCAAAAATATAGTAAAAACAGTAATAGTATTTCTATTTATGATAACTTTTTTAAAATAAATTTTTAATTTATATGTAAATCAATTTAAAAACGGTTATTTTAAATTGGAATAATATTTCACAATAATACTGTTTAATGTATTTTTGATCAAATAAGTGTGTGCATATTTGTGTGTATATATGCATACATGCATACATACATGCATGCATACATACATGCATACATGCATACATACATACATACATATATGCATGCATGCATGCATGCATACATACATACTGTACATACATACAAACGCAAAGCTGAATTTTCAGCAGTCATTACTTCAGTCTTCGGTTTCACATGGTCCTTCAGAAATCATTATACTATGTTGATTTGGTGCTTATTATTATCAGTGTTGAGAACAGTTTGCTGCTTAATATTTTTGTGGAAACCAAATGTGATACATTTGATGAATAAAGTTCAAACAAACAGCATTTAATTGAAACCGATTTCAAATACATAAGTATTTTAATGTCACTTTTGATCTATTTAATGCGTTCTTGTTGAATATAAGTATTTATAATATAATATTATATAATATAATATATTTTTCATTACTTTTTTCTTTATTTCTTTAATGTTCTTTCTAGCAAAGTAACAACTAAGTACTGGCTGCTGTCTAAGGTACGCTGACAACATTGAACGCCGCCTTTGTCTCCAGTAGTCAAAACTTTTAAGATCATAGATTGTGGTCACTTTTCAACATATAGTGAGTGCGGTGAGCATTACAAAGTTCTCCCAGTCCACCGGCCTTGCAGGCAATATCTTCAGCCAGCGGGTTTAGCCTGGGGTCCTACAAAGCTCTGGTCTTGTCCTCTCTATGGCCGGCCAACCAATGAGATGCAAATAGGATTAGAGCAGAGTTTGCCATGCATGATGGAACAGCTTTGATAGGTGATCTGCCCCGCTCACTGTGCTCTGCTCTCAGTTGAACACATTTTTGATGTCATGTCTTGAGAAATGAAGGCTTCAGCTGAAATAATACAGAAAATGACAGGCACGGTGTTTGAATTTTTGAATCTTTCCTGCAATGGCCTTTTAGATGCTGAATGAAGAACTGAACACACACACACACACACACACACACACACACACACACACACACACACACACACACACACACACACACACACACACACACACACACACACACACACACACACACACACACACACACACACACACACATATATATACTTTAAAGATTTGTGATAAATCACTAGTGTAATACTATTCCTCATTTGTTAGTTGCTTTAGATAAAAGCATCTGGTAAGTAAATAGATGCAAATGTAATGCTTTTAATATGCAGTTGTCTGCAAGGAAAGGTCTTTTCTATTCATATCATACAATTTAAGATATTCTTGATGTTGTTTAAGTGATGAAAAGCTTGTGTAAAGAATCCTGAATGCTCAAGCTTGTTTTTGTCTGGAGTTGGGCAGGTTTTCTGTAAATGTAGATGGCCCTCCTTCCCATTAGTGCAGCTCTGTTTCAGTCTGCACCGGGCTCTTGCCAATGTGTCAAGGTGGTGTAATAATGAATCAAATGGGTGGACGAGAAAAGAGCCAGGACTGAATACAGCCTATCGCAGAGTGCCAGGCCCTCTGCTAAACTCTGCCTAGGGAGAAGGTTCAGCCGTCTTCCATGAAAGATCATGTCTTTTTCTTTTCCTCTAACCCACTCCTCCTTTCCAGCATATACGCTTTCATCCACCCCTCCCCCCTCTCTTTTTTCTTTCTCGTTCTCCATAGCTTAGTAAGTTTGTGAATTTGGGTCAAGAAAGACTGGCAGCCCACCTTTAGCAGCTATTAAACCCTCCTTCTGCAGATAAAGACTTCTGTGGACAGACTTCTTTCGGTAAAGTTGGGAAAAAATGTCCTTGGCTACTCAGTTAAAGGAAGAGTTTGCCTGACTTTGATGGCACGTTTATAGCTTTTCCAGGCTTTAGCATCACCATTGGTCGTAGATTGGACCACAAGTTCTAGATCGACGGCTCTTCCTCTAGCCAATTAATTGAAGAGGAGAGTTGACATCACTCCAACAAAACTCATGACTGCTGATGCTCAGACTCGTACAGGTCTCATCTCCTCCAGGCCTGCTTTGAACCACACTGCTCCTAGCTGAACCTCAGTTTCTCTCTCTGCTGCTTCACAGTCTGGGCAGTGGGAGAAGAGGTTCCTTATTCCCTGTGGTCAGATTTGCATCCATGACTCCAATAATTATTTTGCATGACTGGATTTCTTAACAATGACTTCATGAGTCCTACCATTTTGATCTGTAAAATACATTCCCTCAAATGCATTTCATTAGTTGTGTTTGCTAAGGCAAGCATCACTATTACTCATTCTTAGCATTAGGAGTTGTTCAAAACCTCTAACCCAAAATATGAAACTTCGGCGTGTATCTTGTCCTGCGCTGTTTGTGCTAATGATACCTCAGATCATGTGGCTTGTACCTTGTTTTTGCCTTGTGGCATATAAAACAGGCAAAATTCTACATTTAAAGGAAGGAACAGAGCCATATCTAGGAATCAGAATATCATAGAGACTTGTAGGTGGACACTTTTGACTTGGGCCAATAAGCAACCACCCAGAAAACCATAGAAACCATAAAGCAACATGATGAATCCACTTAGAACACCTTCGCAACCTCATAGCAATGAGGCAACCACCCACAAAACCAAAACATTGTGGTGGCGGCTTCTGTACTGACAAGCACCACTTGCAATGTTCTTAAGAGAATGATGTGTTCAGCTTATTGTTTGTTGTATCCCACAAATCCTCAGCACCAGGATGTAGAGAAGCAAACCAGTGTTCACAAACAGGATGCTGGCCTCTAAGTCTAAACAATATGTGCAGGTGATGTGGCTAAATGGAGATTAGAGGGTTCCTGACAAAAAGCTTTAATTAAACCGAAAGGTGGGATCCTCAAAAGATCTGAATATAGCAAAAGCCTTGTTCCAGACAAAATGACGGTATATTGAATATTGCACAGACTTACACAGTGTGAGCAGGTTGAGCTTTTATAACTTGCAGTAGCCCCAAAGTATTCAGACCCTTTTGAACACTTAAGTCACATTTGTGACACTTAAGTCACAAGTATGAATTTAGATTCATTGTATCCAAATCAAGTGGCATCAGAAAACTAATTATGAATTTTTAAATGACCATTGTTCATACACGTTACTGTAAGTGCACATTAATTTAAACAACAAATGTAAAGGCATGTGTAATGTTACAAAAATCTTTTTTAAAATAAATGGTTCTTTTAAACCTTTTTTATTCATCAAAGAATCCTGGAAAAATGTATCATGGTTGGTTTCCAGAAAAATGTAAAGCAGCACCACTGTTTCCATTGATTATAACAACTCTAAATTAGCATTTTAGAATGATCTCTGAAGGATCATGTGACACTGAAGACTGAGTAGTGGGTGCTAAAAGTTCAGCTTTGCCATCACAAGAATACATTTTATATGTTGAAATTATATAAAAATGTAAACGTTTATTTTAAATTGTAATAACATTTAAATTTTTACTGTATTTGTTATTATACAAATGTAGCCTTGATTAGTTTAAGAATTATTAGAAAATCTTAAGGAAATCTAAATCCTAATCCTAACTGAACTAAAAACCTATTCCAAAAAGTGCCAACGTTTTTTTTTTCACATTGAATATCTTGTTATTCAAGTACATAAAATGATGAAAGTAAAATCAGTTGTGAACAGCCATTCATATTGACTTTAAGATGTGTAGCCAACACACCATATTGTAAGGCATTTTAGGCTCCTCACAAATGTTTTGTTCACAGTACACGTGGCATGACCAAAAAATGTGATGCGTTAGGTCATGACCATAAACTCCCCATTAGTCAGAGCCTTCGATTGTATGTCCACAGCTCCCACAGATGGCTTCTGAAACATTTCAGTCACACGGGAGGGTGTCAGTAGTGGAAGAATCAGCTCTCTCTGCTCAACATGGGTGGCGCTTGTATTTTCACAGCTGGCTGTACATGCTGGAATAAGCCATACGATGGAAGATCCCTGAAGCTGAAGACAAGGCCTTCAAAACCCAGCAGGGCTAACAAGGGAGAGCTTGTAACCTTCACCAGGCCACGCACACAGAAATACTCTCTCCCACAGGAGAGCCTGGCGTTATCCAGCATCCCTCTGGGACTACCAAACAAGCCCTTCACAGTCTGTTCATCTGCCCCTCCGCTAGATAAACAGCTCCAACCATGCTGTTTTTTCTGCTGCTCTGAGATTCGGCAGTCTAAATACAATTCCCTGGAGAGAGGTAAAAATAGGAACCACACAAAAAGATTGACAATAATGGTGGCCATTGTTGGAGCGCATTCTCAAGACACAGTGTCCTTTATCAGTAGGCTATAGCATTCACCTTTTGGGATTTGCACATACAAAATTACAGGATTTATTTCAAACTTCCATGAAACGTCTATCACCGTTCCTTAGTGAAATTCAGGAATTCAGAGACTTCTTGCTTTGACTTTTCATTTGTATATTTGTTTCCTCTAAGAATAACTTCCAGGTGAGATGATTTGGCTTATTGTTTTGTAAAAGCAGAGCGAAACAAACAATGACAAAAACAACCTGAGTGCTTTGAATGGCATGTGATTACTTCTCACATTTAAATGTGTAAATGAACTTAAGGCATTTCTTGCGCTGCCACTCTCAGCCGTAGGCATACTGCATGAATACAGACAAGGTAAACATGTCTTTTGGGAGACATTTCATAAAAGCCATTGTTGCATGAGATTTAGCGATGCACTAGCAAAGTCTCTTTGCATCTTGCTACTCTTGCCGACAGAGACAGTTCAGTATTTAGCAGTGTCTTTTTAAGCACATCTTCGTGCTCTCTTTTCTCTTTTTGGCTACTTTGGCCCGGCTTGGCAAGGGGAGTTAAAGACGATGAGCTCATAAAGGATTAAACTTTAGTTTATTTGATTGTCTCTTCCTTGTGGGGTTCGGAGACTGTTAGGACTCCAGGAGAAGAGCACAGAGAGGGGCCTGGCCCCTAATCCGCGGATATTGAGCTGGATTCCTGGGACGCGACTGCTTTCCGCTCCTTTGCTTCTCGAGGTGTGACGGGAGATGCTGAGGAGACCGAGGATGAGTGATTTTTCTTTTTTTTCAGGGTGGGGGTGGGAGTTTTTTGGGAGGATTCCTCTGTATCTTTTGTTGAGACAAAGTTTTCACAGTTTTGGGGCTGAGTAGTTGAGAATTGTGTGTCCAGTGGAGTGCGTCTGAAGAGGGGAGGAGGACGGCAGGGGCCTCAGAGGATTAGTCTCTCAGAGAATAATCACAGAATCAGTTCATACTGCTCAGGAGGGGGCGGCACTGAATGCGTAGACAATCCTGAGAGAAAGAGAGTGAGGGAAGGAAAGGGAGGTTGTGATGTAACCGTGACGTACCTGCAAATGTGACTGCAGTTCTTTTATAAAGAATAATATAATACTAATATCCTTAGGTAGTTGATTTCAAATTTTAAGAATTTCAAAATAGGCAGTGAGAAATGCTGTACAAACTTTAACCCTGTAACTAACTGCAAGTAGTACTTAAAGGGTTAATTTATAATTATTGTAGTATATTTGAACATTATTATTATACATTCAGTTTTCATAACTCATGTTATATTAGAGAGTACATGGAATATTTTCTTTAAATTACATTAAATTACAAAAAACATTTAAAATACTCTTTTAGATATGTAATCTTCAACCTATTATGTCAACTACCCCATGCCTAACTTTTCACATACATTTGATCTACAATTATCTATTTACACTTTTGTTGTGCTCTTAGTTTATTATATTGTGCATTGCATTTACAGAAAGGTGGTCAGTGTATTTATGTTTCATAATATCAGATATCAGTTAAAAATGTGTAAAGTTTCTAAAATTAGTATTTTAGTTTGAGCCTTTTATGTGATTTAGGGAAGATTTCTTTGAGTCTGCCATTATGCATATTTCATTTGAATACCAAGGCCAGAAGCTTCTGTAATCTGGTTTCTGTTGGCAGTAATTGACTGGTACAATAGATCTAGTGTTCTAATCCCTAATTCACTGCTACCAATCTGTTGAGCGTTTAATCTAAACATTGTTTGTTTAATCTGAATGTTTGCTTTTGAGGGATTTGTTGTTGAGAGATTTAAACCTGTGTAAGCTGATACTGTACAATCTGTGAATAATTCATGGGAGGCCTCCAGACTAACATATAAAAGAGGTTGCATTGGTTGCACCAAGTTCTACAGATGGTAGCAACTGATTTTGTAGCACTGGTGGGGTGCCTTTTAACATGAAGAATAATAATTATGAGCAATGGCAGCTAACAACATTGCATATTTTGTCCAGTAGAAAAACAGATTTCACTGTCAAAATCATTTCTTTTTAGTTGGGATTCAGTATAAATTTTCCTATATTATAAATATGCATCTGAAAAAACAATTATCACTTAACTTATTTAGTGCTTTTTATAGAAATAATTAATGTAGAGTTAAAATATTCTGACAGCGGGAATGATCTAGTATTCCTTAATCAGATATTGTTTTCTTTTCTTTAGGCTCTTGGAATCTGAAGGCAAACAATCAGACAGCATTTTTCTACAATCAGAGAGCATTTGAACAAAACTGATTTTTCACAGAACGAAATCTGATAGTCTCATTCAGGGAGGCTTTAAAGGCCACAGGTAGTTATTGCATAGTGTCCATAGTTTAACTCTAGTGTTTGTGGTTAGACTATTCATGGCTCCTCATTTACATGTTCTGTTGGGTCTGTAGTTTCTATAAAACAAACTATGGCATTTGCCATGAAACATTTGTTTTCTGTTTTGTATTTGTATTGTCTGTAATAAAAAAAAAGAAGAAAAAAAAACATCCGCATCAAATACCGAAAAGATTTGTAAATGGAAAAAAACGTTAGTGTGTAGATCAAAAAATGTATTCTTACCGAGTCCAGCAAGAGGAGGAGCTTGCACATATAATCATAGAAAATTTCTTACGTGGCCATAAAAGTGGTAAAAAAAGTGCAGTGTGCTCAGTGCAAAGACAAAAGATATCCGATCTACATCACAATAGACAATAGCACAGCGGATTATATTTATACAGTAGAGAAGTATTTAGCCTATTTCATCTTATGAAATTGACTCAGTTAACTTGATGCCTATATACTCAGTGGTATAAAGTGGTATTAAAATGTATTTTTAAATGGATTCATAGACATCCAAAAGCTGTTACTGCGTAACAATAACTTTAGGAAGAATATCAAAAACATTTTTTACATAAAATGGTAGTCATTACATATCCGTAGGAAATTTATTAATCAAAACTATTATCCATTATACACACGCCATACAAACTGATGTCATACAAAAAGCATTCCATAAAAAATATTACTTTCCAAAACTCTACCAAATTACGTAATATTTATCAACATAATATAATAGCCTTGTTTATACAAATCTAAATCAAAGTCAAAATCAAATCAAATGGAATATCTGGATTCAAGATTTCTAAAGAAGAACAGGTTACAGATAAGTCTACAACTATTTTTCTTCCAGAACTACTTTTTTGAGAATAGTTTGTATCTCCAAAAACAGGGAGCTGGAATGGGTCCTAAATTCTCTCCAGATTATGGCTGTCTTTTTATGGGTTATCTGGAATACAAGTTTATTTGGAATAACACTCCTTTCTTTGAACAGATTTTGATTTGAAGACGATGCATTGACAACGTGTTTTGTATTTTCAGGGGATCTAGTGAAACCTTTTTTTGCCTCTGAATAAAAGAATTTTGAAAGAAATTTTCTGTGATTATGTGTGTGTGCTTCTCTTGTTGAACTTTGTTATAAGCATTTATACTGTATAAAAGAATTTATAAACTGTAATCAAAGCTGTCATAACTGAATTTATATGCTTTCATTTCCCTTATTTTTCATTTAGTTTTGATTTATTAGATTTTTCGAATATATTGCATGATGCTAAAACACCATAGTTGTTACAGTTAATGTTACTATAGTCAAACCGTGGGCAATTTTTGAAAGGATGGTGGTGTGTATTGAAAAGTTGTTTCACTTTTCAGGTTTTCCATGCGTAGCAGAAAAGGGTAGCATGTAACCAAAAAGAAGGGGGTAATTTAGTTGCATTGGCAGGAAAAATGGTCAAATGTTGTTGCCGTCTAGAACCTTGAGCAGTATTTTTATGATTTATGCATGCTTAAATGGCGGTGTTTATATGTTCTATGAATGTAAAGTGATTGCAGATTGCTACCTAAAGCCAGGTTAATTTATTCTTGAACTTTTCTGATCGTAACGAGAAAACCAGAGGCCCTCAGTTCAAATAGAATTGTATATCCTGTATGAATTGTTCCCTCTCTTCCTGGCTGGTGTGGTCACCTTGACTTTCTCAAGAATGAGATTACTGTAAGGCTGGCAAAGGCAGATGCCAAGCTGAATGAGCCACATCTGTTCTTCTCATTCCCTTGATGTCTATTATACTAACAGGACAAAACCCGGAGAAACACATGGAAATTAGTTCTGCAGGCTTTTCTTTGGACAATACAGGATGATGATGGTCTAAACCTGCCAGAGCTGGCAACACCAATCAACTGATGTAAACACCTTGGGTGTGTAACGGAGGTTTCTCCTCTCCTAAAGGTCTATGCATTGTGTAGGATTTATATCTTTACAGCCAATCTTATAGATCATTTTATCCATGAATAGGGCTGAATCGTAATTTCACGTTCCCCATTCATCATTTTACATGTTTTCTATTCCACTTGTAGGTGTTTATTCCACTTTTAGCTGACCTGCACGCATGCACATGCTTTCAATAGCACCAGTAAAGTCCAATTAGATGTCGTCTTATATGTTGATTAGTGGTATTGTTAAAGTTTTGAAAAATACTAAAGATTTTCAGTATGATTGTAATAAGAATAATCCTACTGTATATGGTTTATACTTTTAAATCTTGGTAACAAATAAAAAATAATTATATATATATATATATATATAGAGAGAGAGAGAGAGAGAGAGAGAGAGAGAGAGAGAGAGAGAGAGAGAGAGAGAGAGAGAGAGAGAGAGAGAGAGAGAGAGAGAGAGAGAGAGAGAGAGAGAGAGAGAGAGAGAGAGAGAGAGAGAGAGAGAGAGAGAGAGAGAGAGAGAGAGAGAGAGAGAGAGAGAGAGAGAGAGAGAGAGAGAGAGAGAGAGAGAGAGAGAGAGAGAGAGAGAGAGAGAGAGAGAGAGAGAGAGAGAGAGAGAGAGAGAGAGAGAGAGAGAGAGAGAGAGAGAGAGAGAGAGAGAGAGATCCATCTCATGTCTTCTGAAATCACATTACTGCTTTTAGAGCTATTTTAAGGCCTTTTTGGAGGGGGGAAGCTGTGTATAGATTCATCTGAATTTATTTTATTTTTTGTTCCATGAGAGTAAGTAAATATTGACAGTTTAGCAGTTTGGTTTTAATGTCACTGTCTTCTGTTCCAGTTTAACCTTTCTTAGTTCTCTAGTAAATGTTCCGTTGTTCTCATTTTCCCACCACTAGTTCGTCTTCTTGGTTACTCATTAATTAGATCACATCTGTTAGTATTCAGTAGGGATGCACCGATACCGATACCAGTATCGGTATCGGCCCGATACCAAGCTCATGTACTTGTACTCGTACTCGTAAAAATACCCCGATACCAAAGACCGATACCTCATGTGACGCGTGACCTCACGTATATATCCTTAGCTTATATTTCTTAATTCTTATGCACACTCTTCCTGCAGTTATAGTGTTGCTAGATTTAATTGTACACTCTAATATTTCACTTTACACTTTCGGATTTCACTTTACACTTTCGGCTGTGATTACATTGTTACTCAGTGTTATGTTAAACATTTGTTCTGTGATTTCTTTGGCACTATATGACAAATTTGATTGTCTTGTTGTCTGTGATTTCTTTAGCACTTTGTGACAGGCAGGTAAAAATTACATTCATTATGTCCTTGGTTTTGCCCTTTGGAGGTTATTGGACACTGTGAAATGTGGGCTTTGAAAATTTGTGATAAGCACATAAGAATGATTTATTTTTTTAAGTTTATTTAAGTTGTTGAAAATAAACATGCTGATATGTTCATTAGTCTCATTGTGTTGTACTTAGAAAATTGCAAACGAGACCTCCCCCCCAGTACAACAGGCATCGGTATCGGTGAGTACCAGGAAAAAAATATCGGTACTCGTACTCAATCCTTAAAAAGTGGTATCGGTGCAACCCTAGTATTCAGTTATATAAGCCCTTCAGTTCCTTTGTCCAGTATTGTTTGTGCATGATGCACTGATTCATTTAGTTTAGGGATGCACCGATAAGAACATTTTGGCCGATGCAATAATTCTTTACATTTGAAAGCCGATGACCGATATATTGGCTGATAAATCTAAATCCAAATGTTGATATACTTTGAGAGCCTGATTACCAAAACAAAAAGGCTCACCATTAAAAGCCATGTCCCAAACACTTCAACAAATCAAACATATACAATCAGTAGCCTAGTCTGAACCAGTGTAAGATTCTGGGAAAAAAGTAATTTGACACTCCTATGGCTGACTTTCTTGTAAGACAGAAATTGGTGCACTTTACAATAAGGTTTCATTTGTTAGAATTGATTTGTTAGTTAGTTAACATGAGCTAACAAAGAACAAGTTTTATTAATCTAGTTAATGTTAATTTCAACATTTTCTAAGACATTTGTTGTATCTGTTAGCGTTGGTTAATGCACTGTGAGCTAACATGAACACATATTTTATTAACTAACAATAACACAAAATAAACATAATATTAGAACTTGCAATGGCACAAAAGGCTGCGAATGCACAAACGAACTTGATTGTGTAACTCAGTGGACACACTCTTTCCGCAACAAACAACAACTCTTCCGTGTTCTCATTAATTTTATGTAGCCTGTATGACAGACTTGCTCTGCACATGTTGCACTTAACTGTATTTTCCTTTTTGAAGTGATTTCAATCATATTTCAAGCAATTCAAATCCATCATGATGAACAGCGTGCATCTGAAGCATCTCAGCTAAAGGAAATAATACATTATCTATTGGCTTTAATTCTTATCAGATCAATAACGATAACATAAAAAATGACCATTTATCATCCAATACGATATGGTGGCGATATATCGTGCATCCCTTGTCGAGTTTGAACCTTTGTGGATTTCCTGAAGTTGATACGCTACCATTTTATCATTTGTGTCTATCTTCACATTCATCATCATTAGGGCTGTGTATCACCAACAATGTCACGATACGCATCACGATACTAAAGCCATACGATAAGTATCACGATATGGATCAATTTGAAATTTAAATTTCTTTTGAGCAGTTTTGTAACAATAATATCTTTATTGAATAAACAGTTTTATAACAGTTGTGATAACTGAAAAACTATTTAGTTTTTGTCATTAAAAAACAATGAGAGTTAAATTAAATAAGTGTTGGAATGTGCACCAAACACAGTAATTACTTTACATTATGTTGAAATCATTTTAAACAAATAAATACAATAGAATAAAGTAGGGCTGCAACTAACGATTATTTTGATAATCGATTAATCGGACGATTATTTTTCGATTAATCGATTAATCGGATAGAAATTAAATTAGATTTTTTTTTTTATTATAACTAAATAAAACCGTAAATCAGGGTATTTATATGTAAAAGTGTACTTTAAAAAGTGCAAAAGCCACACATTGAGTTTTACTAATATCAATATTTGCATTGTTTTTAATGATAATTGCTGATGGCAAGTTGACAAACATGATTATTGTTAAAAAAATTATATCCAACATATTATGTTTTAACACAATTTTTGTTAAAACAAATTTACACAGACATGTTGTTCAGATGTGAATATCTGAACTAAAAACAAACTAAAAACATCTAAAATATATAATTCATTTAATTTTTATTTAAAATTAATTATATATAAGGAATATAAGGATAAAGAATATAATATATAAAAGAATATAATATAAGGATAAATTGATTAAATAAATATAGAAAGACTGAAAACAATTGTGTGAATGTAGAGCCGCAGTAGATCGCGTTTGAAAAACAATTAAAACTTAATAGACAAATGCTATAAAAAGAGAACGGAATGGAGGTAACGTTACCCAGCAAGCTAACAGGCTTGAGTAAAGGACAGGAGAAATTATGCATTAGTGCACAAGCATTCGCTGAAAACCACTGAGCAGTGACTAAAAAACAATATTTTACTGCTGCTGTTATTAACTGCCTTTGTATTTAATGCTTCACTTTGTAACACCGTTTTAATTTAACCTATTTCTGCGGTAGCGCTATTTTAATCCATCACTTACGTTGCGAGCGAACTGATTGCACAACCTGATGCTCGAGACAAAATACAGACATCCCGGAAGTCCCGGGAGTCTCCCGCATATTGATTGCGGCTCCCTGATGCCCGCGAATTAGTTCAAACTCCCGAAATCTAGAGCGCGCAAGCAAGAGCGCGCATGCGAGACAGAAGAGACTGCTCCAAACCGTGTAGCGCGCGCGCTAGGCAGAGCGCCTGAGGGAGAGAGACCTTGCGTGTGTGTGCGTACCAGTAAACGCTCCCCGTGACGTAAGCAGACCAACTAATCAATAATGACATTCGTTGACAACGATTTTCATAATCGATTATAATCGATTTTATCGATTAGTTGTTGCAGCCCTAGAATAAAGATAGCCTAAGCCTACCAATAAAGAGAAAAGTTTTTGAATAGTCTAGCACTAGTATTCAGAAATACTACAGAAACAGAAATTAATTAAATTTAAAATAACATAGGGTAGTATTTTAGTCCTGACTAAATTAAATACATCGACTATAAATCCAGATTCCTTATAATTAAAGCTATCTTTTGTTGTTTTGACAACAATATTAATGACAGACACATAATATGCCTGCTGTCACTTTAAGAGCTAGTGCACGGATCCTGTTTTCATTATACTGTCACATGCATTTTATGCTTATTTAAGACATAACTGACTGTGTTGGATACTCACCAAGACCGACATTTTTGACATCATTTTGCTTGTTTTTGTCTGTAAACGCGATATAATCCGTGAAAAAGAACTTTTGTTACTCACAGGCTGTTTGTGAGGCGGCTTTACTCAATGTGTGCACGCAGAGAAAACCATCTCTCAGAGAGCGTGCGAGTACTGAATAGTTTAAAATCGCTTCAATGTTTAGCGTGGTAAGACTTAAAAAGACGAGCGAATGGTAAAAAAAGTGACAATGTAATGCTCGCCCGAATATGCAAGTGAATATTCCGTCATGTCCCAACTCCTAAAAGCGAGAGTGTTGTATCGACGCCTTCAGCGCGTTTGACGCTTGCCTTGAGCAACCTATTTGGAGAGACAGAAGACGCGGCACAGCTGAACACTCAATGTCCGCGTGAATTTCCCGCATTAAAAGTTGGAGACCTGCCGGAATGATTAGAATAATGCGTGCTGAAATTCGAGCCCTGAATTGGCTACATTCAAAAGCACGCGCATTGTCAGGAGTTCATGACGATGTATCGTCGTATCGATATTCTGAGGACAGCCCTAATCATCATCATCGGCCTTGAACTTGACAGAAAGAACATTAATTATTCCTTTAAAGTAACTCAGAAGGGGAGGGTTATAAAAAGTAAGTGGTATTCATGGCGTCAGCCAAAAGAAACGTTGTTTGAGAGGCAATGTAAAAAAGACGTTTTACATTTTGCTAGAAGATAAATTGGTGAATTGTGCCTAATAATATGCAGTAAAAAAAACTAATATGGTCATATTTGTTTAATGGTGAAATTGAATCTTGATTAAACCTGTTAAGCTTAAGCAGGACGAGGACGCACTAAATCATTCTTTGTTTAAATATTTCAAAGTTACTATTAGAATAATGTTATTACCTTGATGAACTATACTTCATTAAAAAGATATAAGACTCAAGTTCCAGTATTTGACAACTATTTTAATGTCAGAAACTTATAGTGAAAGTTATTTCTTAATTTGTGTCAGGAGATATGTAATAAAAAATGAGTCGATACCTTTAATATGAATTATATGCCGCTCCATGAAAGCGCTTGACAAAACAACGTCCCTCAGGGCTTTTAGCTCAAAAATGTACAGATTTGGAGAAATATTGATAGATTTCATAGGTTTATGTCAGATTTCTGTACAGATGAATAATATTTATTGAATTTAAACCCAAATGTGCCGATGTAATCATCATGAGCGCTGGATACTCAGTGCACTGTGTTTTCAATCCATACTGGCAGCCTGAGGGCACCCTGTGCACATTTAGTCCATATATGGAACACATTAAGAAGAGCCATATCATGTGACATTCCAGGAAGTCCCTGACATAAACAAAGCTTCCAAAGATCGCTGTAACATGTAGATAAAGATGTTTTGGCTGTGGCAGGCCGTGCATTTCAAACTTGGCCTTCAGTGGTGTCCTACCTGAATTTATAACTTTTAATAGTGTAGCAGCGCATAGACTCTCTATAATTGTTGTGAAATTGCTGTTTTTATTTTGCACCAGCAGTTATTGGGTTAGTGCGGTGAGTTTGGAAAAGGTCGGTAGAGAGAAACGAGCGAGTGAGTTCGGCTGGTGCGTTTGTGTACAGTGGTTCTTGCGTTCCAATTATAAGTTCAGAAACGGAGCCTCCCTTGACTTATTGTTCAAGGGTTACAATAGTCCCTTTTCAGATGTTATAATAGTATGAATGTTTGAAAGTTTCGATCATAAATTTAAAAGAAAATAGTGAAGAAAATCATATTTTCCATGAAAAAAATGGGGGCAAAAAAAGCATTATACTCACCAAAACTACTGATTATTTTTACACAAAATCCATCCTTATTTCTTTCTTTCAAAGACTTCGAAGACTTCAATTACTCTGTTGTACAGGTTATCTGTGCGTTTCTGTTCCAACAATAAGTCTTTTCCGGTTGGTTTAAACCTGCTGGGGGTCGAGGAGGGAAAGAAACATTAATTTGTGGGTTGAAAAACTATTAAATCTACAGGAATATATTGTAGTTTACGCAGTTTGCTACAGATACGGTAAGCTAGCTCTGACTTCCAGTAATAGTACGCGCTCTGAACATCCAATCAAAGGACGTGAAAATGGCGACGTCATTGTATGCCTGCTAGATGGTCCCCGGTGCAGTCTAATTGAAATCGGATTGGCTGATTAAATCTGACTGATTATCTGATTGGTTAAAGCAAGAGTTTCATTGCCATTCATTTTAAGCTACAGGAGCCCGCACTATCGATTCTGAAGGCCTCAAGGCAGATTTCTTTAACCCCGACAACACGATGGCTGAAATATGATTGGATAAAAGCTCTAACATAAACATACACTACTGGAAGCAGCGCAACCAAGAGAAAAGCTTTGAAATTAAGAGAATGGACTTTTGGGAATAATTTAATGCTCTTTCATGGAAAAATATATTAAAGTGCAAGTCAGTGATTCTGATCACTGGCCCTGACGGCCCACCACTGTGTTTTGGAGACAATAAACATAATTGCAACGATATATGATTTATCTGTGTTCTTTGAGCCATGTCAGGTATTTTCATAATAATAAATTATATTTATAATGTAATGCTAATCGATGTAGACTTTATCATTGTGCAGAATACTATAAAATAATATTTTCTGTCTAATTTTTTTTATCCGAAGCCAAATCAGATCACAGAAGGTTATTTAAAACACTCAACTTGCATTATAAAGTAAGTTTGTAGGAAAAACATGTTTTTAATTTCACAATTTCTTATGTATTGATGGTGTGCTAAGCTAACATGCTACCTAGCCCTCAGATGCACCTGCTACCTTGCTGTTATTTTTATGAACAATTGTAAATAGGAATGCTTAATGAAATGTTTCTTTTTTCAAGAAGGGCATTTGATATAGTTTCAAATGTGAAGTGAGAACTTTGAAAAAAGAAATTCGGGATTGAATCTGCGTGAATAGCCAGTCGTTTGTAATTATAATGAAGACAAAAGAAAAACATATTTAGAGCCATAACCACGCCGGAGAGGTGTGAATGTGTGCAGGGAGACTGGGACTGAATGGGGCTCGTTTGCACCACAAGACAATAGAAACAATAGACTGAATGGATCCTTAGAAAGGCTGACTGCTTTATGAGTAAATCAGAATGAGCGCAACAATCCAATTTTGATTTACCAGACGCACACACTTGAACGAACATACACAAGTCTTACAGTAGCATTGTCATTGAGATGAAAATCTGCATTTTCAATATCTTGTAATCAAACCTGGTGCTGTGCAGTGAGTTTTGTCTCTGGAGTTTTGTTTTTCTGTACTGTTTACTATCAGTAAATGAACATCGACTATGCACATACCACCTCATCTGCAACTGTCACCAGAGTTCGCAGATAAAAAGAGTGGGATTTTCCCCATTATGCCTTGCATTTGTGGTGACCCAGTCTGTACAAATGGGGTTTTGAAGCTCATCTGAACATTCCGATAATGGAAGGGTGCAGGAGCCGGACCTGACAATTCCTCATGTTCGTGCTGCCTCAATTGATCACCGATCCAATTGCTAACTGCAGTAAATTGAATTTTGAGCCCTAACATTGTTCGTTAACCACAGTGCCGAAGAGATAGCGATACAGATTAATGATAATGGTGGGTCCGGGATGGCTCTCCCTCACAGTCGGCGAGATTTGATTAGCCCCAGACGGCCATGGAGACGGAGATTGGCCCTCCTCGGCTGTTACGAGCAAGCACTTAATGAAAGGCTCGTATGGACGACTAATCGGGAAATGTTTGTCTGGCTGTCCACTTACTGTAGATGTCTTGTAGATGTCACGAGGCGTGCTCGTACATGTGTGTGACTATATGCACAGACGCTCTTCCAGTGAGTAATGTCCTTGAGCATAGCTGTTTATTACGCTCTCGAGGTTAGTCTGTTCGCATTCACGCCGCTTGTGATGATGTGCTGAAGGATGTTTAATGGCTTTCAGTCTGCGGGTGTTGTGAGCGCATCTCTATGTGAACGTGCGCTGTGAATTAACTCATCACTGACACTTCTCATCATATTTGAGTCATTTACTCTTGAGTTGAGTCTAAACTGACCCGTGTTATTTGCGAACATCATAGTGCTAATTAGTAAGCAGTTAAACATGCAGAGTGATACTTCTGTAGTGCGAGATGAATTAGGTCATTACTAGAACATGCTGGATAAAAAAACGCATGCAGATTAAACAAGAGAGACAAGCTCTGTTCCAAAAACTATGAGCTGCCTGCAAAGGGAGCATTTTAAGGTATCATAGGCTCACCTCTGACACAAAGCCTGTCCCATTGTGCTACCTAAGGCTACTTTTACACTGTAAGTCTTAATGCAGAAATCTGATCTTTTAACCATATCTGAATTTTATAGTTTTTTTTGTTTTGGCCTGAGTTTGGCCTGTCTGTTTACATTCACTTTAGACACGACTGGTATCCGATATCTGTGTTTACATTAGATGCCGCCAAAAATGATTGTCGGTGACTTATTATGCACATGGCAGATCCTCTGGTTTTGAATGGTCGTGCTATTAAAATTATTTATATAATTCATGTCGGGTGGCCAATTAAATTAGAACTATTGTAATTTATTATTTCTTGTTAGCTATTTCCTTCACTGTTAGAATATGGCACCATATATTGATTATAGTGGTGCGTTCAGACGCAGCAGATGCTGCTTATTATTTATTGGTTGTATTTATTTTTTACAGTGTGCTTAGCTTAAACACTAATACGAATATTTTATGTAGTCGTACGGAATTACTGAACATTGGACGAAGCTGCGGACAACAAGGTTTTAGTTGTTTTAATAGATATTTTTCAATCCAAAGTTGCGAATTTAACTTGTGCGCAAAATTGGAATATCCCATAAAACATTTGCGAATAAAGCACAGTTTCCATCCAGTGAGCCAAAGGGAACAAAATTGTCACTTCCTGATAAACTGGTGGTAAATATCAGTTGCTGCAGTAGGATAAGCCAATGTATATAATAGTTTTTGTATATAATAAATGACTTGCGTCTCAGAGTGTGCAGATGAAACGTAAAAATGGAAGATGCCTGCAATGTGGGAACATAGACAGTTCTGGGAGAAAATTATACTGATCCACCTTGACGACAGACATTGCTCAGGCATTTCAGAATTCGCAAAACAAGATCGGTCCGCTGGTTAGTTCAGTTCTGCCGTCCCATCGCAAAGTCACATGTCTTTTTTTGATGAGCATTGAGTAATTTATTCGGTAAATGTGTTTCCATTGTATTTTATGCAGATGTTTTCTCATTGGATAAAAAGTTTATCCGACTCAATTAACCGTTGGCAAAGACCCGCCCCTTTTAGTTACTGTTGCTATGTCCAACAAGCCATGCCGCTCTCACGCCATGTTCTCATGCAGTGACAAATACTGTACATCATGGAGTAGAGAGGACACTGACAACGTGCTGACAGACAGGACAGAGCAGGTTACTTTTGAAATGAAACAAAGTCTCAACTTTCAAATTTGGTTATTTTTAAAATAAATTTAAACAATAAATACCATTTTGTGGCTCTTTAATGTGTCATGACAGATCACTGTGGAGCCTCAGTTAAAGCTGCTAATGAACTGATCATCTCTTCCTTCTAGTAAATTTATATCATCAAATAAACATGAATGAACATAATAAGGAATGTTGTTTCAACTACGGAAAGACGTACACACAGTTTTTCAAGTTCAAATCCACAGATTTTAATCTACTCTATCTACTAACTCTCCTGACTGCTTTGTCGGACAAAAATGGCTGATTCGGCGGATTATGATTGGTCAGATCGCCTGCTGATCAAAGTCCCTGCAAAGGTGGAATTGAGCGCATGCATTTTTTAATGCACAGTTTTAGAATTCATGCACGTTTTTTTGTTTTTATGGGATGTCCCAAAATGTGCATAAAATTTGGTGGATGGAAACAAAGCAAATGACTTCTTGTCTTTTTTAGCAACATGCTAATGTCATATTCCATTTAAATTAACTACGTTGTAAGTCAACCACGCAAAGCAATTTTTATAGGGTGTGCAGCATTACTGCCAATGTAGAGCATTTCAAACTGGCCACTTACGTGGTTCCATGATGCTTAGGATGCTGCCATAGTAGGCTGCTGCCTTTGTAGGCAGTAAGATAGCTACTATGCTTGGAACGGAGTTACAGTGGTTTCTTTGTCATAGCTGTGCTGTTGTGCTCTAAATCCACAACATCCTGCAGGTCAGTCAGGTTTTTTTTTTTTGGAACAAATTTAAATGTTTTCTCACAACATTGAGTTTCTGGGACGTGTAAAAAAAAAAATAACTCTAACCAACTGGCTTGGAGCATCTGTGAGATTACAGATCGTGCTTCGGAAAATCTTTCACTGTTCCTCCCTGCAGCTTAAAGAGTGTTTAGTCTGATTTCTCACAGACGAGCCCTCACACAACTCGCACATATTTTGGTCCGTATGTGTTAGGCATAGTATTTAAATAAATAACTTTGTAAGCAAACCTTGAGACTAGCCACTCAATAGCCAACAGTTTGTTCTGTCTGAACATGTGACCTACTGACACAATTTGAGAAATTCATGTTTGAAAAGCTAACATTCTGCAGCACAGAAATCTAGTGAGATGACCTGTGTATCTACTGTCTGCATATGCAGTATAAGACAGTATTTCACAGAAAGTTGAAACTCATAACTCATTGATTTTAATGTCATAGATCAAACAACATACTGGTCAAAGGACAGTTCCAACATGGTAGATTGTAGCATTGTCCAGAAATGTATTTATACTACACATTTGTATACCTAAAGGTTGTACATGATCGGGAGACGAGAAGTATGTCATGAATATTCTTCATCATTTTCAGTACCTACCCAAAACATATAGGAATTTAAATGCAGCATCAGTTTATTTCAGTAGTCTGACATAAGCATGTTGGTAAGCAAATGACCTGATGCTTTAATAAGCACAGTAATACTTGGCACACACAAATGTTTTCCATATTTTTAAATATTATTTTAAAATATGTATATATTTTTTATTTTAAAATATTTATATATTGTTTTGCTATCAATCAGGCTTTTTTGTACAGAATATTATTTTTTTTTTACAATATTTCTTTTAACTACACATTTTTTAATACATTTAAAACCAATAAGTACTTTTTTAGTGCAGAATACTTTTTATTATATAATTTACTGTATAGCCTATATATTTTAAAATCTATAGTTTAGCTGTCTTGGGTAGAACTTCCAGTGCATTCTATGATTGTTTTGTGATACTGCATCAGTATTTGCCAGAAAACAGGTATCTTAAAATAACCTAGGTGTTGCCTAGGTGGGCAGCTTGATTATTTTTTTTAAATAACAGAGCTAGGAAAGCTTAATCATTCTTTTATTGTGTGTAAAAACTGGCAGTTTAAAAAAATGCATACATACATACATACATATACATACATGCATGCACGCATACATACACGTACAGACTATGGAACACACACACACACACACACACACACACACACACACACACACACACACACACACACACACACACACACACACACACACACACACACACACACACACACACACAAATAAATAGAAAGTGACCGTGACATTGAACATTGTGCTGTTTTTGAGTGAAATATGCTTTCCCAGCAGCAATGCTGCATGACACTTTGACCTGAGGTTGTTGCGAAACAGGATTTGTTCCTGTTGGATATTAATTGTCTTGTTTAATTACAGCTTAGTAATTCGAGGGGGTCGAGACACGAATTCTCTGTTGCTAAGTCCTTGTTAATGTTTGCATTTTCAAAGTCATAGCTGTATGTTCTCAAGGATATGGCAACTCCCCCCTAAACTGCCAGTTAATGGACAGAGACGAGGCTGGAGTCAGCACCTCTTTGGTGGGGGTGTATATGTGTGTGTGCTGACATTGCAAACATTTCTGCGCTGAAAAGCAGAGAGATGTCTTATTGGTTATAAGAACCCCACTGGTATTAACACCTGAAGATTAATGACACTCCTTAACCGTTGCCCACCAGTCATCTGATCTTACCTAGACTGATCGCAACCCTGCAGACATCACCACATGATTTAACTACATATAAACATTTCTGTTGAAGAAAAAACAACTTAATCCAGCCAAAGGTAGTTTTCTGGTCTCCCAGCCTGGACAAACTGGTTAGGCTGGTCTGTTTTGCTGATTTTTAAGGTGTTTTGTGCACTTTTCCATTGGTCTTGGCCAGGCTGGGAGACCAGATAAATCCCTTAGAAGGGATTTTGGATTTTGGATTCACTCCATAAATCAGAAAATACTGTCAACAGCAAGAGAAAAACTATGATTTTTTTGTATTAAAATGTATAAATCAGGCGAATTGTATTTGAACAAACCCCTCTAAAAACCTTTAGAATATAGATGGGAGTCAAACTGGAAAGTCTGGTTTATGCGAGTGCTGCTGAAGTGGAGATTTCTTGCTCAGAAAAAAAAATAATGGTAAGAAATGGCCTTAAAAGATATATTGTAATTGAAGTCTACAGAGGAAAATATATCAAGTGCAATAAAATAAACACTTGTTTTTTCTTTCCTGTAGTCTGAAAGAAGACATGTTATGGATGCAAAAACTCTAAACTGACCTGTGCATGAAAAACAATGGTTTTGCTTGTAGTGTCTTGTCTTAAAAATCCTCTAACAATAATAAAAAAAAAACATACCAAAAGCCAACAGTACTCAACATGGTCGTATGCATCTCAGTGGATGTCTGTTTGATTGTGTTTTCACTACAGCATAAATCCAATCCCTGCTTAAGCAGAGGACACGGACTATGGGTTCGTACATCTGGCTTAGCACATTGAGCCTTTTTAACCAGTCACACAGAGCGATGTCATGCATTTAGCCTCAGTCTCTCGTTTTGTTGTCCAGTGTCCGTCTCATTGAGCCGTGGGCTTCCTGCAGTATTGCCGTGGGATGCAAGTTGCTGTGTTGAGATAACATGCCCAACCCGGCTGCGTTATCATGGTCTCCCTTCCTGTTAATCGGCTTTCAGCCTAGCGCAAATAAAGTTTTAGTGTTTCTCTGCGTGATGGGGCTAGCCTGCTTAGTTAAGAGAATGCAAATGGCAGGCCACGCAGGGTTAATTTACTCCGAGCTATCTCAGGGCAAACCATCCGTCAATGGCTCTAAACACCGCTCACATCCACAGTTTTGCTCCAGCGTGAATATAAAGACTTATTATGAACTGTTAAAAAGATCCCTGAGCCTGAAATCTGGGTATTTAATTATACAGTAAGTAGAAAACAACAGCACAGTTTATGGATGCAATTTCTTATTCATTTTTTTCAGCACTGCTGTTTATTGTTCCAGAATGTTCTATGCACTTTCAAGATAATTTTCACACTTTTGAACGCTCCCTAACCCTCTACTCTGGAGATTCCAACGTAGTGCCAATGAAGCGAGACACAGACACAGCTTGATTAAGCACACATAATTGTCAAAGAGCATCATAAACAGAAGTTACTCATCAGCACTCATGAATATGCAGCAAATATTTATAGGATTCTGCTGTTGTGTAGAACAATAAGAGCAGAGCTCATGGCAATCTGGGAAAAGGTTAATGACTCAATGAGGGAATCCAGCCATTACCTTCTTTTTTCCCCTCCTAAAGCGGATCCTGACCTTTGCAGGCCCGTATCACTACTCTTCTGCTATCGCAGTTTCACGTGCGGCCCTCTATTCACACTCATCAGCTGCACTTTTGCACAGAGAAAAGGATATAAACACTTCAGCTTTACAGTGGGGGATGAAATGGTTGAAAATGTTGGAGAGTGTTTTCACTCTCCAGTCATCAAGTATGCCATCTTTAAGAAATATCACTCAAGCAAGAGTGCTGTTCGATCAAAGGTAATCACAGCTGATCCTGCAGCAAGGGAAAACACATGAACTATGACTCAAACAAGCAAACAAAAAACTACCTACTCTGCTTCCACTCTGCACATTTCACATACTTCTCAACATTCCCAGTGCTGTTACACTAAATGTATAAATAAAATAATTATTATATTTTATAATTGTTTATGTATTATTTATAATAATTAAATGATGTTTATTATAAATGAATTTTGTAGGCTATAACAAATTAATTCAAATGATGTACTCTCCTAGTTGTGCCCACAAAAGGAGATGATAATAAAATAAAGGAGAAACAAAGTTAAAATTCAAATGATTAAAGGTTTTTGGAGGGGCACAAGGAAGTTTTTAGCCATGTTAACTGGGGATCATTTTACCATTTTCCCCCTCTCCATGTCTATCTTGAGGCCAAGCAGCCAGGATATGACTGCGAAGCTTCGTTTATGGCAAATGCGTCTTCACAGGTTCTGAATGAGGAAGTTGCCAGTGTGCTCTTCTTTACCCAGCAGAGATTTCGAGGTGTCTGCATAAATTGACAGCACCAGAAAATTGCTGCAATGGATTTGGTTTTTCTTCTTTTCAAAGCAAAGTCACACAAATACGGGCCTCGATTCATCGTCAGGGGAAGAATGTTGCTATGCATCACTTAACAAGCTAGTGTTCAAACAGAGCTTCCCCTGATTTACTGCTGATGGGGGAATGTGATTAATGCTCCCTTTTAAAACCCCTCGTACTTTAGTATGTGTCGCAGCCCGGCCCATTATTCCCAGGACGGCACATTATTTCAGCGTTTCATGTCAGATGGTGAATCTTAGATGGTTTATAATAAATTGACTTCACTTACATCATCTCCAGCCACAACAAAGTGTTTTAATTTGTAAATAAAGCAGGACAGTTTTTGTCTACAGATATTTAACTCATTTATCTTTGGTTTTAAATACTATTCCACGGTTTACATTAACATTCACATGCTTGTTTTCTGTAAAATAATGCTTGATGAGGGTGATGCAATATTAAATGAACAGTATTTGCCAGCTGTGACCCGTCCCAATTCTGTCAACGTTAGTCTGTGAATTTATACACCGGACGGATGATGTTTTGACAGATTTGACAATTGTAGAATTTTGACGAATCGAAGCTGCCAAGACTGAATTTCACAGTTGTTCATAGTGTTGCTTGATTTTATATCATTTTTTTTTTTTTTTTTTTACTCATGTTAGATCTGTGCAAGAAATATGAATGTTATCTCACATCCATCGAACGCAACTTCCCACCGTGATCTTAATAAGCAACCTATCTTGCATTACCATAGGTCATTCCCATCTTTATCCATCTCAAACCTTAATCTACGCTGAGTGATTGGTGATGGTCTGCCAGCCATTTTCGGTGGTTTCCACTAGTTCCACTGTAAAGCTCTCATACAAGGGCTTCTCGATTATAGCAAACATCATAATCATGATTATTTTTGTCAATATTGAATCATCATTATTTAACATGGTTATTGGTGGGTGATATGATCAAAGTCTTATTTCATGATATGAGTAAATTTAAATGTTAACTTTCACAATTATCTATACTTCAGCAAAAACTAATATTAGGTTAATTAATGTAAGTAAAAGTCATCAAGACAGTTACAGAAGACAAATAAAATAGTCAGCAATACAATAAGAACAAAGAAATGAATTCCAATCAAAAAATACAACAAACAAAAATACAAATTAATTAGCCTAAACAGTGCTTTAGGTTTTTCAGAAAGATGTACAGGGGTGTTCAGATAATTAATAACCAACAACAGAAATTGAATAAAGTAAACAAATGTAAAAAAACACTGCTGTATACATTAACTATAGACTAATCCTTATTAAAACTACAAAAGTTATTCATTCAAGAGCAGTGTGATTTATCTGGCTTTTGTTGTTTGATTAACAATAATGACCGCAACAGATTTATTTGGCTGATGTCAATTTAAGAGCTGCACGGATCCAATATACTGTTACACGTGCGTTTTCTTTCTCAGCTGTTTACGTTCACTAAGACATCTTATAACCAACTGTGTTTACGAGGATACTTATCAAAACGGCATTTTGATTTGTGTGTAGGCTATTTTGCCATTTAGGCACGTGTCTGAAGCCCACAGTTAGGCCTGTCACGATTATGAAATTTGGCTATTTTAGGGCTTTGAAGATAATGACGATTACTTGTCTGTTTTAGGGATTCGTCATACATTTTTTGTGTGCTTCATTAATAAATTGTGATGAATTTTAATCCTTTGTAAATTAGCATTTTGCAGCGTAAGACTACAGTTAACACCTTTAAATATTAAATAAACGTATTCAATTCAGTAATATATTGAATGAGAGAATCGATATCATATCATATCGTGATGATCGGTTCAATTTAGACCCCTAGTAATTAGCATGTCAGTGTGAGCGAGATTGTACTTTTTTGCTTCTTAGATTGACATTCCCATGTCACTTGTCTTAAAGAACCCTAACAGTAGCCTTTTTAGCAGTAATTTCAATGTAAAATGGCTGCTACTATGCTTTATTCATAAGTACTGCAAGCATGCTGAGGTTAAGTCAGTGTGCACCCTGTCTAAGATAGTCAAGAATGCTTTATGTGAGGTCTCTCTGTCAGATTTCTCAAGGTGGGTTCTTCAAAACCTCTCTCCATTAGCAGGCCATTAATCTGAGGGCTCAAACTCAAGTCCAAAGTCTAGGGCTGTTTTTATTTTCAGTCAACCTCTCTGTCTGTAATGACTTTCCCCCTTCCACTACTCTAATGGCTTAAAAAGTCCCTCTCTTTTTACAACATGGTTTATTTTTTTATTGTAGATTTAAATGTTTAGTGTACAGTTATTCAGAACTTATATATTCATTTTTTTCTTTTTCTCTTGGAGTGAAGGCTGTTCATCTATGTAGATTTCTAAGATACTTTATTTGGCCGAATTCTAAGCCAGCAGCTCATACCTGTTTCCTTTGTAAAGACAGTCTCAGTCCCAATTAATGCATCGTGCTGAGCTGATTGATGAAATTAATCCAAATTGATGAAGGAAATGCCTATTTTAAGCATATTATTTCATTAAACAGTAAAAAGTGTCAACAAAAATGGTTCTGGATCATTTAGTCTCTTATTTACTATTTGTGTGCACTTTGTGTTTTTATGCTCATTACAGTATTGTGGAGTTAGCTTAGAAACATACTATCATTCAACTCTATTGGAATCCATTGTAAATCGAGTTTCCTGTGTACTTCTAGCTCTGTAGAGCATTTCAAATCTGCCAGCTAAGTTCTGTTGCCGAAAGGATGCAGAGCTGCTCAGTAATTTATCCTTTCCAAAGCTTGCAAGAATGAAAATCGGGAACAAAAGCGACTTATTCACAATTTACACTCGCACAACAATAGTAAACAAAGTACTTTTCTTAGCTTCAACCCTGTTTTGTTTGTTGCGCTCTGCAGCAAATGCTCACCGGCATGTTCTCTGCCTCGTTTTATCTTAGCTGCCAGACCTTTTCCCCTCCACAACTCACCAAACTTGCAGTTTCAATCCTTTTCAAACTAATTGACTTTAATTTGCCTTTTCTAAATCTTGACTGAATCTCGTGTCACAGCAAGTGCCAATTTAAAAGGTATTGGCAAATAAAAAACATGAGTGTGACTGATGTTAATTAATATTCATGCTTTATGATGTGTGATACTGGTCCTTTGTGGCTCACGATACCCTTCGGCCATTTAGCGTCATACGGTAAGCACCGATCTACTGACCGGGGTTAACGAGCCTTGTCCCCTGAAATGGAGCCCGGTAAGGAAATGGACCTGAGGGGTACATTATCTTAACACAATGAGTGCGTTTATACATCCGGTGCTAAGGAACATTTTAAAGGGAATTTAATTTCCCTTCATTAATATGTTTAGCTCAGTATTTAGGGTCTTTCGTTTTCCAAATGACTCATTAGAGGTTACATTATGACCTGCTTCATTGACAATATTTGCAGGCTTTTATTTCAGGACAGCTTAATCAATGGTACTTTGTTGCAATTTATCCTCCTTCGATTTCTCTTTGTCCTTTTTACTGACTATCTTTGTGTTTTTTTTGTTGTTTTTATTCGCCAAGAGGAAATTGTAAATAATGATTCAATTCTGTGGAATAATACTTTTGTTGTTTCCACAAGGAGGATCTGGCGTCCTCCAGAATGGGAGGGGATGCTAATTAAATCACTGCCGCTGTAGGTTGTTCTGCACATTTTTGTAATAGAGTTGTAAACGCTCCAGTCTTGTGGCATTGCAGGATAAACAATAACCTCTTGCCGCAACCCAAAATTTAAATGAGGCTTTCATAAAACCTTTCCTGGTTTACTCATGTTCTCTGATTTCAAATGTGGAGTCACACTTATCTGATGTTGTGGTAATTTAGGTCTGGAGTAAGAGTGCTTTTGATGCAAATGGAAGCTCCAGGACCTCTGCAGACTGACAGCCGTAGTCAACAGCCTGTACTAGCGCAATTACCTGGGAACTTTCTCTGTCTTTTCACCCCTCTTGTTTCTTTACGTCAGTCACTATGGAATATTTAAGTTGTGAAACTCGCGCAGATTAAGTGCAGTTCACTGTCGAGTTGCCTCATCTTTTTTAATAACGCAAGGAGGTCGTGGAGGCAGTCCATTTGTCCTATTTCTCCCTGCCTTGGAAATCCAGCTCAAGGTTGCTGTTTGAAATGCACATCTCCTGGCTGTGTAAATAAATTGCCTTTGAAAGTATATTCTCCATGCTTGGTTTTAAAGACCGGGCTTTGTGTGGGTAATTAATTAGCATTTTTCATGCTGGAAATTCTGTACGTGATGATCAGGTTGTTGATTTGAATTAATTGATTAATACAAATCTACAGAATCCTCATTCCATCTTGTCCGGGGGAATCTTAGGAAACGTGAAACTTTTAAATTACCTGTCTAAACTCAAGAATTTTGCACTGTTAGAGGACGAACCCCTTTCTTGTTCCATTTTCAAATCGATCGAGATTACCCTGGGAGAGATTGTAAATACCGTTCAGCACTTCTACTTGGTGTTTATCTATTATGAACTGAAATTGAGTTTGTTCACCTGAATAGAGCTTTATTAGCCCTATTTTACTAAAACATCTAAAAATGCTTCTCACTCAATGTTGCTTGTTTAAAATCTTGCCTTGCTGTGTATTTTCACATTAGAGCTGATCAAAAGTTCACTGAAATTGGGAGAAAAGCAAATATACCATTTTACAAGGTCACAAATCTATGAAATTCTATTGCTAAAATTTTTCTTGTTTATTTGTTCTCATAAACTGTGAAGCCTTAGCCTCTTTTGTCTGTTTTAAGCAAGTTTTCTTCAAATCTGCTTCTTGTTTTTCAGGTATTGTCCATTTCACAAGCTGGATGACATTGACCTGTCAAAATGTTACCCAAACCCCTCAGTCAACCTTTCTTTTATAGATGCCATAATAAAAGTGAAAACAAGGGTGTAAGGGTACAATAGTACAATACATTTGTGAGTCGAACAGTGAGTCGATGTTCATTTCTGAAACACTCAAAATATTGGGGAGCATATGATGGAGAATAAAGAAAAAAAAAATCATAAAATGGGTGACCACACAAAATGTGTGAATGAATATAATAAGTTTATTTATTATTCATTTATTTCTAATATTATTTTCCATTGAAAACTGGAAATAAAGGGTTTCAAATACGAAATATAATTATTTTCAGTAGTGTTCTCACTTGCGAAAGGGTGTTTGACTGTGCTTTTCAACTGCACACTTTTAATGACTGGCAGTGACAGCATTATGAGGTCATGTTTTGATCCCTTCCTCTCAAAGGAAAAGATTTTGAGGTCTAGTTTTCCTCTCAGTAATGTACTTTTAAAACGAGTGCAATTAATGATTTTCCTAATGCATAAATATTCACGATCAAAGTATTGTGATAGAAGAAGCCAGAGCTTTAAAACTTACGGCGGTACTTTTATCAACAAAGCCATATCTGCTTTTAAAAATACTTTTCCATTGAATTATGTTTTAATCAATTCTATTAGCATCTCACAGGCTGTACCTTTTCTTTCAAGGGCTTTAATAATGACTGCACTGGCAAACATTAAGCTATTGACTTATGTCCTCTGGAAGCCTTTGGAATGGGCTTTTAATGGGAAATATCTGCTCTGAGGGTGTATCGGGCCTAAATCATCATTGCAGATTGAAGTAAAGCTCTTTGTTCAGTAGTAATTGTATGAGTTTCCGCGAGCCTCCCCAGCCATAAATTAGTGATGACGGAGTTTGCAGAAACGGATTTCAGATGGATGTTGCTGTAACTGATCTCACAGCTTTTCGGTTGGGTGGGGGACAAACAAGGCTAGGAGACACTTGCACTCCTTCTGCGCTTTTGCTCATCTCTGGCAGCCTAATGGATCACGAAGCCCTTGCATATGGCACTGTGCGAACCTCCCCAGGAGACCTTTTGATGGAAAACATCCTTGTGAGGCCACAGTTGGCGCCTGGGCATCAGGAGCCTCACAGACGCCACAGATTTACCACCACCTTTTAACAAAACCTTTTAATGGAGTTATAGTGTTAGTGAAGTGTGTTAGTGAAGGTGTTGGGTCTGATGTTTGATTAACTGGTTTATGAGAAGATTTATGAGTTTTTGAGGGAGTTTAAAGGTCTTTTGTTATTCTCTATGGTGGTTTTTCATTTGTAAACTTTGTTTACTGTAAATACTGAATATTAATGACTATCTGTAACAATCCAGTGGATTCAGGGGGAAATAGAAAACTTTCTTAAAATAAGTTAGCACATTTGCCTCAACTTTTTTATTTTTTTATTCTGATAGTTCCTAAGACTCTGTCTCGCAGTCCCACCGCTGGCTCTTTCCTTCCAACAACTCTAACGTGCTTTAAACACATCAGGCACCTTGTCATCTCTCCCATCTGCGCACTTTGTTATTTCCTGCCCTCTGTTGCTGTTGTTGGCTCCAGTGTCTGTTCCCAACTCGCTACATCTGTTGTCATCCTCTCACCCCTAGCAAAGTGTGACCTCACACTCCTGTTTGTGTGGAACGAAGTGTTTTTAAAGAGTCCTCACGCTCCCATTGGCTGTCGCTGTCAGGTAACGCCCCACGGGCGCCTGCTTGTTGGAAGCCGCTCATTCCCAAAGAGACTCTCCGGAGAGGCCCAGAAATGTCGACCAGTCAAGGTTGAATATGTTCCACAATGGAGATGGTTCTGGCCTGCCGTCAGCCTTCAAATTGAGAATTTATGATAATTTATTTTTATTTTTTATATATACAAATGACTCGTTTTGATCGTTTTCATTTATGTCTGTGTAGTCTGTTCAGCTCCCTCAATGTACATTATCTTGTTCAAAACAAGCTAATGGGCACATTCTAATGAAACGCATCTGTTCTATTGGCTTCCTCACTGTTTGATCAATTATAAAGCTGTTAATTAAAGCGATGGGAAAGCCTAGACGTCTTGCAAGCTCTGCTGTTGATTTCGACGCAATCGATTTCTGCCGTATTGATGAACGGATCGAGTGTCTTGTCAATCTGGCCATTCACACTGTGAACAACAATTGTATGCAATGCTTACAACTGAATTTTTTTTTACTCAAGGCCGCACACACACGGATTAGAGGTCAGTGTCAGTCAGCTTCAAAGGAGAAAAGAGTGAGATGTAGCCTTTTCTCATCTGAAGTCTGTCGCTAGAGTTCACCTTCAGCCTGTTTAGTATGCCAAAGACATATAGGTGAATGCGGAGCTGGTCAGCTCCTATTTTCTCACCAGGTTGTACAGTCTACCTCATGAAACCACAGCCATAGCTGTAAAATTGAGGTGACTGGACAAGGCTTTAAAGATTTAATTGTATCACTCTGTGAACAATATGAACCATTTCTGTCAATTTATTTCAATTTGAGCCTACTTAAGATTCAAATTAAAAACACACAGCCGCACAGAATTAGATATTTTATCTCTGATAATTCAGGGATCCAGCCAAAAAGAAATGACAAAGGTGTAATTAGCTATTAAAAGGAAACGTTTAGGAGGCCAATTACTACTTTAAAAGACAAATTATTGAATCTGTTGATAAAGGTGGTTGTTTGTTCAATGCTAAACTATGACTGTGCTGCCATGACGAGACATTCATATGTGCGTGTGTATATACAGCACACACAGTATATACATCTAAAAAAGTTTTATATAGATATATGTATATATATATATATATATATATATATATATATATATATATATATATATATGTGTGTGTGTATATATATATATGTGTGTGTATATATATATATATATAACACACACACACACACACACACACACACACACACACACACACACACACACACACACACACACACACACACACACACACACAGAGACAGAGAGAGAGACAATCATACAGACAGAAAGACATTACATCCTAAACAATGATCAGCATTATTTGTGAAAAATAAAAGTGTTTTCGTGGAATACCGTTATTAACTGAAGACAATAACAAAGCTGTTACTTTGAATATGTTTTGTGAGTTTTTAAAAAAGTTTTTTGATTGGCTCATAAGTGTTTTTTATTTCCACAAATTGGACATCAATGAAAAAAGTTTTTCAAACTGAAAAAATTTCACTAGATTTGGTGACTAGATTTGAAACAATTGTTGCCGATTTTATTTTTGTTGCATTTTAATCTGGAGCCGTGTAATCATTTTCAATTTGTCAAATACACTGTACTCAAAGCTATCCAAATGGAAAGTGTCTCATGTTTTATGAGACTCGATTGATGCGTTATTCTGTTCTTCCAGCTGTCCTTTTATTTGACAGTGGAGAAATCCATGCGCGAGGTGCCTTCATAAATCCAAAAATCCCTTTCGTCTGTGCGGCTGCTGGACCCTGTTGGACACACTGGCATTCCACCCTCATCAGTGTTGCCCCCACCTCCTCTCACCTGCCATCGTCCTCTGTCATCGAAGGGATAATTAAGTCGATCCCCAGTTAGGGTCCAGAGGCCCCTCAGGACTGACCGTGTGCCAAAGCACGATGCCTGCTGACCTAGGAGACTTATTTCCCCACCTCCGGCCCCGATGATAGATGGATGAATCCGTCTTGAATGGAACTGCATATTTGCTCTTTTTGTGCGTTATCCAATAATGGATTGGCCATGCATATATGTGAGGAATTACTTATGCTTGGCTAAGTGAATTAGCCCAAAACCACGGCCATCTGGCTTATGAAAATGAGCAAGGAGGGAGGGAGTTAGAAACTAGATTTACATGATCAATTTGCATAGTTCTTTCTTTTTGTTTGGCATCAATGTCCACAACAAAAAGTTACTGACTACCCACACATAATCGGGCATAATTTCCATCTCCTTTTTTTTTAACGGGGACCTCTGGAGGTCTTGGCCTCCTTACAATGGCTAAACAAATTTGGTGCCTTATGCTCTCTTGCCTTTTTGACATAATTCGATTAGTGACCTGGTAAGCATTATTGTGAGCGGACCTCTTCTTACAGGTTCATAGGGCTTGGTGGGATGGTCCGTGTCACAGTAGACACCACCCACCGCCCCCTCAGTTCCCCCACTGTTGTTGTGTCGCCACACATAGGAAAGGCATGATTAATGACTGAGCTCATGGAGACATTGTCAGCCACTGGTGATGAGGACAAAATAGACACCCCGTCACGTTAACCGCTCGCTCCAGAAGCAGTCGGCTGGGTGGAGGGACACAAAGTATTGTGTCGAGGTGCCTCACAGGAAACTGAAGTTTAGAGATGCCGCTTGCAGACAGGAAAAATATAAAATGGGTTTTATTAGAGATGGAAGATGTTTCCTTACAGGAACATGGAAGGGCAGGGACACAGGGCGAGGGCTTTGTCTTTTTAGGGTAAGAAAAAAATGTAGATGATCTATTGTTAGACTGACACCAGATTTGTAACACCGCTGATCTCTCCTTAGGCAGTTCAGGCAAACATTTATAGAACCTTACTCAAGTTTTGGATCACCTCATAGATCAAACCTGTGTCTTCAAATCCTGTTCCACACAAATCAAGGTCGTTTCCATTTTCAACTGACGTTTTAGAGCTTCATCTTGTGAGCAGATATTTAATGTTTCATTACAACGCAGACGCCATTAATACAAAGCCAGTTTTCCTCCCTGCTAATAATAGTAGGGCTTATTAATTGAAAATGAATAACGGGCCTGCCAGGCAACCCGGCAGAGTTTTCCAAAACTGAAGAGAGCAGAACTACATCTTCGTTTGTGTTTAAATGAAACGTCTGCATACAAGACAAGGGAAATAATTAGCAACAAAAAAAATGTAAAAAATACTGGGGGAAACTTTCATCCTAATTCCCAGACAGGATTTGTATTGTTGTCATGTTTTCACTGGTTGAGAAAAGAGTTTAGGCAGCTGAGAAAAATGCTAATGTGAGCAGAACAGTAAGGAGATTTTTCTTTTCTAATAAGACAATTTGAGAGGTATTTGCCTGTGTAGATCTGGCTGTTTGTGTGTTTGTCTGTATTTATATATATATATATATATATATATATATATATATATATATATATATATATATATATATATATATATATATATATACAGGCCAGCTGACAGTCTTGCCTGGGCCCGGGACAAGATAATCTTAGATGGGCCCCCACCCCCCACGATTTTTTTTATTTTTATAAAACACCATATACTTTTACCCAAACTGAATAATAAAAACACGTTTAAATGGGTACATTTTCTATAAATGACTTCATTTTCTTTTCTGAGATAGCCTACTACAGTTCTTGTTAAAACACAGATATGCAAGTGCATTTTGGGCACTTTTTGTGTGAAATCATATTTATTTTTTGTCCATCAAAAGTGTGCTTTCACTTTTAATTAAAGCTCCAGTAGGTAGCTTTTGTAAACAAATATTTTTTAATACTGTCATTATGTCCTGAAAGTAGAATATGAGACAGATAATCTGTGAAAAAAATCAAGCTCCTCTGGCTCCTCCCAGTGGTCCTATTGCCATTTGCAGAAATACACCGCTCCCGGTCAGAAACAACCAATCAGAGTCAGGAGGAATGTCTTAGCAGTGTCAATCACGCTCGTGTACGCGCTGATCACCCCTCTCTTGCACAGCTCGAGCGCGTACCGTCGTTCGTGACTCTCCTGTTCGAACTCGTTCACCCAAATGAACGAATCTTTTTTTGAGTCATTTCGTTCATTCAACGAACGAAATGACTCGAAAAAAGATTCGTTCATTTTGAACGAGTCTTTTTCGGAGTCATTTCGTTCATTCAACGAACGAATGACTCGAAAAAAGATTTGTTCATTTGGATGAACGAGTTCGAACAGGATCACGAACGTACATCACAGAACAGAGCACTTATAAAACTCATACGTAACATGACACATGCATGAAGGCCTTCTTAGATCCCAGTGTCCCTAGAGAGAAATACCCTTCAGGAAAAAGGAGGAATTTCTCTTGTGCAGGATGAGAGCGAGTTGTAGACTGAATGCTTTTCCACTTCCTGTCGTTCCATAATCCTTTTCTTATCAGCACAGCTGTCAGCCCCTAAATGAAGTTGGGCTCCTGAACTCATTTACAACTGTGACACTCAAAACCTTCACTACTTCCTCTCACTGCATGTCACACACTGACAACATTTTCATGTTACATATGGTTACACCAGTGTTTGCAACAGAATTGTTCATCCTATATTTTTATGTTTTGATTATGATATGATATGAAATTAATGATAATACCATTTATTTATTTTTGTGAATGTGTATTTGTATTTTTTTTTAGTAGATTAGAGAGATTAGATTGAGTTTAAAGAGTCATTTTTCTTGGTTTTTACTTGCAGCTTGTGAAGACTCAAGGAAAAGACACTGTCTTGGAGATGCACAATGTATATGTGTATATAAATATATATATAAAAAAAAAAAATATATATATATATATATATATATATATATATACAGGTAATTAATTGTGCATGCTAATTTTCCTTATTTTTACACTTCGATTGCCTTTGCCATCATCTAACGCATACGTACATTTAATCTTACTAAATAATAACTGTATATATTGTAAACACTGTTAAATGTAGTCTTTAGCAAATCTCAAAATGAATATCCACTTTTTCATACTGTACATTATAATGTTGTGTTGTTAAAATTCATTTGGAGTATTTCAACTATTTATTTTTTAATGTTTTGTCTGCAAAGTAACATGAACCATTTTATTTTGTGTATTATCGGCAACAATACGATAACTATTATCAGTTAATTGTATCATCCTGAACTTTAATATTGGTGCATCCCTAATGTTGTCTATTTACTGTCTCTTTGACACCCACTATATTTAGCTATATCACATTTGTGCAGGAAGCACTAGAATACACCCTTGCTTGTGTGATTTGCCTGCAGTGATTGATACTTAAAATATAGTTCTAACAGTGCAAGCTGGCAATGGAAAGATTTGTGTCTAGAAACAGAGGCCTTTTTCTTTTTACTTCAGCAGCATTTTGACCTCATTTTTAATCCATCCAGAATCTCAGCAGGTCCATCCTTTTATCTCACCACCCATTCTAGTAATGTCCAAGAACTTTTGTTCATGTGAGAGTGTGTGTTTGGGGGGAGGGTTAATGCCAAAGATGGAAATGGCCTTGTCATTAAAGTGTCTATTCAGAGATTACCAGTCCTCGTTGTATTAAATCACAAATCATTTTGCTTTTATCATGATTGGTATCTTAACGGCTCAATGTTCAGTGTGCGTTTCATTCTAGTCATACTGCTATCTGTTCTTGGTCTTCATTGAGGGTCAGAGAAAGTGTTTGACTGTCAACATCAAAGAGTCAAATTGTACGCCACCAGCTTTGTCCATGGCCAAACGATCCCATAGAGATTTGTAATGGAGTTCTTTTTACGCCAGCTAGTGGCGTCTCATTGCCTGTCATCTCCTCACGTTCATTTGACAATGGCCTTATGAGCGAGTGTATGTGCGTGTGTGTTAAAGAATGGGTGGACAGACCACAAGAATGCCACGATAAACAGTCATCTGTCACTTTAAGCCATGTGTGTGTCCATTTAAGGACTGTCCTGGTTCTCTGAGGCTTGTCATCTGGGATAGGCAGTCATAGGAAGGTCTTTAGCAGCTGAGAGACGTGGATTAGACCAGCTTATTTCCTTAGACTCTTCTAGTGGATCATTGGATTGCAGTAGCTTTGCTAGATTTTTTTTTTTTTTGAGAAACTGAAAATTAAATTTCTGCAGTATTACTTTGCTAACGCACAGATTAACCTCGTTCTCGTAATATTTAAGAATTGCTTGGTGGGAAATAATTGGTTTGTTGTTTGGTGTGATACTATAGCACTTAAACCTTTCTGCAGCTTAGTGACATACAGTAGCATCTGCTCGACCTGACAATGCTCATGGGAAAAATTCCAGCATTTAGATGTGGCGACATCAAACCTAAAGTGCATAAGCATGCAATCAGGCCTGTACAGTGTGATATAAAATGTATAGATGGATACATAAACTATCGTTCCAAAGTTTAAGTTAATAAACTTAAATTGGGGCCTAATACTTTTATAAAGCAAGGAGGCATTAAACTGATCACACGTAAGATCATCAAAAGTAAAATAACTGGACAAATTATTCACAATAATTAAAATTAAAAAAAAAAATACAATTTTATTCATGCATTGTATAAAACATATAAAAATTCACAATTTATTTTTATGACAATTTTTGTCTGAGTGCATTTATTATTTTAATTAATTTTCTCTTTAACACTATTGTATCAGTTAAAACTGCCATATCATTCAAAATAATCAAGTTGTAGCTGATAGTGTTACAGATAGATAAAATTAAAATTAAACCACAAGCTGCCTATATAATACATAAATAAACAGTCTTCTCTGCCAGTATTAAAATGCTGTATAGGGCTGCATGAAATATCGTTTACGCATTGACACCACGATGTGCACATTCACTATAGGGCTGCACGATTAATCATATTTTAATCGCGATAACGATATCTGCCTCTATCGATTAATTGTAAATAATCGTCGTGATATTTGCCTACTCATCATTTATCTCGAAAACGCCCTTTTTTCTTTTCTTTTTTTACATTTGCGTCAAGTCAACACTAGCATTGATGTTTTTAGTTGCCAGATGTAAATAGCTTATATCCCCCCAAAAGAGCTTTTCTTTTACATGTTCTTCCCGGTGTTTTACTTAATCTGTGCAATCTGGCAACCTTGCGCACGCTCGCTATACACTGAGGGAAAAGCACTGATGATCTGAAAACAAACATGCATGGGAGTTTAGCGATCTCCACAACAAAGTTTTGCTTACATGCTCATTCAGCCAGTCTGTTTCTTCACAAGCCACTTGTGCTGTTTGTGTGACTAAATCTGCCCATCAAACTTTGCGCTATTTATTTAGAAAAAATCAAAACATGGATCTCCACCTTATTGTTTGGGATTATGTTTGCAGTATTAAATTAACAATAATTTGGAATTATTGGAAATAATGAGGAGTTTCACTGTTCTATATTTTGAAGTTTAAGGTTTTGCCAGTTTTCATGATGTGAATCAGTTGTAAACGACAGGCACGGACAGTTTTCAGTGTCTATCAACAAGTAGGCCATCGTTCTTTGCCGTATGAATTTGCTGAGCGATCTGGACCTGTAGTTTGTCTCATTTGCAACTAAATTGTCACTTAGAAGATATAATGTGAAGATGGACCTCAATCTAAACCATGGATTTTGTATTGACTTGCCACCTACAGGCCTTTTAGGTGAAGTATAGGTCGGCAAATAATGTGCGAAATGGCCGTTAGGTCTATTATGGCTCGTTTCCACTGAGCGGTGCGGTAGAGTACAGTACTGTACGCAATTATTTCCGTTTCCACTGTCAAAAGTGGTGAATGGTACCAAAATGCCAAACCATACCATACCACTTTTTCGGGACCCTTCGGTTGGGGTATCTAGCACAGTGGTATGGTACCTAAAGGGTGGAGCTAGACTCACTACAGAATGTTGATTGGTTGACGGAGGATCGTCACTTGGGGAATGACAACATAAAAAGCACAATTTTTGAATATACAGTTGAAATATAATACTACTGTTATTGTGTCACGAAATGTAGTTTTAAGAGTTTTTCAGGTGAGAATGTAGTTGTTTAAAGCTCAAATCTGTGGTTTATTTATAAAGATTTAAGAAAATTTGATCCAGGTTGTGAGATCCATCTCAGGCGATCTCATGTACCCCGCCTGGAACAGCCTTTCCTTGGCTAGTCGTTCTGACGTTTGCCACTGACTCTGACATCTCTGTAGTGGTCAAACATGAGATGTAATCATTCCTGGCCAATCCTTTTGGCTGAGGGCTAAGTGAAGTTTCATACCTTTATATATTTAGGCTATTCAACTTTACCATTGTAAGGTTAGACTAGAGTGCTGACTTTGTATTGACTGAATTGTTTGCTTTATTTCTTATTGTATAGCTTCTTGTACCTTTTACTTATACTTTTATAATGGCTATTATTGATAAAACTGAAATTTAACAGAAAGAGACTGGGTTGAGTTTTGTCAGTTTTAATTTTATTACAGTGAAGATGATCACTGTAATGTTGTTTACTGCTACGTGTTGTTTAGTACAAATGCACATATTGCCTGGACCATATTAATATGTTTAATATTTTTAAAATTTAAACGAAAAGAGGCAGCGTTGAGTTTTAAATTTCATTTTGTTATAAATAGGCTAACGTTATGCATGCAGTGAATATAATCAATACGCGTTGCCTGATCCACATTTGTGTTGCTATAATGTTTAAGATTTCTTTAAATGAAAACGAAAAGAGGCAGAGTGGTGTTTTATAACATTTCGTTTTATTGTTGCCTAAAATGTACGAGATAACCGCAGTAGTAGAGCGAGTTGAGTGACTCTTTGAAGAAAGGCTGTTCCATTTGCAGAATTACCGGACTCGTGTCCTCCGGAGTCATTCTCCTAAGTCAGACTTGGCAAGTCCGAACTTTGCGTACCTGGTATTGAGAAACGCCTACTGTCGGTGCTTGCCTTCTTGTGACAAACAGCCACATGCCGAGAAGCAAGAACAAGATCTGCTGTATGTCATACATTGTTGTTTACTATGTCGCTTTCTTCTTCGCGCGAAAATTATGTCGATCGCTTCTTTCCGGCATAGGCTACACCACGCCTATCAAGTAAGGGTACTCTTCAAGGGGGTAATCCATCATCCGGAAGTTGAAGCCTCGCGTGAGCCGCCATTGTAGCAGAACTTCATCTGCTTTTAGCATTCCATTGACTCGCATTCATTTTGGCGTCACTTTGACAGCGAATAACTTTACATCTGAGGCGTCCAAAGACTTCATTTGTCCATTATTTATTTCTAAATTAACACGACAATGTATAAAAGGCTCCATTACTTTGTATCTTACGTTATGGCCCCTTAGAAGCCGTTTTTGTTAAAAACAGGCTAACGATTGCGTCATAACCACGCGACTTTATGTCGCACAATAGAGACATTACCGTATAGACAGGAGGAGAAGCTCGCAGGCAATCTTTTACTGTCTATGAGGCAATCGGGGGGACATATAGGCAAAAAGTCAATGGAGAAGCCCATAGAGAGTCCATAAAAACAACGGGACAAAATATTTCAACAACGTTTTTGAGGAATTAGGTGATTCAGATTTGTTTTGCCACAGCTACTAGAAGATGTACAACTGTCAGACTGTCGTCACGCTCAGTTTGAGCCTGCGCAGTCGCTCAGCCATCAGACAGGAAGTGCAATAATCGGGCTTCAGTCTTCTCGGTTGAAATCAATGGGGTCGCTGTGTCCAATTCTTTTATTGTCTATGGTAACTCTTGCATAGACTGTAGAAAAAGATGGACGACGCCCCTTCGCTCTCATCCATTGTTGAGAAGTGAAGCCGCCAGTGTGCCGATATGGCGCTGTCATCTTGGGACTTGAGTCTGCGCAGTTGCGATCTCGGGATCAGACCTGCGCAGTAGTGAGCAGGAAGTAAACCCGCGCCCTGCCTTCACTCTCGCCGAATGCACTCTCCCAGCCCCTGCCCTTTTTTTAAGGAGCCTATGCTGGCTCTGTCTGCTTTGGCTTCACTTTTCAGGGTTTGTGCGGCACGCTTGTACTCTTGGCGGTGGAAACGAAAGCCGGATCAGCGTGACCTTCCGTACCGTACCGTACCGTACCCCTCAGTGGAAAAGAGCCATAACATTAAAACTTTTTATAATTATGCAATTTATATATGTCTCTTCTCTCTCTCTCTGTAATTCCTCAAATGAGAATAATTGTGATTAATTATTGTGATTATAATTTTGAGCAAAATAATCGTGATTATCGGTTTAACCATTATCATGCAGCTCTACATCGCAGGATGTACGAAGTTATAGGAAATCGTAGTTGATACATGATCTATATGGACTAGGCCCCATGGTTTGCAACGCATGTGATTCACGGATTAATTGCAAAGTTTAACCGCCACTGTAAAAGTGTATTGTTTGCACCTGTTTTTATGTCCTGTCAGTTTAAACATTCAACTGAGTTTAAAGCGTTGAAGCACAAGACGACGTGAAAAAGAACTCAATTCGGAATGTGCACTGTTTTCAGTGAGCACAGCGCACTTCTCTTTCTCGTTTTTGTGTGCGTGAGTGGATACATTCGGCACAAAATTATGCCAAAAAGCTAATCTCTGCGAGTATCCTCATTGCTTATGTCTTAAGTGAACGTAAACAATCAAGTGAATGTAAACAAAAACTGAGGTGTATCATTATATTGGATCTGTGCGTTAGGTCTTAAAGTGACAACAGCTTAATAAACCTTCTGCTGTCTGTGTCTTTTGTTGTTTGATTAACATTAATGACAAAGTAAAATCACTTTTCTAGTTTTAACAAAGATTAATTATTTAATTTATAGTTAAGACTATGCAGTGTTATTTTAAATTTGGCAGGGCTTTGTTTTTTAGGTAAATCTAACAGAATTCAGGTAGAGAAACTGTTAATTTCATTTTTATCTTTGCTCTATTGTATTTATCTATGCTTGTAATGTGTTTATTTTCTATACGAGGCACTCAAATCACCCCAGTCATTCTGGAATGATTCATTCTTTCCAAATAGAGCTATTCAAGTCATTTTGTAAAATTGTTTTCATACCGCAGTATATACTGTATCGCAGAAAAACTAAATATTGAAATGTCAGTGTTTTCCAATATTGTGCAGCCCTAATGCTGTAACTCTTCACACTGACCTTTACCAAACTCCTCAAAGCTAATGCAGTACACAGCCACCCATCTCTCCTCACCTAGCGCACGGGTAGTGATACAGAGACCTTGAGGCGTTGATGTGACACCGCCGATGTTCAGATGAATGGTGACAGACAGTATTTAGAGCCTGCTGACACCACAGATTGTCCAGGAGTCGTAGTTGAGGCAGACAGACCTACTTCCAGGTTGCCCCAAAGAGAGATGCAGAGGCCTTAGGGGGAGACAGGCCTGTGTTGTGGTTAAGTGTAAGTGTATTGATGCGGACTGAAGTGTTGTGTAAGATGGGCCGTAGGGAGGTGGTGTAAGTCTCACGGTTTCTGCTCAAGGTCAGACTGTCACAGGCCGCATGGCATCTTTTCTTTCAGCTGTACATTTCCCTCAGAACCTGGTTTTTGTTTAAAAAAGCACTCAAAAAGTTCTCATTTATATGATTTTTTTTAGGACAGAAATGGATTTAAGAGGTTCATATCATATAAGTGGTCATTCATGAAAAGTTTTTTTTTTTTTGTTGTTCAGTTTTATGATGAACAATGACTTTCCTGATCCTGAATTTTGTTCAGAACTTTTTGAGTGGAATGACTCAGTACATTGAGTCAGAACTCAGGGGCGTCATGCATCTTTTTTTGAGGGGGCACCAGTTCATCTTTCCTCGTTTGGTGCCCTAGGCGAGAGAAGACATTAGCAGACCGACACGGAATCTATGCCCGCAGAATGAAATCTGTTAGTCCGCAGAACGCAGACGAAATCCCGTCAGATTACAGCAGAATTTGTTTTGAAGTAATTCATAAAGGTGCATTTAATTAATTAGTAACTCTGTACAATATACATTGATGTTTAATAAAAAATTTGATATCATGAACTAACAATTTGCGTTTTACACCATTCAATAATCAGTTAATGTTAATTTATCAATATACTATTGTTCGTTTATTTTTTTTGTTCATAATGTTTAATATTTTCATATCATATAATATTAACTAAATATTGAAATATTAAAATGTTTTATTAAATGTATAAATTAACATTAATCTTAAATAAAAAATTCTGTAAAATAATTGTTCATTGTTCATGAAACTAATGCATTAGCTAATTGAAACTTACTGTAAAATTTAATCAATACATTATAAGTTTTGCACATTTTTAAGCTACTTATAAGAGTGTAGCAATTTCAGCTGAAATGAAAGAAATGTGTGCAAAACCCTTTTCAACAACAGTAGTTTTATACATCTTAGTTTAATGGTACAGTTTTGACTTAATGTGCAAATGTACCAGATTTCAGTTGTTCATTCTCTGACCTCCTTTTTTTGTTTATTATTTATTTATTTAAATTTTTTTTAATAAATAATCCAAGCAAAACTGCAACTGAACATGACAGACTGCTGCTAGTATGATCTGCAGACAACTGCCAAGGCTCTTTTTTTCTGAAAGGTTTATGTTCTCACATTGCCTTAACTTGGGTGTGAAATTTTAATTGAGGCTGGAAGATGTACAATAGGTTTCTCTCTTAAAGTTAGTTGTTTCTTGACTTAATATGGTTATTAGTTCAATCCAGTGAAATATTTCTGGCCGTCACCTTTCTGATATTATCAGTCCTTGAGTATCAAGACCAAGTGACCTTTAGCAGGTCTTGCATATGATGGTTGTCTTAAAATCTAAAGAGAACTCCTATTGATTAGTCCTTTTCAGAAAATCTCCCACTGGCAGTCGCCCGGCTTTCTGATGGTGTGCCACTTTTATCAGGCTGTAGATTTTAAGTGAATGCTCTGGTGTTATTTGCTGTAATAAAAAGACTAAACCATTTCCATACCGATTACACATTGACATTTAAACTAAACCTTATTGGTGTTGAAATAATCTGATTGCATCTCCCTCTTACGGGTCATATCAGCATGCTACACCAAATCAGCATACATAACACCAATGCACCAGTTGGCATTACAGCATGTCTTCACCATCTGTCAGTTGCGTATATCTGGCGGGTCGCCTTACCGGCATGCAGATATGCCGTTGACATTTAAACCTTGGCCCTCACGCAAACGGGAATGCTAACCAGATCGAAGCTGGGCCCGACACGGTCCTTCGAGGGCTAAAGAACGATTGTACCACACAGGAACTTTTCGAGGGAATGCAATGATTATTCCCAACAAGAGCAGACATTCTGGACAAATACCCAGATGGGTCGATGCAGCGGCAGAGAATGTGCCGCACGAAGCTGCTAAAGGGCACAGGAAGATATATCACCTTTTAAAAGATAATTTAAGCTAGTTAATGGATGACGTGAATTAATGTCTCTCATCTAGTAAAGTCAATTAAATGGACGTTCTAAAAAACATATGATGCTCTACATCAAATTATCATACCCAGCACTCGCCTGCAGTAATAGGTCGTTGTTGCTTGTTATTGCATTAACAGATGCTGGCTGGAGGTAGGAATCCACTTCACTGCAGTTGTAAGTCATTTTCCCTGTTCAATAATTCAACCTGCTCCACCGGCAAAGTGTCGCTGCTGTTGCCACCTTAACAGACGAGCCATTGTTAACTTGTATTAATGCCAGATGATTTTAAGGGGAGATAGATATATTCACGCTGTGTGCTGTCAAGCAAAAAATTGGATTCATTTAGATGATGGGAGATTGTAGTTGTTGCAGCCTTTGAGTTTTAGTTCGTTGGTCATAATGAGGAGAAATCCTAAGTCTTGTTGGAAAATTTAGGGGATGTAGGGAGGACTTTAGAAAATTGGGAAGAAAATAGATTGAGAGTCTGAGAGGTACATTAAGGGTGGGGAAAATGATGGGCTCCATTTACAGCCACATTAAGAGCTGTCTCAGGTGATCCGATCAGAAGTGGTTAGCTGAGATAGACACATTGCTTTTTGTACCTGGTATTAATGTCTCAAATGCATCTCCTCTGTTCACTTGTTGCTGTATCTACTCAGGACAGCTTTGAAGGCCTTAAAATATGAGATGCATATAGGGCTGGTTGTTGATAGATGTTCGATGTTCATTAGGAAATGTTAATTTAGCTTACAGACAAAACAAATTCTATCTCTTCGAATTCCGTTACAAAACGGTTTCAAAATTTGAAAAATTAACACTTTTAATATGGAATCTTAATTAATTGGAACAACTATATTTTTACCCTGCCATAAAGCAAAGGTATCTTTGGACTTTATCTTCTTTCTGGTTCTTTAAACATTTGCTTTGACTCCTTGTATTTGTTTCACCACATGGCCGTGGTGACAGCAGAGCACACGTGGCCGTTGCTACATGCCCAGACCGCAGCTGTCTCTTCAAGACATGCATAAGTTATGTTGTGGTTTCCATCTATATTGGAACTTAAAAAAAGAAATAAAGGGAAGGTATCTGTTTTTAAAAACTGGTCTGTCCTCCTTTGGGTTTCAATGCTTGTAATAAGAAGTGTATTAATGGATGTAAACACTGAAAGGTCACAGTGATCTGTGATGATTAATAGTGGCTCTTCAAACCTCAAGCCCATACAGACAGAAGTACAAGCAAATGCGCACACATAGTTTTGCACATTCTAAAATTGTACATTAGTCTGTATCATATCGTGTTGATATGATTTATAAACATGATTTGTTTGGAGTCCAGGCATGTGGGAGGCCACATTGATGCCCTAAGCCTGACATTTTGACCTCAATTTCTCTTCTCTTTAAAAAAAAAAAAAAAGACACACAATGAGGGGTTTTATCTTTGATGTGCATGACGTCTTGGACTGAATACAAGGCGCGGTAGAAGAGCAAAAGCAAATGGCTCATTAGGAGGAATTTTTGCTATTTTATTTAGGAAAATTTTGCGCTGAGCTGAGGGAAAATGTTTTGCAGTAAACGTGAGGCCAGGCAGAATGGGAGCAAACACATTACACACTTGGGAATAGATATGCTAGGAGTTGATGACTACATCTCCCTGCAAGGTGAAACAAAATGAGATCAGAATAAGATGGTGCTTTTAAAGTCAGCTCCCTTATGGCTCTTTTGGTAAATTAAACTCTAAAAATAATTGAATGACATGTGGCTTCTGCATTTGCCAGTAATTGCCTTTCTTGTCAAAAGCAACTCTCATTACCTTACTTTAGTTGCTCTCATAAACGTTTTATGATGAAAAAAGAGCAGTTGCATTATTTTTCACACAATTCATTGTTTTAAAGTGCCAAAGATCTGTCATTGTCCATGATAACAATGCATGACCTGATCTCTACTTTTCCTTTGCTTAAAAAAATAGAGGTCAAAAGTCCAACAAGATGAAAAATGTTCATTAGTTGCTTTACAATGCGGTCAAAAGTTGAAAAGATGAAAAATGTCTACCAATTGTAAAAAAAAAAGGGCCAGATGTCCAAAAAGATGAAAAATGTTTACTAATTGCTAAAAAAGGGGGTCAAACATCCAGATTGTCGACCAATTTTTCATCTTTGGCTTGTGACCCTTGTTTCACCTGTTTTTATCTGACCTCTGATCAGTCATCGCTTTCTTTGACCACAGCAAAAGAGATGATCGAGCAACATCCGGTTTCTTAGAGTATATATTTTTAGAGCCTGATATTTTCAAGCTCCACATCATTATGTCGATAGTGTAAGTTTGTTTTTAGACTTAAAGATACTTTTGTCTTGTGAAGTGCCCTATTCAAGGTAGAATTTCAAGTGTGCACCGGCCTCATGGACATCAGACCTGATCAATGATTTTTCCAGGGCGAATGAGGTCATTTGTAAGCTCCAACAATGTGCTGACAAAGAAGCCAGAGGTGAGGTCATTGTGTTAAAAGGGTCACCATAGGTCACCCCCAGTAGCAGCCGCTCAACTTGCCCTCCCCCAGTACTTAAGGTTAGTGTTCTGAATAGATCATTTTAACTGGAGAACACAAATTGCTGTTTGCACTCTCGTCCATCTGATTTGCTTTCACCATGCAGCACATGATATTAATATTTCAAGCCGTTTTGCTCGTAGCTCAAGCGGTAAAAAGTTCTGATGGTGTTAGGAAGCTGGAGATTGATTTACTGCAGAACGTCCATAAAGGGGATGTGTACACTCAAACACTCGCACACCTGTGCGTTTTGACAATTAAAACTGCTTGGATCTCATTCCTGCTTGATACTGCTTTATACCTTCAGTTCTGGCCGACATCTAATCTCAAGAATGAATGATTTGTAAGTTACAGCAGCTGGTGTGAGTATTGAGTAAATGTGCAGCAGAGTATTACAAACTTGAATAGAGAATAGAAGATGGAGTAACCATTTTTTTCAGGGATTTAAGGGAGAGAGAAGAAATAATGAATACTAAATCTGTAATTCGGAGTTGATTGAATGCATTGGATTAGACATACTGTAATACAGTATTTTGGTTATGAATTCAAGTTATACAAAACACAGTTTACTTTCTGATGTCTGGATTTTACATTCTTTTCAGAGGTAAAATCAATTGTACAAATGGATCCTTGACCAGATAAAGGTTCATTTAAAATAAAATAGCTCATAAAGGAAAAGCCTTCAGATTTAAAAGGAAGTGAGTGAAACTTCAAAACTATCACTCAGCATTTGAAAAATCACTAATACTGTCAATCAGGAAACCACATAAACAAAATGACAAGGCAAGTTGTGGAACATCAACAACATTTACATGTGGACCCTTGCAGTACCATTATGCTCACAGAGAGTGTTTACTTTAATTTCTAGCTGATGCGGTATATTAAGTGCACGAGACTGTTGAAGTATACTTAAGGTTTGGATCAGACTTGCTGTTTTTAGAGGCTCCCCTGAACTGTAATTACATCTCAGGGCGTGTGCATCGATGTGTATTCTTCTTTGTGTGTTCGCACACTCATGGCCCACATATATGTTGTGTTGATGCACACACATGTGCACATGCGAGCCACCTGTGCAATTCCTACTTTGATTTGAGCTGTGCCATCAACCTAATGCTATATAGTCATTAGATACATACATTTCGCTCTATGGTCGCGAGATGCATCAAAATCCAGCACAGCATCTCTCCAATGGCCTCATTTAGGTTCTGTTCTGTACTCACTGATATTTCCCACTTGGGCCAATCAGATAAGTCATACGTAGCTTAACCACACAAAAGAGCACTTGGAGCCCCAAGCAAATACTGCACTAGTAAGAAGCATCAGTAGGCTTTAGATCAGTGGTTCCAAAACTTTTTATAGTGGCATACCCAGAGTTATTTAACATCCTTCTGCGTACCCCCCTCTCTTCCATTTAGACTGCAGTCACACCTTTTCCATTAAGGGACACCTTTTCCATTATTTGCCCTCTTAAAAACTCACAAAGGGTGTTTTTGTACCCCAAAGGTAGTTTGAGTCTTAAATCTTGTCTATAGTCTGTGTCTATATTTGTTCTTATTGCTAGTAAGTGCTAAAACCCCACTTTTAAAGGTATCATGAACCAGTGCTTAACAGTGCTAAATGAATAATTGTCGGATCAAAACCAGCAATTAAAAGGCCCTGTGACCGACACTGGCCATACAGCTTCAGTTTTCCCGGAACATGCAATGACGTCACTAAACGGTGATGGCACAACTATAAGATCATCAGTCATAGGTTTCTGCACAGCCCTAACATGTATGTAGCTACTTTGAGACCAAATATTATTCAGTTGATCATTGATATTCTCTTTCACCTTTGAAGTTGTTGCCTTTTCCATTACATCAAATTCTGATTCTGACTGATCTAACTCCCGGTGCTTGTGTCTCACAATATTCTGATTAGTATTGGTAGTTCCAGCTTTGGGATCTTTTGATCAGAAACACCATCATCTTTACTCATGGATATGAAAATGAAGATATGCTTGACTGTCTTTTTGACATTTTGGCGACATTAACTTATATTTATTACAATAATTTGTCAGGTATATAGACTCTCTCTAAACTTTATGCTGCTCTCCAAACTTTATGCTTTACTGTATGCAAAACAATTAGCAGTAAGCTCCAACCAATAAGAGGGATTTTGAACTCAAGAAAGCTGATTGGTTAAAATCATATTTGCCGAGTGCCAATAGCAAAACATAACCTCCAAACACATCTGCATAAACCTGTGCTCCTGTCTCTCACACGCACACACTGTCACCATGTAATGCACTTGTTAATGCCGCATCAATTAAAAACAACTCAGCATTTTGTTCGCATACCCACTCTGTCATCTCACGTACCCCCATGAGTACTCATTACCCCAGTTTAGGCACTACTGCTTTAGATGAAAACTTTTGAGGAATGGTGTATGCAAAGTTTAGAGGGATTAAATTAATGAAAATCATTCTTTTGCGGAAAAGGAGACCATCAAGTCGGGGTTTTATCCACTTTTATTTTGCAATATGACCAATATCCTATCATATTCAAGTGTGTATGAAAAAAGTTAAGTCACTGATTTATTTTTTTGAAAAAGCTAAATACAATAAGCATTGGATCAAGGCACATACAAGACTGGACAAAGGGCATTCAATGCACTTTGGTCTTCAGTTGTAAAGAACAATTTAACTGTGGCAACATAAAAGTGGCTTGAATTAGAAAACAAAAATACAAATAAGAATTATATGAACAAAAAAATAGTTGACACTTTATATTCCAAATAGAAAAGAGCCCAAATGTGTTTCTTGCCATATTTTTCTGCCCACAATATATTCCTTTTGGAGGGCAACGTTTACATGACGTGGTTAACTGTACTGAGGGATATGGTAAATGCTGTTTCCCTTTGCCGAACAAGCGATATTTAGTTCTGTTCTTGTGTTTTAGCACATCTGCTTTGATTTAACTGCAAAGTAACCTCTCATTTGATCGGTGTGCTTCGTTTTTAAAGGATTTAGGATTCTGTGCTGTGTTGCTTCCTCTTCCAGGGCAGAGTGGAAGTAATAGATATCTGCTTCCTAAACATTGGAGTGATGTAAAGCCTGACAGCATTTTGAAACAGGCAACCAGTATTCCTAAAGAAACCCAGAGGTTTCTGTGACACCGGAGTAAGTCTGTCCCTGCCCTCCTTAAAATTAAGAAAACACTTGTGTCTTTATTTCCTTTGATCAACTATGCCCTATATTCCCGCAGCCTTGTTTTTTTTTGTTGTATTTTCTTTTCACTGACAGCAACATAGCAATAGTTTTGACCTGTGCTTATACTACATGGTTTTCTAATATCTGATTGTTCAACACAGCAATGAAAACCCACTTTCACAGTTGACAAGTCATCATATCTCAGTAGAGCACAAAGTTTTTTTAATTGGTCTAAAACCATAAGTAAAGGAAGTACAGTACAAATGACTACAAATATCTAAAATATAGAATTGCAGTTTGTGGCAGCATACACCGACGGTTCAGTGATGGCCTGCAATCGGAACCTTTTTCCTTTTAATAAATCGTCCTTAAATATAAATTATATGGCAAATGTACATAACAATGCTTTCTCAGTCTTTTCAATCCAGTGTTTTGCAAAAGACCAAGCAGCCTCCAAGTCTTTCATTAGCAATAAAATGTCTTTGTAATCCGCGCACACTATCATGAATGAGAGTAGTCTGAATCTGGTATTCCACTGTCTCTGTAGCTCCTGTTATTGATGCTGTTTTCGTTGTGTGGACTCTTGTAAAGACTTAAGCCATTGGGAGGAAAAATTGTGTGTATCACAAACTCCTCCTTTGAAACAGGCATGTGATTTATGGGAATCATTTGAAAAGAGGTCTCTCTAATCTCCAAGATGGAGTTGTCCTTCTTTGTTCCAGCTTCAGCGTAATCGTCCTTCCGTCTGCGCCCTTTGTTGTATGTGCAGTTCCTGGAAAATAAGGAGCCATTCCTATGGATGTACCAGCACACCAGGGCTAGCATGATGATGGCCAAAAGGGCCACCGCTCCTCCGATGATAGCAGCTAAAGGCAGATTGGAATTTTTATAAGGCTCTTTCTCCTGCTCTCTGTTCAAGGTTGTGGTGGGATTGTATGCTTTCAGGGAACCAGTTTCTGTCTCTATGCAAACAGGTGTCTCGTCTGACAGGTAAATGTTACTAGTTTCCATGGGAACCATGCATATCCGATAAGAGGATTCGGGTTCCAGAGCTGTGAGCAGGTACTCTGTTCTCTCCCCTTGGACAATCGTCTCAGTTATGGATCCGAATGCAGGACTGTGGCCCAGCTTTAGCCAACTGAGCCTCAGGGCTGTCATGGGCTGAGATACTCTCCAAGATATGTGCACCGTCTCAGCACTACTGGATTTAATACTTATTGTGATGATCTTACGACTGGACGGTGTTGTGCTACGGTAGTTTCTTCCAAGGTCTGGACCCTTAACCACAGGTCTTTTAGTTACGTATGAGGGCCATTGGGGTCGAGAGGGTGGCAACGTGTTTGAGACTGTGCTGGTTTCAAATGTGGGTGGAATCTCGGGGTCCGAGCAGCCAAACAGCTCTGTGGATAAGTCCTTGATGGCCATCCCTTTGACCTTATCAGGACCCTGGCACATGAAGCCACGCACATTGACCTTAGATGGAAGTGTGCGCAGCCAATCACGTACCCACTTCATCCTGCAGTTGCAGTACCATGGGTTGTTGCGCAAGAGCAGCTGGGTAAGGTTATCCAGGTCGTCGAATACACCCATGGGCAGACTGCTCAAGTTGTTGCCTGACAGATCCAAGCGGTACAGCTGTCGCAGAAAAGCAAAGGCACCTGCTGGTACGTGATTGATGTGGTTGTCTTGAAGATTTAGCTTCTCCAGGCTTGTGCCAGGCAGGTTGGAGGGTGGGGATGTCAGGGAGTTTCGTACCAACGAGAGCTCGGTCAGATTGACTAAGTTCATTAAAGCCATCTCCCCAATGCCCTTGTTGTTCAACAGGTTGCCATCCAGAACTAGTCGCTTCAGGTTTATAAGATCCTGCAGGGATACCTCTGAGATGGACGAGATGCGGTTGTCGTCGAAGCGAAGCTCCTCAATAGTCATTGGCAGACCGGAAGGTATGGTGCTGAGGTGGTTCCGGGACAGGAAGAGCAGCCTCAAATGGTTACTGTCCCGGAACGCACCCTCTTCAATGCTGACGGCTGACACGGAATTGTCATCAAGGTGTAATTCCTCAATAATAGGAATCTGTGCCAGGGAGGCATGGGTGATAGTCCGTATATTGTTCTCCTGCAAATGAAGTTCCTTGACATTCAGCGGCAGGTTGGTGGGGAACTCATCAAGATTGTTGCAGTAGAGATAGATCTTTTCGACATTGTTTAGCCGTTGTAGATCCGTAGGGATCCCTGCACTTTTGATGCGGTTGTTCTGGAGAAAAAGTACTGTAGCGTCCTCTGGGATGCCCGAAGGGATGGAAGTCAAATCTCGGTCATTGCAATATATGAAAGTCCCATCGCAACGGCACTGCGAGGGACAGGAGGCTGAGGTCACCAATGGATTGGCCAGACCAAGCAAAAGCCCAGCTCTGATGAAGATGACGAAGAAGGACTTGTAATCGCTTGCCATCGCTAATGTCCTCTTTGGGGTTGTTGCCCTTGGAGGAAAAAAGAGAGAAAAAGTCAAATCCATGCAGTCTGAAAAAAGGCAATGTCCTGCTTTAATTGCTGTTTTATATACAGTGCCTGTAGCACCTCTTTCATTGTAAAGATTCAATTTAAGAAAAATAATACTATATTTCTGCTGTTGAATTAATGAAAAGAGGCTTTTAACATTTCCAATGACATAAACAAATAAAAACAAAAACATGGTAGCGTAACATGCCTTGGGTGTTTATCTTGATTGAAATATTTTTTTATCTAAAAACAAAACAAAAACAAAGTACTCAAATAAGAAAGAGGGATTAGAGGGGAAAAATAAGAGGAAAAGGAGAGATTTAGAAGCAAGTCTAATTTAAGTGGAAGGATATTCCCAATCAGCTGTGCATGTAGATAACAAATCCTTAAACCTGTTAGCTTTCCTTGAATTGAGATGCCTGTGTGTGAGAGGTTTTATCTTTTGCTGTTTTTAATGTAATCTCTGGCTCTTGTTGTTTTACACCTTTCTGCCGTTAGCCAGTGCATTTCAAGACTGCATTTCATTGCTGAAAGTGGTGGAACAAATTCAGGCCTTGTTGATTTAAACGTTTTAAAATCAGCTTGTCTTTTTTCTCCTTTTTTTGTGCAAGATTTGTGTTCCCTGTAGGACATTTCAGAGAATCATAGTTTGCAAAAGGTGTAAGGCTCGTAACTTGGAAGAAAATGAAAAGCAAATTATTTCAACCATTTTTATATAAGATAATATATAATAATATAATGTTTTTACATTGTTTATATATTATATATAAATTGTATATGTTGCTTTATGTTATAAATAATATTTATACATTATATATTACATATTTTATTTGTCTGTATTTATATTTTTTATATACTGTGTCATTTTATAATATTACATTGGCAATTAATGTGTGAATTTTTTAAATAATCTCTTTTTTGATTTATTACTTTCATTTCACATTTTCCTCATTACTTGTTTGTGCACATGCATTTTAGAAGAAAAGGCACAGCAAGAACATTCATATTTGTCATACCTGATTTAGAAATGCCAGTTAATCCTCTGCTGCCACCCGAAATCCAATGAGGCTTTAAACCTTCCTTTCTATTCTTTCCGGAGATGTTTGTCCGTCTTATCAAAGGGGTCTCTTTGGTTATATCCTGACCAGGCTGGTATTTGCTGAACTGATCCTTGTTTGTACCGCTGACCTCCTTTCTTGTATTGCAGCGTCCACAGTTCATGCAATCAAAGGCTTTGCCATGGTAGATAAACCTATAAAGCAAGCAGCTCCACTTCCAGACAGACCTCAGGCAGGCTTTTCCTGCGCAGGCATGCAATTTCAGTTATTTTTAATTACAAAAAAAAAAGACAAAAAAAAAAGGAAATTTAAAAGAGAGCAGAATCCTTTTATTTTAAGTTGCGGTTCCTAATCAGACCCTTTTGTGTGTAACAGAGAGTCCTCTTTTAGAAGTGAACTGCTCCCGTCTCTCCCAAAGCAGACTGGTCATGGCGTTAAGACCTCTGTCCGTCTGCAATACACTGGGCTCAAATCCAGGGTGGTTCGGTTCTGAAGTCAGGCTCCAAAGTCAGCCCCGAATTCTGTAGTCGCACTCCCGGCAGGAGCATGAATAAAGTATCCAGCCTCGTGGCTCGAAAGCAGAATCTCCTGTGCTGCTGTAGCTCTCTGGCTCCCTGGTTCTTGTTTCACAAACCTGTGCCTGACGTGCAGACACCCACTCCCTCTCACATGCTGAACTTCCTACCAACAAGGATAGAGAGCAAAGAAAATGTCAAATAAGAGCAGATTCTTTGGTTATTGACAGCATGTGACATCTGAATACGTCATGACACCGGAAAATGAACGTGGCCTTGTTGAGAATGAGTTATTGACTTTGTGTAATATGCTGTTAGGCAGTGTTTGTTTAATTCTGAGATGATAGTGCCAAGGCTGAGATTGAGTCGGACAGCGATGCAGCCAGCTGCAATTGGCCACTGTCCTTCAAACAGAGCCATGTCACATTGTCATCGGCAATACATTGACGTAAACCAATAGCTTTTCAGCTTGTGTTTTCAAGGTTTGGACCTAACATAAAACGTACACCACAATGGATTGGATTTTTATGGATTGTTATGGCCTGTACATCGCTTCACCGCATTTGAAACTTATCAGATTGAAGTGAGGGAAAAATTAGAGTAGTGTGTGGTTGAGATGAGAATTTGAAAGTCCCTTAAGCTTATTGGGTTTCTGTATATCAGGGGATTTTTTTTGACCCTGGCTAAATGACCACAGGGAAAAGCCCCTGGGCTGCAGTCCTTTGATAGTGGACACTGTTTGTGAAACCTGGATTAGTGGAGATATTGTGTGGATTTTTATAAAAACCTTTCTTTTCCCTCGCCTTAAGCCTGTGCTGCCAGGATAACCATGTGCGTTGTTCTGTCTGCCACTAACCCTAACATCCCCCCTCTAGTGTTCTCTATGGTGATGGCTGAAAAGAATTCCTTTGCATAAGAAAAGCGACCACGGTTTGGGCCCTGCTACAATGGCCAAAGACCGCTCCCTCCTGCCTGGCAACGTTCTCCACTGAGCTGTGGTTTTAAAGTGGCTGAAGACGCTCTGGAAGGAGAAGGTGAAGGGAAAAATAGTCATGGTGAAGCATATTGCTGCTGAGATGTCGAGCAGCCACCAAAGGTCCCTCGGGCTGCCCGACAGCACCTGAACACAACGCTCTCGCACTGCTCAAAGTTTTACATGTGAGATTAACAAGTTTTATGCCCTTCAGACGCATGAATACCCAAATGGGCTCTTCATGCAAGTCACCTCCGGTGGCCCCAAAGAGATGTCTGTGCTGCACCTTCCGTACTGTAATTTCCCACGGTACACCTTTCCTGTAACATAGACTGACAATATACATTTCTCCAACTGACAGCCATCATCATGGTTTGTGCCCTTGCCTGAAACCCTTCTGCTGACCTGTGGATGGTAACCTTTCTGTAAAACATGCTGAGGTATGTCAAGCAACTTTGAAACAGTTGTAGGGAGTGACAATGACAGATTCGGGAATTGAAGGCCCTGTAACTTGATAACAGGTCTCACCAACAAGGTCTAATAGTACATCCCATCCTTCTGTTGAGCCTAAGTGCTACATGTGCCAACTATTGTACTAGTTTAAGGGCAGGTGATGTTTGATGGTAAGCTTTCAGCTTTCATGTTGACAGTCTAAGTTGCTTCCTTTTTATTGAATGCTGAAACATTTGCTTCATGATTGTCAGATTTATTGAAGAGGAAAATAAGTACTTGCAGGAATGGTGAATAGTTGGTTAAAGATCGGCATGCAATTTTTCAACTGTTCTAAGGAAATAATGTATTGATTTGGAGAATTATGTGTGTAAAGTAGCTTGCCATTTTTCTAGAAGTCTGACAAATAACAGACTGTGAAATTATGGGGAGATGGAATTGCTCTTTTTTTATGTACTGTACCCAATGTAAATCACTTCCTGGCACAGGAGCAGGCAAAATGAAGTTGACGAAACACAAGACCTCATGGGTTTTTTCCTGCCAAAATGCTTCCCTGAAAATTTAAGGGTTCACTCACAGGTGGCTGTTTATTTCGTGATATTTCAGCTGAGATCTTACTCAGGAGACCTTGATAAAAAGCACAGGTGTTTTGGGAAATATATGTGGGCCAGTATTATGCAATCGTTGTAAAGGTCAAACAGAAAAGAAGGGAGGGCATCTACCTTATATGCTTCACCTTAGCTTGTCATGCTAGCTGTCTCAATGGGTCATGCAAACCTTGATCTGGCTGGATGATTGGCTGCATTATCATTTCTTTTCTTTCTTCCCCTAGCGACTCAGACTTCACTGAAGTGGCAGTGGTCCATTGTTCATTTCAAGTTAAGCATAAGGGCCTCAGCCTTCGCTTTTCTGCTTTACTGAACTTCTTTCACTTAGAATTATTAGCTTTTTCACATTTGGTTAAATCTTCCAGCCCCTATCCCACCCACTGCTCATAGCCAGAGAAGAAAGGCCACTGAATGTGATGGGCACCTCTCACTATCGTTCTAATAGGCCACATTTTCCATTAGAAGATCGTTCTAATGGCTAGGCCTGCTTCTGCTCCATTGCTCGGCTCCAAGTTATATTCAATCGAGCATCTTGGTTAAAATGGTCACAGCCAACTACCTTTTGGTCGTTTAGTGTCTTGAGTTTAGAACACTAGGGTTGAGGCACTGAAAAATGGGTAAAGCATTTAAGAATTTTTTTTTTTTTAAATGTGATTATGCAACATTGAGAATTTTTTTTGAAAAGTGTTCAGGAATATTGAATAATTTTATAATTTTAATACATATTAAAACACGAATATTAAATATAAATATTATTTGACATTGCAGAAAAATTCACATATAATCCAAAGCATTTTTACAATATTTTTTAAGAAATAAGGCTAAACCTTAAGTTGGTAAAAGTATTATGCAGAATTATTCAGAATTGATTTTTTTCTATTAGTTTCCAAAAATGCTGTCACATTTGATCAGTACCCATGCATGAACAGAGGCATCTAGGCCGAAATAAAATTTGCACTACAGTCTTCATTGGTAGGTCCTGGGCTATGATTATGAAAAACAGCTCTCTTGTTTTCAATAGATAATAGATTGTAAACCCCAGGCAGGATTTGAACCAAATGCCTCTCTTTGTCATGTATCTCATGTCCATATCATGCCTCTCTGAGCCTATTGGGCTGAGAGATGAAACATTTCTGCCTACATATTTAGAATTGAGAAGAACGGTTTGGGCACGGCTTTAACGTTAATTTAAGAGCAGGCTATTGTGTTAGTGGCTCCCCTCTGTGTGCGGTTTTGGGGCAGATGATCTGCAGTTGTGTCCCTGGCTGGCGTTCAGGCAGTGAGAGTGGATTCTAGGGGAGACAGGGTCTTTTTTTCTTTTGCACTACACTGAAAAGAGAGTGGTCTGTGGCAGCTGCACTGTTTTCCCCACTTGGGGGTGGTAAGTGCTTCTGTATCAGGCCTGTGCATGCAGATACACACAGACAGTTGGAGGCTGAACTGGCGCTTTAATTACCACATTTGTACCCCCTGCCAGGGTACAGGGGGCAGCAGTTGCTGGACAAGGGCAAAAAGGGATGGGTTGATTTACTGCACTGAACCTTTTTTGTTTCCACTCCAAAGGGGGTAAATTGTATCTGTAATAAAGCTAAAATTCAGTCCTAGTTTTAGGTTTGTTACATAATTTGTTCTCAGAAAAGTATATTTCCACTTAAGCAATAAAAATAAGTTGTTTTCTTAAATGCTTCAGAAAATTTACTTCTAGGCTTGTTTTTAGAAGGTACATTTTATAGAATGGCCTCACCGAGGTCAGAGGTTGGCTGCCGACATGAGGAGAATTCTACTAGATGATTTGTTTTTGTCGTCTGCACAAAAGGATGACAGACTTTTTTCTGAAGGCCTGAAAGACATGACCATTTCATGTTGACTCTGAGTGAATGCCACGGACCACTGGGTTTAGCCTCCGGCATTCATGGCTTGAAACAAAGAGTTCTATCTGCCTGGCTGTTGGCAAACATACACTGGATGCTTAGATTTTAGTATTAAAATCTAGAAAGTTGGTTAATTTGCATTGTTGTTTATTAGTATCTTAAGGGAGATGGTATTTGCGTCTTTTAAAGCTTGGAGGTGTGGTATTTGTGAATTACTGATACAAATTGTTTATGCAAGCGAAAAAGACTGCCACAGAGTACTTTGACACCTCCAACAAAGAACAATGGGTTAGTTAATTTTATCACCCTCCTTACAAAGTCAAAACAGACCATTTGTGATTCTCTGCTATTATCATGCTAAGAAACTAACCTTTCTGAATACACAGTCTTTTAGTGCATTATAACAGATGGAGCTCAAAGCTAGGGAAAACAACTTGCACTTAAAAGTACAGTAGGGATTTATAGTACATTTTCTTGAAAACGTGTCCAATGTGAATCGTCTACTATAGCCTAGTAGTCTTATAAACTGATTTAATCAGCTCTGACTGAAGGCTTTGGCTCTTATCGTCATCTCACAGTCCCTCTCTCTGTATCTGCACAAAACTATTATTTCAATCTTGACTTTTTCTGCCTAACAGATACGAAGGCGTATCTATCAGATAACTTGGAAGACTACTTAAAAGAAGGGAAATTAGTTTGATGGGAAAATCCTGAAGCAGCTGACAGCCTCAGATCTCTTTACTGCGCCAGCGCCACGCACTCACTCTCTCACTGAAAAGCACATGGCGCAAATTTATTGGGCTGCAATCTCAGTCTTTTGAGTTTTCGTTAGTATTCCAAATTAGAACACGACCCTCATAATCAACGACTGCAAGCGGCTTCTATAATGGGAGAGTTCTAGTTTTGTCGCGTCGCGCGCAGTGTCACGCGCCGCATCCCCGATTCGCTCATTCTTTATTCCAATCACTCTCTCATCACGGTCTTAGAGCACCGGTTAGCCACTATTAATATATATTTTCTCATTGTAATCGATGTCTGTTCGTTTCATTAGCGATAAGCCTTTCACACAATAACAGATTTAAGACGTAACGCGTGAAGTTTAAACGTTCCTGTTGATTGCAGCCGGTAAAAATACAATCTGCATTGCGTTTTTTTTTTCTAAGCGATGTTTTAAAGATCTTTATAGAAGGTTAACGGATATAGAGTGCTAATGTTGAGAATAAAATGTAAGTTGTAGCCTTCGTCCTTAGTGCGTTTATTCGCGGCAGCGGAATGGAGACTTAAAGGGATAGTTCACCCACAAATGAAAATGAAAATTCGTTCGTTTTCTCGCTTCCAAATTGTTCCAAACAGATATGACTTAACAAAATCCTTTGTAAAATGTGATGTTAAACAGAACGACAGCCTCATTCATATTCATTATATGGCAAAAAGATGCATTAAAAGTGAATAGTGACTGAGCATTTACATTTCTCTTTTACATGTCGTTTTGTGTTCAAGGTAAGAAAGTCATAGAGATTTGAAACAACATAAAGGTAATTCAATTATGCCAGTATTTTTTTTTTAAACTAACTATTGTTTTAGAATGGTTTTGGAGATGCATGTTGAATCCTAAAGCGCAAATGGAGGGCTATACTGCTGAATTTCATGACTACTGTACTTGTGATTTTAAATAGCTATTGCACCCCCCTCAAATCCCTAAGGGTCTGCCTACAATTTAAATAAAACACAATAAACCCATTTTTCCTCATCGCAAACAAATGACTGGGTCTGAAAGTTTATAAGTGAAGTCTATAATGTGAAGGTTTGTAAGTGACTGCAGATGCAAATTTTCTCTATGCGTGTTGAAGGTATTTGATAACCTCAGGGTGTTGAAAAACATAAGGGAAAGGGTTAAAACAGCCCAAAAATAAGGGGGAAACACATG